>NW_017731401.1:5095823-5174216 GCF_001890085.2 Hipposideros armiger | reverse complement strand
GGCTACCGTATGTAGCCAGCAGCCAGCGTGAGCGGCCAGCAGCCAGCGTGAGCGGCCAGCAGCCGCAGTGAGCGGCCGTCCAGAAGCCGGCGACTAGTCTGCCTCGCCCGGGAAGAGCGCAATGATGGTGCCAACTTGGGCCAGTGAAGCAACGTCCTCCACAACTAGACTAAGAACAAAACGAGAGCAACTTGTCTGTTCCCCTTCCGCCAATTCTCCAATAAAAATCTTAAAAAAAAAAAAGACAGAACATATACCTTTATTTTTTTAATCTCCAAGTCTGTAGATCAGTGATTCTCAAAGTAGAGCCTGGGGATCCCTGCAGATCCCCAGGACCTAAGACTCCAAGACCCAAGTTCTTAAGGTCAAAACTATTTTTTTCCAGTTTATTGAGAAATGACATGTATCGCTGTATAAGTTTAAGATGTATAGCATGATGGTTTCATTTATATTGTGAAATGATTACACAATAGGTTTAGCTGACATCCATCTTCTCATATAGATACAATAAAAAGAAAAGAATAAAGGAAAAATTTTTTCTCCTTGTAATGAGAACTCTTAGGATTTTAACACTTCCCTATATATCATACAGCAGTGTTAGCTATAGCAAAACCTTTTTGTAATACTAAAATGTTATTGGCCTTTTTCACTCTCATTCTTTCATGAGTATACAGTGGAATTTTCCACAGGTTGCATGCTATGTGATAATGTCATCACTTAACAGTTAATGGAATGTGTGCTTGTACATTCTTGTGTTGTTTATATTCCTTGGTTATCATTTCTAATACAGGAAACAGCAATAGCTATAACCCACAAAAATCAATCTCTTTGGGGCGCTCAATAAATTTTAAGAGTTTAAAGGATCTTTTGACCAAAAAGTTTGAGAACTTCTGCTAGATTATTTCAAGTCAAAGTCACCTTCCCCCCACCCCATTTCAAAATCTGTAATGCAAAAATACCAAACTCATCCTTAAGTTTGAGACTCTGCTCCACCAAAGTTAGACCCCTGGATCTGCTCTGCCTACATTTTGTCTTTGTGTGTTTCAGGCTGCCTGGGTCCGATTTACCTGATGAGGAGTGGCTCTGGGATTATGAAAGGCACGGCCATCGCCATTCCATGATTAGAAAAGTCAAGAGGTTCCTGAGTGCCCACGAACACCACTCCAGCCCCAGGAGCAGAAGCTATGGGAGGCAGGCCAGTGACAGCTCCATGTTCTTTCCTCACAGCGACCTCAGCCCAACCAAGGATTTTCTGGATGTGCCCTCGAGAAGCCCCCACCGGGCCTCAGCTTCCCGGAAGCAAGTCTACTCCCCAGAGGGGAGCCCCAGGCTACACTCCAGCCTGGGAGAACTATCCACAATCAGGGAGACCAGCCGGACAAGCACTTTACAGAGTCTCTCCCCATCGTCCAGCGTGAGGGCCTCCCCCACCAAAATGCCACAGGTCCCTGAGGTACTGATCACAGCACCAGGGCCCACGTCCGATGACCACCACCACGACTCCACTGCGTCCATCCAGAGCTCTGAGTTTACTGGGGTTCAGCCAAGCAGCACTGGGCAGCAGGAGGACCCTGCAGGATTGATCCTGTCCCCCTCGGAGAAGGGGACACCTTCTGTTTCAGCCAAAGCTGAGAGAAACATCTTCAGATTTGTCCCTGAGGAAGACCCTGATGAGAATGACAAGTTCCCGAAAAGGTGGAGCCTCCCAGGATTCCTGGAGTCCAGCCACACCTCCCTGGCAGGCCTAAGTCCCGAGCCGGTGAACCCTGAGCCAGCTCTTTTACTTGACACAGAAACATCCTCAGAGACCAGTGGAATCAACTTTGTGGCGGGCTCTCCGGTCCCTCCCGATGTGCTGTATTTAATGGAAAACCTGGACACCAAGGAAACGGATATCATAGAATTTAACAACGAGCAAACAGAGGAATCGCCCAAAGGAATGCCGGAAAGTTCTAGGGCCTGGTTCTAGTCTAAAGTCTTACTTTCCCAAAAGTTCAGCATTAGTTCCAGAACATACCTGGAGGGTGGGGGCTGGTCAATTTTTAAAAAAACAACCATACTGTATAAGCTATTTAAAACTCTGAAGGGCATTATGATCCTGACTTTTTGAGAACTAAAAAAATCAAACACATTCACATCATCCATCACAAAGTGACTTTCATGGACATTACACAGACCACAGTGATGTATCTTAACCAAATAAGGAATCTTAAATATATATATATATATATAAATGACTTATAAATCATAGATTGTTAGCTTTGGGAAGGGCCTTGTAGATCATAATCCAATCCCCTAGTTTTACCAATAGGGACACAAAGCATTCTTTGTTTCTTTTTTTTTTCCTTTCTTCTCTTCAATTATAAAGACAGGGAGATGGTTCATATAATGCCTCAAAGTCCGCTTCCTAATTATGATTTTTTGTTTGAGGCTTTCAAACCATTTCACTCCCACTTTGTAAACTATTATCACCTCCAAATTCTCAAGCTTCATCAGCATCAGAAAGCTCCACCTCTCTCCAATTTCTTTTTCCACTTTCAGAACTTCATTTTTCTCTCGTCCCCCTTTCTTCTCCAATGCTTTTATCCTTCCCTTCCTCCTAGTCTGGCTCCTTGTCTAGTGACTCTAACCTGTCCCACCTTTCAGGTTATAATACTTTCTCTTGCCAACTCGGTTGTTACTTCTTGCCAGAGTTTTAAAAACATAAGGCATTGGTAAAGCCTCCGACAGAAGAACTGACGATGTCAACAAACCCACCTTGACACACTTCCGACCTCATGGTGGAAGGGGCATGGGAGCTGATGCTATCCGCCACACCCTCGGCCGCTGCACCCATCTTTCTCTGCACTGACTCTTAGGTCTTGAACTCAGGAGAATACTGAAGCCATGGGGGCATGAAACTTGCATAACCAAATGCTATGTAACCCAAAAATAGCAAGGCTTGAGTGTGTTTAACTTGAACTCTTAAAGCAAAAATCCCTATCAGGTCATAACGTGGGACCAGTTACTGTGCTGCCAGGTTGTTTGGGACAAAGTAGGATATTGGAGCTGGGAGGCGAAGGGGGCCCAGGACTGCGTGGTGGGGATGGGATGCTGATGGTCTCCCTCCAAGGAGCTCTCGAGGTGGCTGTTTGTTGGGGGCTCCCAATTTGGTCTGGAAGGCCACGCCTTGTGAGTACTGCTCTCATTATTTCTGTCATAGGATGAAACTTGACTACATATGGCCTTAGAAATAAAATCACTCTCATAGCTACCATTTATTGAGCGCTCAGTGTTCTAGGCAGCAGCATGCGAAGTTCCCAGATGGTCACTAATCCTCACAGGAATCTTATGAGTTGATATACCGTGTTTCCCCGAAAATAAGACCTAACTGGAAAATAAGCCCTAGCATGATTTTTCAGGATGCTTGTAATAAAAGCCCTACCCCAAACATAAGCCCCAGTTAAGATCGTCAGCCAGACATGACTGTTTGAATAAATATAGATTTTTGTACGTGAATAAATGAATAAATGCAGATTGTTGGAGCAAAAATTAATATAAGACCCAGTCTTATTTTGGGGGAAACACGGTACTATTATGTCCATTTTCAAGGTGCAGAAAACAGAGGCTCTGGAAAAGTAACATAATTTGAATAAAACCACGTAGCCAGGAAGTGGCAGTGCTCGGATTCACACCCAGGCTTATCTGACTCAGGAGCCCAGACTCCTAAGCAGTGTGCTCCCTCACTGTGCTGTGCTGCCTGCAAGGCCTTGAACTTGCCAGCAGTTTGCCCAGAATTCTGGAGCAAGCCCCAGAGGAGCCAGTCTTGGAGGCCTCTCTGGGTCCTCCCTGCTGAAGTCCACATGCATCTTTTGTGAACATACCGGAGGGCGTTGCTCCGCCTTTGGGCCCCAGCCAGGGTCTCCTTCATTTTTCTGAACGGAGGAACCTGGCAGGACCCTCTCTTCCCTTTCCCAGCTCTTCCTGATATACAGTGTTATGGTTAGCATATGTTTACAAGGCACGGCCGTGTCCAGCCAGGCCACCCCAGCTGCATGACAGCGATGACCTTTACTTGAACTGGCTTTTCTCCAAGGACTAAAAGGAAATAATATTGGAAGAAATGTTATACACTGATGGTTCCCTATGCTGGTTCAGAGTTTCAGCACCTGGGATGTTCCCAAAGCGTTACCTACAGACAGTTCTCAAAGGCAGGAACTTTAACCTTCTCCCAGCCTATTAATGCTCTTCTCTTGGATGCGCTACTCTCTTCTCTTTGGCTTTATCTATGACTCAAATTTAAATAAGCAGCTACTTAGCTGCTTTTGAAAGATAATCAATTTTTGTTCCTAAACTCAAGGTGATCAGTTATACACAAATAGAATCGTACATGCTTCCACCCATCGCTTTTTCACCTTTGTCCAGAGAATTATTGAATTATTTAATCCAATATTTCGTCAAAATCCAGGGTGGCCTTCCATTTCCTCCTTGCACTGAAAACTGAGTAATGATTTCACTAAAGCCCATGTGGTTGAATTCAACTATAAATCCAAGCCAGCGATTGCCCAGATCAGATGAAGAAATGCTATTGCTAGCATGAGAGTGACAATAGTATACCAAATATCATATAAGAACTTGTGCCAAGAAGCTGCGAGACAATGGAGAGATACTTGATCCAGCTTCAGCCTTTACACATGTCTTACTCAAGACCAAATAAACCGTATCTTCTAGAGAAATAATTTGGCGTTTTGTTTTTTACAGAAGGGATGTGTTTAGCAGAAAATAGTTACAGACTAGTAATAGGGCCGGACCGGTGTACCTCCTCCCCATGGGCCAAGCAAACTCAAGGACTGCCCCACCTTATTAATTCCCCAGCACTTGCAGGACAATATCATCAGGGAATTGATGAAGTCCTGGATGATGTCACCAGTTGGACTTTTCTTCACAGTCATTTGTGAAACATTAAGCAACTACTGAGTGTCAGGCATTCGGCTAAAGCTGAGTGGGTCGGAGTTGGACCGCTCAGCCTCCTCAGCCATCAGTCACCATTCTGCAGGTCTAGGAGAATGACAAAACGCCCTCTGAAGTTCAGCTGGTTGGTTGGTTTGTATGTTTGTTTCCTTTCACCCCCAATCCTGTTGCCGCCTCCCAACTATTTTAATTTGTTTAATGTAAAGCCCTTTGTTTGTATACATGCTAACAACACGTGGATCACTGTTTTGTGAGCAAGTGTTTTTAACTTATGTAAATGCAAATAGGTCTTATCTGGGGGGTCTGTTTCTGTTTTTCTCTACTCAGTCCAGTGTTTTTAAGATCCTCTCAGGTTGCCTTGTGTACATCGAATGCATTGCTTCTAACTCCTGCATACTGTAAGATGTCTTACTTATCTATTCCCCCATTGACTCCACCCTCTCCACTGTAAACACCCTCAAACGCGTTCCTTTATGGCCCCATTGGAGAGCCCTTTGGGGTGTATACCCATGAGCAGTGCTGGGTCACAGGGTCTGAATACATTTAACCTGACTACATATGACCAGATGGCACTCCAGAATAACAGCACCAATTGGCACTCCTCCAGTAACACATGGTGCCTCTACCACCCTGCTCCCTGCCCCATGCTTGGCAGCACCCAGATTTCCAATGTTGCTAGTCTAACAAGTGTAAAGTGACAATTATTTGTTATGGCATTTACCTGCCAATTAAACATTACTGATTACTGTAGTATGATATTTATTTAATGACATTAAGCATGCCATTATATACTTCTTAATTCTGTTGGGACTACTCTTTTGAAAATTGCTTTTTCAAATTCTTTGCCCTTTTATCTAGTGGGGCTTCTGTATATTTTTCCTGTTGATTTTCAGGGATTCCTTCTATAGTTTAGAATGATAACAGGTCCTTGTTAGTTTTGGACATCGCAACAGTCTTTTTCAATCCTTTGTGTGTGTGTGTGTTGAAAGCGTTCATGGCATCATTTGTTGAATAGAAATCCTTAATTTTGATGTAATCAAGTTCATCGGTTTTTTTGTTTTATGCTTTTGAAGTTTCAGATAAGAAATTCTTCCCCACCCCTATGTCACGATAGTTTCCCACCTTTTTTTCTGTTATCTTTACAATGTTAGGTAGGGATCCCATTTTATTTTTCTCTATAGATTGAGCCAGTTTCCCCACAATACTTCCTACCAAACGACCAGTTTATAAGTCCCACATATTACTTGCCAATCAAATGCACTGGTATGAAACAAAATAGCATCCGAGAGAACTAAAAGGTAGGGTGGTATGAATGGAAAAAGAAAACTGCACCCTAATCTCATAAAACTCTAGCTCCTCCCCACTCAATACACACTTTCTCTAAAATGCTTCCCCTCTTGTGATCTTTCCACTGGTGATTTTCCCCCCTTCTGGTGCCTGGAGTGTGTAAATTCCCCCCATGCAAAAGCCCACGAAAAACAGGCCTCTGATTGATCAGGCTGAGCCTAAGCTGCAAGAGTAAAGCCTGATCCATAAGGAGCTCTTGCTAAAAAAGAAGCAGTGATGGTGTTGCAGGGATAGTTCAGGTTCCTTCAATGCGCAAAGGAAGGCAGGATCGAATCCAGAGAGTTGGAGCCCACCATCACACTATATTTAGGGCCTGGGATCCGCAGGGATGGAGATGTTATACCAGGAGGCCAGCATCGCTTACTCCTGCTGGCTGAGATCTGCTCTGGGTCTCGGGACTTCCCCACAGTCTGTCTTGACTCTCCTGCCACAGGCTGTGCTCAAAGAGGGATGGGAGTTGGGTGTTTCCTGCTGTGCGTGGGACCCTGGCAGATAGTTACAGAAAAGAACGTCTCATCTTTTCCTTATTCCTCAAGAAGCAGTGAGGAATTTCAGAAGCACTTCTGAAATGCAGTGTTCTTGATACAAATGGTAAATTTGTTATTCATCCATGAGGTCAGTGGACCCTACAAACTCCAAAGAGAAAAGCACTTATCAAGATTAGAAAACACTTTCAAACAAAGGATCAGGCATGGTTTTTGTTCCCAGTAAAAATGAATTTCGATTACTTTCATCACTAAAAAATGTGAGAACACAGGCAAGTTCCCGAATAGCACATTCTCCTCCCAACCCTGATTCAGAGGCTGTGTGCCCCCTGCTGCTCTGCCACGGAAGGCGGTCCAGATGCAGCTGCGGGAGCCCAGGTGAGAGAATGCCATTCTCATGGGTGTATTGGAAGTGGGACATCTGCTCTCCTGTCCCAGGAGGCTGCCAGGCTCCTTCCACTGGGACGTAAGCTCTGTTCACTGTCTTGTTCAACCAGTATCCCCGTGCTTAGGACAGCACCTGACACGTCTCGAAGAAAATGTTAATGAATGAATGCTTGAAAGAAAGGAAGAATGAATGAATGGACCAAATTAGATCTAAACTCGAAGTTAGGAGACCTGAAATCTCAATCCAATATGACTGCAACCTTAGCTGTGTGGTCTCAGTCACGTTCCTTGAATACACTGGACTTCATCTTGTTCAGCTGTAAAATGAGTGGTTCAACTAAGTGATCTACGTTCCCTCTCAAATGTTCCAATCACATTTCTGGAGATTTATACATGGGGGAGGAGGGAAGAGATGGTTATGGTCATTATTGAGAAAATGGACCCAAATGGCAGAAAGAAACAAAAAAGGGGAGTGGGGTACGGAAGGACAGAATTAATGCCTATGGGGCACTTGGGTGTGCCAGTGTTTTCATACATCATTTCAATCGAGCCTCACAGAGTACTACTACTCATTGTATAGGAGGAAATAAAGAAGGTAAATAGGGCCAGCCGAGTGGCTCAGTTGTTTAAGAGTTGGCTTAAGAACTTGAGCTCTGAGCCACAGGGCCACCGGTTCAATTCCCACATGGGCCAGTGATGCTGCGTCCGAGCTGAGCTGTCGCTGAGCTGCCAACAGGTGGCAGGATGGCTCAGCTGGTATAACAACAAGATTGCCTGTTCAATGGTGGGCTACACCCACCCGCAACTAAAACTGAACTCGGAACCTTGAGCTGAGCTGCCACCTGGATGGCTCAGTGGATTGAGCGTGCGCTCTTAACAAGGCTGCTGGTTCGACTCCCGCATGGGATGGTGGCTACGCCCACCCACAACTAAGATTGAACACAGCACCTTGAGCTTAGAGACCACGAGCTGCCATCGGGCAGCCAGATGGCAACTAGCGCCCTCCACAACTAAGATTGAAGAACAACAACTTGGCAGAATGCCCCTCCCCAATTCCCCAGCACTGTTCCTCTCCCCCAACCCCCCAATAAAATCTTAAAAAAAAAAAAAGTAAATAGCTTGCTGAAAGTTTCACAACAGTTAAAATTTCAATCCAGGATTTGAACCCAGGCCTTTTATGCTCATTGCTGACTCCACCATTCCACACTGCAATCAAAAAACAATTAACTAGATAAATGTCTAACTACTATGCTGTACACCCAAAACTAATATAAAATAATACTAAATGTCAACTATAATTTTAAAATAATAGTCATAGGGATATAAAGTACAGCATAGGGAATATAGTTAATAATATTGTAATAACTGCATACAGTGTCAGGTGGTAATAGACTTTTTGGGGTTATTTGTGAGGTATATACATGTGTAGTCACTATGCTGTTTTGTACATCTGAAACTTATAAAAAAAATTAAGTAGGATAGGATAGGAATTCCTGTGTGCAGAACACAACAGATTAGCAGTCAACCTCTAGAACCACTCAGCCACTTACACTGATTTAACCTTGGAAGGCTGGTCGGAACCGTGGGAAGCTAACGTTTATTAAATACTTATTATATGTCAGGTGCTATGGTGAGTGCTGTACATACATTATCACATTTAGTTCTCACAGCAAACTGTGAGGTGTCTCTATGCTTATTTTACAGATAAACAGGAAGCTGAGGTTCAGGGGAGTGAAATCGTGTACTCATGTCTCAGAGCTGATAATTGGCAGAGCTGGGATTCAAAATCAGGTCTGCACATAAACCAGGAGGGAAATACATCATTTCCCTGAAGGATAGCCCAACCCTAGAGCCTATTTCTCTATAAACACCTTCCCCGGAGTCACACCTGTTGTCCTCAGGCTCCCTTCCTTCATCCAGAACTTAAACTCTTGGGTATAACATAGGATTGTACTCTGACATTAGTCAAAGCTGGCCTGGGTGCCTGAAACGAGTCTGCGGATTCGGGGTTAGGACGTCTCTGTGTCCACGTGAGGTGTATAGGTGCATCCCTCAGAACGCTGGAATCACATTGAATTGACCTGTGCCTACATGAGCTTGGCAAAGGAAAGAGAAGCACGTGTGTACACCTATAAAGCAAAAACCCTCCTCACTTCCACCCTTCCTCGCAGGGAACACATGCCTCCGAGTGAGTGGGAGATGGAAGATGTAAATCCCACTCAATTCCGACATGCTGAGAGTGACTGGTACTTAAAGGCACAGCACTAGAATTTCTCCAACAGCTTGGCTTCTGCACACAAGCCCACCACATCAGCTGCCGCTCAGCTGAAAACTCTTCACTGATTTTTAGCATCCAGGCCTTCCTGAGAAAGCTACTTTACTAGTGCCCAACATGATCCTTTCCTAACAGATTTTCAGTGGTCATTTTCACTGTACCAATTTTCTCATTCAGTGCAGAGTGCAGGGCCAGACTCCTGCATGAGGTCACTGAGGTACGTCCATTACCCAGGGATTTATACCAGGGCATTCCAGAACTACCAGTTTCCATATAGAGAAAGTACAACAGTAGAAGTATTTAAAGCAATTTTACTGCATCTGTTTTTTTGTCTTTTTTTTTTACATTTACATTAAGCAGAATTACATTTACTAATAAGTTCCTTTACTTAGCATCCTGAGACAAAATTAGGTATGCGATTGGTCTGCAGTGGGAAGCTGGTGGCTGGTAGTCTGATTTCCTGATAGCTCTTGTCTAGCCAGAGCTGTCCAGTTTACCAAAGTTCCTACCACTCCCTACCATCCTACACTACACCCGCTTCACGCGGTTGTGGCCTGCTTGGCCTTGGTGGGTGTCTTGAGTTTTCAATTATTTTACTAAAACATCACCAGCTCCATGGAGACCTCAACCACCATGAAATCCCTACACTGTGCAAAAAGGGAAAGAATAAGAAGATGCCAAGCTAAAGGCTTCAGGTCATCTTTCTGCTTACCGCTAAAACCTCCCAGCAGCCCCGTGCCACCACTCAGATATATTAAACCTGGATTCTTTTCTGTGTCCGACCTGCCTCTCTGGGTGAGCGGTACAGTCTTAGTATTCTTTCTGGCTTGATGACAGTGTAAATCATTTGAGACACAGGAGAGCTCAGCACTAACCAACCGTGCTTGACCAGGGCCCCTTGGCAGCAGACCCTGCAGAGATGTCAGATCCCAGACGAGCCAGGAACAGCATGTCATTTCTATGTCATTCCCACCGGAGTAACTCAAGCCTCTCCACTCGGGTTTGTGTAGCCACAGCTGCTGTTCATAGTACCTGGCAGCCTGGGCAGAGGCAGCCTGGAGCCTGCTATTTGCAGCCATTAACCTCAGGACCCATCAGTCACTCTGAAGTCAGCTCCAGAACAAGTGGCCCGGAGTGCTGAATAGCAGGGGTAGCTGCACAGAGCGAGGAGATGGGAGGATATGTAATTTTTAAAAGCAGCTTCACTCTCCTAAGGAAAGGGTGAGTCAGTATGTGGAGGAAAAAAAAAACAGCTAAGAATTGGTGAACTCTGTTGGTGTGGGAAAGAGATGGCTGGGAAGGAAATCAAACCCACTCACTGTTTGGGAAATAAAAATTTCTAAAAGCCATAAGGGACCAGAAGTTGATAAAAGATGGGATGGCAGGAGAAACACCAAATACAAGAGGCAAGAACACGCCTGTGCTCGTGAATTCTCTCCGTGAAGGTCATTGGCTTTGTGCACAGCCAGTACCAATTCCAGAGTCACTTTCCACAGAGTATACATCAGGAGATACTCAGGGAGCGTGTGGGAGGAGTATGAGCACAAAGAGGAGAAAGCCAACATCAGAAATGACCCTTTCCCTCAGCTGTCCCATCATCATCTGTGGGGTCAATGCCACCTCCATGCATGGCTTTTGCAAACCCCACTCTGCTGTTACCGCATCAATCACACAGTAAAATCTGGACAGAAACACAGCTCCTGGCATCTGGAGCTGTCCAGAGTAGGTGGTGACATGTATTGAGTCGTTGGGAAAGTCATAACGTCTTTTTCTATGTTTTTCAATGCAAAAATGCGTCATGGCTTTCCCGACGACCCAATAGAACTTGAAACTGCTGATACACATTATCCCCGCCCTCCAGGAATCAAAAAGAGCAGATGAAGTTTCCATGGGCATTGCGCCACTCTGCACCCATGACATGATGCCAGCTAGGAACCAGGAACGCACCTTTCTGAAACATTTTTCAGCAGACAGCATGTACTTCTGTTGGTCAGGGCAAAGGTGATGTAAGACAAATCAACAGTCTCCTGTAGTCCACAGTATACCAGGGGCGCAGAAGGCAGAGCGAACTCTTGCTTTTACTTTGTATTCAACTCTTAAAACCAAACTTCAAATGTGGCCTACTCAACCTTTGTCAAGAAGAGACGTCTCTGGATATAAAGGGTAAAAGTGTGAGCTTTTGGAATCAGACTGCGGGGGTTCAAATACTGGCCCAGCTCTGCTTGTGAAAAGTTACTTAACCTTTCTGTGGCTTGGTTTCATCACAGAAAAAAATGGGGATAATAGTAATGCTTATTATGTGAGAATTAAATGAGTTAATACACACACAACTCACAGTACTTTGCTTGTCACATAGTAAGCACTTCATGCTTGCTGTCATTATTATATTAATATCACCATGTTACTGAATAGTACAGTGATTCTGACCCAGGGCACTGGGTTCTATTAGGGCGCAGACACTTACTAGCTGGTTGACCTTGGGCAAGTTATCTGACGGGCCTTAGGCCTCAGTTTTATCCGCAATAAAATGCATTAATGCCAATACCTTCTTCATCGGGGTGTTTTAAAATTAAGTGGAATAGTTGATGGAAAGAAGTTAACACTGTAAGATGCAAAGTTATGACTAATTATTAACTATCTTTATTAAGTTCATGAGATGGGCTTGACTTTGGAGCAAAAATGATGTTTGAGAATGTTTAATGTTATTTCCCTGAAGGTGTATAAAAATGACTCTTGGGCCGGCCAAGTGGTGCGTTCGTTAAGAGTTGGCTTGGGACGCCAGCTCTGAACAGCAGGGCCCTGGTTCGAATCCTACATTAGGGCCAAAGACGCTGCGCCCTCTACAGCTAAGATGGTGAACAACAGCTCAACCTGGAGCTGGGCTGCTGTGAGTCACCGGCAATGGCATAGGCTGCAGTGGGGCTGGCCGGCAGCTCACGTGAGCTTTGGTGAGCTGCTGTGAGCCACCATGAGCGGCCGCCGATCTATCTGCCTCACCCGGGAAGAGCGCAATGATAATACCAACATGGGCCAGTGAAGCGATGTCCTCCACAACTAGACTGAAGAACTAAAGGACAGCAACTTGTCTGTTCCCCTTCCTCGATTCCTCAACGCTGTTCTCCTCCCCCAATTCCCCAATAAAATCTTTTTTTTAATGACTCTTTTGCTAAGTCCAAGAGCGAGCTATGTAATTTCTTAAATATTCTGCATATAAACAGCATATAGCAAACTCCACTTGCAAAAGCAAAGGCCAAAGACGGAGACGAAAGTGGGGATTTCTCAAACTGCCCAGCCCAGCCTGCCTCCTGGTAACAGCATTTCAGCCTGTTGAGCTTCAAACGCCCTGGATCAGACCCTCCAGTTTCAACTATCTAAAACCAAGACTATAAGCAATGTTCTCAGATGCACTTGAAATTTTCTCTGGGGAAGGAGATTAGGACATAGGCAGGGCTGTATGGTAATCAGGACCACTCCGAGGGTGTGGGGGCCCCTGTCTATGTAAACACTTTGAGTCACCCCAAATCAGCGTGTCATTTCTGGAGGCCAATCTCACATAAAAGAGGAGGAGGAGGAGGAGGAGGAGGAGGAGGAGGAGAAAAAAAAGCCACACTGGCTTCCAGGAGCCATCCGCTTGCCAGACAGATCCCCCCAGAACCAAGGCCTGACACAGGCTTAAGAACAATCCTGTAAGCCTCAGGACACCCGACTGGGATGGCATCACCAGCCCCCACCAGTTCCAGCACCAGGAAGGGACCTGAACACGAGTAACTTTAGAGGAAGGTGCTCCACAGTATGGAGGGGCTTGGGGCTAGGGGTCCTACGTCCCTTGGCCAAAGGTGATAAAGGGAAAAATAAAAGAAGGAAGCATGGGGTGGAGTGGGAGGAAACGGGAAAGGCAAAAATGGAGGGACATGTCCTACATAATCTTCCAGGCCCACTCAGTAACCCCAGTGCCATGGGTGGCCGGCCTCCTTGAATTCTGGACAGAAGGCCCAAACACCTGCCTATCATCCAAGGGTGTTACCAGATTGGGACTGAGGACAGCCCAGTCACATACACTTTATTTCTTAAAACTTCTGTTGACATTTAAAATCGCTTCCAAATAGGTTGTTTACCAAAGAGAGACCCCAAGAAATGGGCAGCTAAGTATCAGGAGGGAAAGCAACGCAATAGAGACAAATGTATTATCAGAGATCAAGGAGGTGATGCAGCAGGCCCCTCCTGGTGTGTTCAGTGCCTGGGGACATTAGTCAGGTTGAGGAAGTAGGTCACACTGAGGACAGAAGGTACAGCTGCATCAGTCAGCCTAACATGCCAGTCTGAGCAAAGCGAGGGAGCTCCAATCTTCACCGTGTCTCGGGGCCCCTCAAATCCAGCTGGTCCTCTCTTTTTGAATCAATGTGACATGAAATAGAGTCTCTTTGCCAGCAAGACACTAAGAAACAGACCTCAGAGGCTTCTGAGAGCCCACTGGCACCAGGCTGGAGACAGTAAATGCATTCATGTTGGGTCTCCATGTCACTGATCGGCCAGTTCCTAGAACTTTGTGGTGGGAAGGAAATTTTGGTGTCACCTAAGTCAGTGTCCAGTTGTGTGCTAGAACTCTCTCTACACCATCTCCCTGCCGAGATCCATCCATCAGGAAACCCTCCAGTGAAAGACCATTCACCTCTCCCAAGGAGACCCTCTGCAAGTGGAAACATCACACTTCACATTGAGCCCAAAGCTGCCTCCTGGCAACCAGAACCCACTAACTCTTATTCTGCCTCTGGGTCTATATCCAATTAGTCTACCCTTCTCCACATTCCGGTCCAGCCTCGGACAGTTGAAAAATGCCATTAAGTTGCTTCTACATAAGCTCCCAACACACACACACACACACACACACACACACACACACACACACACACATTTTTTTCTGGAGACCAAATCTTGCCAAACCAAGAACCAAATTGTTCATTACATCTCATGATCTTGAAACTCTTCATTATCTTTATCTTTACTGGGAGTGTCATAATTTCTCAATGGCCCTACTCAAGTGTGTATCCGGAAGCAAGCACCATACTCCCCATGCTTTCTTGTGGGGCTTTTTTTTTTTCCAACAGTGTACAATAGAGCAGCATTATCAGCTTCCTTGCTGTAAATACTCAGCTTCTATTCATGTAGTCCCATGATGAGGTGGTCATGCCTGTTCTTTCACTGCTGTACCCCAGAGATTAGTCTACTGTCTGACACTGGAGTATTTGTTTAATAAATGACATTTTGAGAGGATAGGCTTATCTTTTATTTTGTTTTAGTTGTAGTAGTTCGTGGTGGTGGTGATTGTTACTGGTCAGGAGGAAGAGTTTTATTTTGGGTATATTAAACCCCATCCAAGTAGACATATCAAATAGACAACTGGATATGCAGACAAGTCTGGGGCTTGGAGAGGCCAGGGATGGAGAGAGATCATGGAGTCACCAGCTCACAGAGAATGAAGCCACATCATTGCATGAACTTGCCTAGGAATTCAGCTAATCCAGGACCTCACCCTCTTCCACGTGGCCTGCCAGAGCCAGTGACCAGTGGAACAGAGAATGCGGGCCTCTCCTGTGCCCCCACACCCCACCCAGGCAACAGAGACTTCCTCGGATTCACTCACCTCCCCCTTCTCCATGCCCACCATCCCCGGGAGAATCCCCCTCCCACACTAAGGGGAGAATGTCTGCCCTCCTTGCCCACCGAAACTCCAGAGGAAAGATTTGCATAGAATCTGCACTCCTGGGAGGGAAAAGGTGGGCTTCTACTACTGCTAGAGATAGTCAGCCGCGTCCAACTCCAAAGCTGATTTCCTTCTCGGCACAGGGCTGAAAACTTAGAGGTCAGCAAGCAAGGAAGGGCATCTCTGCACTTTTTCCCCACATCCGTCTGCCTAGTGTAGGTGCACAATATGGGAATCCTGGTGTCCCGGGGAACATGGACTCCCTGGGCCAGGAGTGCCCTCTGGTGGCCATAAAAACACTGACGCTCATGAGGATAACCCTGTCAGCTAGTTAGCCAGTGATCAGAGCAGCACTCACCATGAGCATTTACCATGAGCCCGTCTTGTAGTAATATTTCATTCATGTTATCCCATTGAACGCTCATCCTAGCCCTATGAAGTCCCGCTGCTCTACTGTTCCCCCCATTTCACAAATGAGGAAACTCAGCAGAGCAGTTAGGTGACTTATTTGAGATCACAAAGGGGAGAGGAGATTGGGTGGTCTCCTCCTGGTCATCTATCCCCTTCTAACTCCTCAAGATAGACATAAGCCATTTCGAAAGGAAAGGTGGGATTTAACTATATATGATTTTCATTATAAAAGTAAACCCTTTGGGAAAACTGCCCATTATCAAAACCACTGCTAGCATTTTAACACATCTTTTTTTTCTCTCCTTTCCATCTTTTTTTTTTCATAACTGTAATCCAGGTATAATATAAATTCTTCATTAAAGACTATTCTTAGAGATTTTTTTTCCTTTAAGAATTTTCTATTCTCAGATGTGATTTCCACATTTTTTAGTCAGAGCCACAGGTATTTGCTGGGACATCCGGGAAGAGTGTGATCCCGAGCTCCATGCCAGAAGCTCTGTCATGTCCCAACCTGACCCAGTGTGCTTCCCAGAGAGCCAGCACTGCTGTGGAGACTGGGCGTGGCCATGAAACCTCAGGACAGGTCACAGGGCCAGTGTGAGTACACTGCCCTCAGGGCAGGTGTCCCAGAGGGAACATTTGGGAGCCTCGCTGACTCACTTCCAGCAGAGGTTAGCACAGAGGCTCAGATCATGGAAAGCCCCAGGGCAGCTATCCACTGCGCCTAGGATTCTCAGGAAGTTTTCCTCTGGCCTCCAAGGGACTGGCTATGTGGCAGCCCTCTCTATAATCTGTTTCACTTTTCTGCACCGCTTCCTGGGAGAGTGCCTCCCTTTGCCAGAAGCCTCTGTCCCTCTATCTTAATACTAAGATACTTCCCTCCTACCCCCACCCCACGCAGTCCCTGTGGGGCTGAGGCCTCCGGAGTCAGACTCCCAACTCTGTCACTTAGTGGCTCTGTGACCTGGGCACCACTTAACCTCTCAGTCCTGTTTCCTCATCTGCAAAGTGAGTATAATAATCGTTCGTATTCACAGGATTGTTAGGAGAGGTAAATGGACATTTAGCTGAGTACTGAACACATAGTAAGAGCTCAATAAATGGTGGCTATTATTCTAGAAACCGTCTCTATATAGACGGCGTGTGAAGAAAGGTGCAGAGCAGCTATCTGTGCAGCAGGTAGCTGGAGACCACCTGGAAACAACTCGTCATTAGCCTGGAATGTCCAAATTTCTGCATCCTCTTAGCCCTGTGCAAGTGCTGGGGGTGGCAGGGGCACAGTGAGACTGCCTGAGTCCCTGCTGCTCTTCACCTCTCTCCTCTCTTCCCTGTGCCATGTTCCAAGAATACAGGAAGGTCTACACCAGGTCTATACATTATGTAAAGACTCAAGCTGCAGCAGTACGATGCCAGCCACAGGGCTGAAACAGGGTTCTGGGGGCCTCCTGTTGCGCTAGGTGTTACCAGCTGACTTTCTGGGTTGTGGGGAGGTCAGGGGTCCCAGGAGAGGGGCCGTGGAAGCTGGAGCAATGAGGAGAATGCTCAGGAGGCTCTGGGCAAGGGCTGTGGTTTTTTTACCAACTGGTATGATAGTATGTTGACATTTTAACAATCAGTATGGCCAAACCACCATGGGCCTACTGATTTGTCCCCAGTTGAGACCCTGAGAAAGTCACTGTGGGACTCTCCTGAAGAATCCAAGGGACCACAGAATGGAATAAGCCCATTTGGGGCTCATGCCCTGCCTGCAGGGTGAGTGAATTGGGGTGAAGGGCTGTAGAGCCCGGGAGGCTACTCGAGTGTTAAAATACCCCTATCCACGTCATTCCATACTACATGCCTTGATAAAACAAGAGGAGGAGGGACCCAGACATTGGATGACCCCAAGTTAAACACCATGATGAATTTCTGAGATGACTGTCAATGCTGACAACCCCACAGTACTGGGCTCAGAAGAAGAATACACAAACTCAATGTTGCAGCCCAGCACCAGCCCCTCATGCCCATTCATTCATTCATTCCACTAATATGTTAATTTGTTAAGCCCACATCAGGCGCCAGGTGCTATCCTATGCACTGGGCATACAACAGTGAGCAGCACCAGTAGGGTTTCTGCACTCATGCTGCTCAGCCTAGTAGAGGAACCAGACATAAAATTACAATAAAGGGTGATAAGAGCCACAGTGGAAAAAGACAGGGTGCTAAGAGAGAAAGGGGGGTACCTAATCCAGAAGTCTCACTGCAGGAAGTAATATCTATGCCAAGACCTGCAGGCGGGGTGGGAGCTGGCCAGATAAAGGGGTGGAAGAGGTGGAGTAACACATGCAAAGACCGAAAGTTGTCTGAGTCCTCAGAAGAACAAAACAGTTGACCAGAACTTCAACATAATTATTCTGATGTGCTAAGTCTGGAAAGCAATTAATACTAAATAACACATAGGCCTGGCTTCTTACTTAATTAGAGAATGGTTTGGAAAGACTATAATCCTGTAAATCTAAATGACCAAGCCCAAGGTACAGGTTGGCAGAGAGAACAGGTTAGGAGGCAGTGTCACAAGGCGCTAAGTGTTAAATTTCGATATCACCTAAACACAAGTTCAAGTCCCAGCTCTGCTTCTTCTGAGCTGGGTGACCTTGGGTAGGTCAATTCAGTCTCTCTGGGCTGAAATTTCCTTATCTGAAAATAGAGAATAAGGCTGGTATCTACTCTGTAGAACAGTAGTGGTATTCAAATGGACAGTAAATAAGGTCCTCAGCATGGTGAATGGCATGGGTTCAACTCTTATTGTTAAAAATAAGTTTGGGCCGGCCGAGTGGCGCGTTGGTTAAGAGTTGGCTTGGGATGCCAGCTCTGAGCACCAGGGCCCCGGTTTGGATCCCACATGAGGGCCAGTAATGCTGTTCCCTCTACAGCTAAGACGATAAACAACAGCTCGACCTGGAGCTGGGCTGCTGTGAATCACTGGCAATGACATAGGCTGCAGTGGAGCTGGCTGGCAGCAGGTGTGAGCTTTGGTGAGCTGCCTGAGCCACCGTGAGCGGCCATCCAATGGCCAGCAAGCGACTGCCTCACCTGGGAAGAGCGCAACTATAATACCAACATGGGCCAGTGAAGTGACATCCTCCACAACTAGACTGAAGAACAAAAGGACAGCAACTTGTCTGTTTCCCTTCCCCGATTTCCCAATTTAAAAATCTTAAAAAATTAAAAAAATAAGTTTGTGGAATCCACCCCCAACCCAAACATCATTTTGTGCCCAAGAATTTCAAGTGTTTTTTTAGAACGAAATCCAACCTACTCCAACCATCACAGCTGATGTGTATTGAGAGTTTACATATGCTGGTCCTCTCCTTCATGCCTTATGTGGGTTACTTTATTTAATCCTCACAACAACCTAGTCATGGAGGTGCTACTGGTTTCTAGGTTTCACAAACTAGGAAACCAAGGCAGAGAGGTTTAGTACTTGCCACAGATCATCAAAAGCTAAGAGGAAGCAAAAACAGTCTTCAAAAATCCTGAACACTGACAACACCAAATTCTGATGAGGCTGTGGAGCAGCAGGAACTCTCATTAATTGCTGGTGGGATGCAAAATGGTACAGCCACTTTGGAAAACATGTTTTTGCAAAACTAAGCATTGTCTTCCCATATGATTCAGTAATCATCCTCTTTAGTATTTACCCAAAGGAGTTAAAAACTTATGTCCCCACAAAAACCTGCACGCAGATATTTATACCAGCTTTGTTCATAGTTGC
This sequence comes from Hipposideros armiger, assembly GCF_001890085.2. Classification (NCBI taxonomy): domain Eukaryota; kingdom Metazoa; phylum Chordata; class Mammalia; order Chiroptera; family Hipposideridae; genus Hipposideros; species Hipposideros armiger. The sequence continues at coordinate 5,154,906 of NW_017731401.1, read as the reverse complement.
CAAAACTTGGAAGCAACCAAGATGTCCTTCAGTAGGTGAATGGATAAATACACTGTGGTATATCCAGACAACAGAATATTACTCAGGACTTAAAATAATTAGTCATTAAGCCCTAAAAAGATATGGAAGAATCTTAAATGCACATTACTAAGTGAAAGGAGCCAATCTAAAAAGGCTACATACTGTATGATTCAAATTTTATGACATTCTTGAAAAAGAAAACTATGGAAACAGTAAAAAGATCAGTGGTTGCCTGTTAGGGGAGAGGAAGGGGTGATTAGGCAGAGCGCAGTGAGACTACTCTGTATGATACTACAATAGTAGATACATGTCATTATACAATTGTCCACACTCATAGAACGTACAACACCAAGAGTGAACCTCAAGGTAAACCATGGGTTTGGGGAGACAGTGATGTGTCAATGTAGGTTCGACTGTAACAAATGTACCACAGTGGGGGACGTTCTGGGGGGAGGGAACAGGGGATATATGGGAACTCTCTGTACTTTCTGCTCAATTTTTCTGTGAACATAGAAAAAATGGTTTATTAATTTAAATACACACACACACAGAGGCTTTAAACCCAGGAAGTTTGGCTCCAGAGCGCACCCCTTTAATGACTGTGCTCTACCATCCCCCAACTTCTACTGGGAGGAAAAATCCAACTTTTGATAGAAATGAAAAAGAAAAAATATGAACATGTAAAGTGAAACAAGGATATTGCTGGGTTTTGGAATGGGCTTACAGTTCAAGTTTCCAACCCTTTCTAATCCTTCCTAGAAGGCAGACAAAGCTTCGAGGCTGATGAAGCCAACTCCTGCCTCACGTATAATGTTTGATAAAAAGCACTTGACATGCGGCATGAGAGCAGCATCCTCGGGTCCTCTGGTCTGGAAAACAGCTGTGAGTAATGGGGGCAGAAAGCTTTATCAGCTGGCCTGTCCCAAAGCCGCTGGGAAGACTTGTCTGCTGGTGCAGCTCTGCCTCAAACTGTCCTATTTTCCAGGGCTCTGCTTCTGACAAAGGAGCAAGCCAGCTCTGTCCTAAGGCACAGCCTGTGAACAGCAAGCCACTGCCACTCGTTTTCCTGACTTAGGGCTCATTTTCTGTGGGCTTGTGGCCCACAATCCAAAGCATTTGGCCAAAGGATCTATAAAATGTTTTATCATTCCCCAGCTGGGGAAACCCGGTGTGATATTGCTTTGAGCCCAGGAAAGGAGGACATAAGACATTGTCTTGCTCAAACAATAGCATCTTGCCATTCAAGGTCAGTAAAGAGTAGCATTCAAGGTCAGTAAAAAGCCGTTTTTGTTGTAAGGAAGCAAATATCTGCACGGGAGGCGACAGGATTAAGTTATGTTTTAATACATCATGGTGGGAGGAGGGGCTGAGGTAGTGAACCAAAGTGACATAGAGTTGGCCCAGTTAGCTTTAGGCCCTCTCAACACTAAACCAGGAAGCCAGCTAGGGCCCAGAAATGGAGACATACAGCCCCAGAGAGCAACTCACTTGAGCATCCATGAGGACTCCCTGGAATCATCCCAGCCCACTAGCTAATAATAACACTAGTAACAAAAGGACCATAATATCAACCATTTTCAAGCACCTTCTGTGGGCGCACCATCTTCTTTAAGCGCACCATCTTCCTGACCTCAGGACAATCCCATGCGGTGGGTGTGATTATTGCAATTTTGCAGGTAAGTGAACTGAGGCTCAGAGAAATTGTTTCACTCACCCTAGTGAATGGCAGAGCAGGTATGCAAATTCAAACTTCTGTGACTCCAAAGCCCATGCACTGTCTTTCCATTTGTCATGCTGGCCCCTCTAAGTGTCTGGGGGTCAGGGTATACAAAAGGAAGGCTGGGTCAACGTCTTTGCCAACTTAGTGTTCTAGATTTTAAACTAAAACAAAACAACGTTTTTCTCAAGCACAGTCCACCCCCCACCCCCATTCGCCCCACCCCTAACATACATTTGCAGCTGAGTGACACAAGACATTTGGTGACACCAGTCATGCAGTGGGAAGGTTTCCACTGCTAAGCTTGATAGGAACCCCAGGGACCACCTGGTCTGACCCACATGTCTTCAGATGAGGAAAAGCCAAGCTGGGAAGTTAAATAACTGGCACCAGGTCACACTGCAATCAGAGCAATTCAAACACAGGTCTTCAGAGTCCAAGTCTGGGGACCTTCCCACAATACCACCATCAATAGGACTCCATCTGGGCAGGATCAGCAAAGTGTTCAAACTGAGCCCTCCTATTGGAAAGACACCTAAGACAGGGCAATATTGAACGTATGCCACTCTAGCTCCAAAATTAAATGGGAGAAATTCTCCAACAAGAGAAAAACACAGCACATCCTGGACCTCTGGGAAGTCCACATGGGTTTGTGGCCTTTCAGAGCCAGATCCCCAATCTACTCACGTAATCGCATAACCACTCTTTTGTCATTCTCTCATATAAATACACTTCACCGATATCTACGAGCAAAAACTTACAGTTTGGTGGTGTTTCATGAACGGCTCCGGGGTCCCTGCTTCTCCAAGATGATGCCTGCTGGACTTACCTTGGATCAAAGAAATCCTAAAAAGATAGAGAGGGGTGAACGAGTGAGTGTATGGTGTCAGTCCCATCCTGTTTCAATTCCTCTCATTCTGACGTCAGCTCAGTAGCGGGTAGGGGATGAGCAGCGACAGTCAAGGAGAGGTGGGGTCACAACCTTCGGCTGTGCCAAGGTTCCCTTACCTCTTCACACCACGAGGACCTGAAGGCACACACACCACAGCTGCCAAGATCAGCTTCTTTGTGTTCAGTAGCCGCTCTCTACTCACCAGGCTCTTTGATGGCTCATTAGTTCCCAGAGTTGTGAGGTTGCTCCATCAGTTCCAGGAGGTTTTAAGTTGGCAGCAATGTTAATGATGTGGCTGGAGCTGACCACAGCCCTGGGCAAATGCTGACACTCTTTAAAGATGGGAGGTGGTACCAAGCAAATATTATAAGAGAAGGTTTGCAATGAGAGGGGGAAAAGTTGACATGATTTAAGCTTCTCCTATGTTCTGGGTATTTATGGACATTTAATCCTCACCATAACATCATCTCCATTTGACAAATGTAGAAGGACTTTCCAGGAGTTCAGCAATGACGCATTGGACATAACAATGTCCAATAAAGACTACAGATGATGTATTATAGAACTGTATACTTGAAACCTATGTAATTTTACTAACCTCTGTCGCCCCAACAGATGTAGTAAAAGTTATGTTTTTAAATGCTAAAAAAACGAAACAAAGCTGCAGCAACCACTCTACGGCCATACAGTCAGGAATGGCAGAACTGAAATGCCACTCCAGGTCCCCCTAACTGCCAAACCCCACACACCGGATGTTCCCATGGCTGGTTTTCTACCTAACCTTTCCTTTCGTCCTTACTGACAGAAACTTGGGTGCATTGAGGCAGCAGTGTGCCAGCTCCAGGGGGCCCCTGAGTTTAGCAGCATCTACTGTCCTTTGAAACCACCTCTATCTACTAGGCCTGATGCCTGAGCTACATACAGCTCAGAATTTGGTATCTCATATTAATAGAAACCATCTGACACACAGCAGTCAGTAAGACTGCAACCACTGTATTATTACTGTACTTCTGTTGGTCTATTGGTTATGCTAACTCTTGTAGATTAACCTGTGATACCACCATTTACAGTATTGTTTCTACTGGAAAATGCATTATAAGATCTACCTGCCCCCTACCAACCCCCCTCCTCATCCCACCCCCGAAAAAAATCCAACAATTTTCAAGAGACTTCAAGAGTCCTTTATAAGGCTTATAGTCCATTCAAATTTCACAGGTCCAGAACCAAAGCTGCATTCACATTACCAACCCTTTACTTATCCGGAAGGTCTGGGAATGTCAAGAATGCCAAAGCAAATTCCTGAAAGTATAAATATGAGGTATTGCTATACTATTCTACCCCACTTCATGAAATTGAAAGAAAATTTTCCCTACAACTGAAAAAAATATATCACCCATCAAGAAGATATAATACCAACTGTTGTATCCACGTTATGATTATAGCGTTGCATATCCCTGGAAGAGGACTGGCTGGCATTAGATAGCCCAGGGTTCCTCAGCCTCAGCACCGCTGACAGTTTGGGGCATATACTTTATTGTGGGGTCTGTCCTGGGCACTGTAGAAACATAGCAGCGTCTCAGCCCTACCCACTGGATGCCAAGAGCACTCTCAGTGTCACAACCGGAAATCTCTTCAGACGTTGCCAAATGTCTCCTGGAGGGCAAGTCCATCACTAGCTAAGAACCATTGATAAAAGCTGATAAATTGGAAGGACCTATTTACTTACAGGGCTGCATCAAATCTGATGGAGCCATGGAACACTCCAATGAAGTAAGTATCGATCTGTGTTCCGATGATCACTGAAATGGACTTCGGCTGTAATCAGGGACAAAACCTATTATCCAGGCCATCAAGAAACCCAGCTTCAGAAAGGATATCCCCACAGCTGGTTCCTAAAAGTGAGCCGGAATCCCCTCCAGGCCTTTTCCTGACCTTGGTTTCTCTCCCTCACATGCCGGCTATAAAAAGGCTGCCTCTTCCACTTCCCATCATTTTCCCCCTGGCTCTCTACCCCATGTGAGGGATGGAACTCCTTCAGGGTTCGTGTTTCCTTTCACTGCTCACTTTTGAAGCCCCACTTCTCAGAATAGTTGTCTTCGCACAGGGTTTGCTACGAACAGATGCCGGCAGTTCAACATTGAAAGAGAATCTAATGAACTTCACAGAGTGTTTTGGGAGACTCCTCTGGAATCCAGCTTTGGACATGCCCGCAGAGAAGGCTTGGCCCATTTCATAGTCGTAGTGTGAAATCTCAGGGGAAACCAGCTTCCACCCTGGCAGGGTGCTCTGGAAAGTACAGAATTCGAGTCGATCCTGCAGGTTACCAGCAAATGTGAGTTCCTTTCTGGGCTCTTTCAACTCTATATATGTATTTGTATATACATTACGAATCTTTCTCAGAACCTCTCTCTTAACCTCAATGATAATATGTGGTAGAAAAAAAAATGTAGTTACTCGTAAGTATATATGAAGTCACTGGCCACCAGCAATTTGAGTTTATGTTATCAAACTGAGAGTAATACCTCAGGTTCATTCATTCATCCAAATGCTCCGAGGGCAGAGAGATTTTATCTGTGGTTTACCCTTTATTTGTTGACCCTAAATTTGTTGACAAACAGCACCTTGTTTGAGGGGCTGTCATTAGTGGTAAGAATACAGCAGTGAACAAGACTGGCACAATTCCTAGCCTCAGGGGGTTAACAGTCCGGGCAGGGGAACAAGAGAACAAAGAAATAAATCAATCAGAAAACCACGACTTGTAGAAACCTATTGGAAAATGAAGAGAAACTGGGGAGTGGAAGCAGCCTTGCTGAAATAGCACAATCAGGGAGATGCTCTGAGGCAATGCCCAGGAAGCTGAGGCTTGAAGGTGAGGAACTGGCCTGAAAAGATTTCCAGGGCACCACACACACACACACACACACACACACACACACACACACACACACACACACACACACACACACACACCCTTTCCTTTCCTTCAAGGGGACATTTCAGAGCTGAAGGGAAAAAAGACTTTAGCACAAAGGCTTCATTGTTTGTATTGCTCAGTAAAAAGAAGATATTCCCATCACAACTGTATACCATAACCCTGGGTGACAAAAATCTAGGAAGACCCTGAAGTACTAATAGTGTTGGAGGTGATAGAAAAAGAAAAGCCTTTCTCCCTGGGCCTAACCCTGGACTTTCTCCCAAATGTATGAATTTTATGACCATGGGCTTAGAAGTATTTTTTGTTTAGGGGGAAAAAAGCTTCATGGTTAAAAAACCACCAGGAAAAGTAACTTTATTATTGTGGCTTATTCTATATCTGAAACTATCCACCTCTACTCCCCTTTTCCCAATGAAACACTTTGTATTGTATGTCACATTATAAATCCATTATTAATTACAACCATATATATACAATTTAAGGTTTGTACACAAAGTACTATCTGTAGCAGTACTGACAGGGGATAATAAATTAAATCTGTGTTCTTTCTTTTGTTTGTTTGTTTGTTTGTTTGTTTGTTTTAGCTGAACCATCCTGCCACCTGTTGGCAGCTCAGCGGTAGCTCAGCTCAACCAGGAATCGAACTGGCGACCCTGTTGCTCAGAGCTCACACTCTTGAGCGAGCTTTTAATCAACTGAGCCACTCAGGCAGCCCTTCTGTGTTCTTTCTTATATTCAGTGGTGTCTTTAAGTATTTAAAAACAATAATTTAATGGGTGCCAATCAGTGCCTACTTCAATAGCCAGTTAGCATCAGCTCGTTTATTTCTGCTTGCTGAGAACCTATCGGGCACCAGGCACTGAGGTAAAGACCCACAGTGAGTCCCAGCAGATGTCTGCCCTCATGGAGCTGACAGTCCAGTGGGGGAGATGGGCAGGGAGGGGCCAGATCCTGGAAGGTCCTGTAAGCCTCGTTGAGGGGTTTGGGCTTCATTTTATGGGAATTGGAAGCCCCTGCCTAGGCTAGAGGTGGGGAGTGACAATGCTTTGCATGGCCCCAAGAGGAAGTGCAGCAGCTGACTAGTAAGCAATGAATGGAGTGGGGTCAGTGAGAGCACAATGGAGATAAAGAGCACAGATGAAGAGGTCAGTGCTCTTTTCATGAACCGTCAAGATCTCAACCCTACAGCCATGAACAGTGTGCGTGGGAGGGGGGGTGAAGGGGCACAGATCCCTTAGGAAACCTGCCAAGATCTCCATCTTTCATGGAAAAGGCCTTTCTAAACTCCGTTTGCCAACTCTCAGAGTTTGTCAACTGGTGTAACCTAACTCCAGGAAGAATGCCCACCACACACACACACACACACACACACGCGCATGTGCTCTGGTATAATTGTGGGACTCTGTGAGATCAGGGTCCTAGCTATCTTCTTAGCCACCAGATTCCCTGCATCTAGAACATAGTGGATGTTCGATCAATACTTGATGTTATTATTAAACCTCTCTGAGCCTCGGTTTTCTCATCTGAAAATTAGGGATAAAAAAATATGTATCCAGCAGGTGTTGTGAGAAGAAATATTATAGTATATGTAAAGTACATGGCACGGTGCTTAGCATTTAGCAGATTATTATAAATAACGAGAGACCATCAGTATCATCATTATTACTAGGGATGACATTGGGGCAGTTGCTCCATGGCCATTTGTGGGTCACCACTGGCCAAGCTAAATATAGAGGCAAAGCACAGTACCTGTTGCGAGGCTGGTTATTATTATACAAACCAACAAAGCAAGGAGAGGACTCAAGATAACAGCCCTTGACATTCAAGGTCCAAGGACACTGGCTTCAGAAAGCAGGCGGGTAGTGACGCCACTTACAGGCCCCAGAGGGGGTTAAAGGGAGCACAAAGCCTCCCCCAAACCTGGACACTTTATCCAGAGAGCGAGGAGGCTGACGGGTTGTTTCTTTTGGACTACAGTTTTTAAATTTATAAGGGGTGAATGTCTATAGTTTAAAAAAAAAAATCAGGGCCAGCCGAATGGCACATTGGTTAAGAGTTGGCTTGGGACGCCAGCTCTGAGCAGCAGGGCCCTGGTTCAGATCCCACATGAGGGCCAGTGACACTGCCCTCCACAGCTAAGATGGTGAACAACAGCTCGACCTGGAGCTGGGCTGCCGTGAGTCGCTGGCAACAGCATAGGCTGCAGTGGGGCTGGCCGGCAGCTGGCGTGAGCTTTCATGAGCTGCCGTGAGCAGCCATCCAATGGCTCACAAGTGACTGTCTCAGCAGGAAGAGTGCAGTGATAATACCAACATAAGCTAGTGAAGCGACGTCCCCCACAACTAGACTGAAGAACAAAAAGAAACAACTTGTCTGTTCCCCTTCCCCAATTCCCCAACGCTGTTCCCCTCCCCCAGTTCCCTCAATAAAATCTTTAAAAAATATAAAAAATAAATAAAATAAAAATAAAACAGTACAAGAGGGTATAAATAGAAAAGTCAGCATTCTTATAATTCTACACCTTCAGGGAGATTCCCCAGAGATAATCACTGTTATTTCTTAGATGCTTTTATGCATATACAAGAATCTATGCATGTTTTTTCGTAGATGGGATCTTAAGTGTTTTGAAACTTGTTTTGCCCACTTTATTTATCCTGAATATCTTTGCATATCAATATATGTAGCTTTATCTCATTTTTAACAACTGCTTTATTCATTAAGATAATTTAATAAATAAGCCAACAGATCTGGATGGCTTAACATAATTGAAGTTTATTTCTCATTTATCTAAATCCAGTTAGTGGTAGGGAGTGTGTGTGTTGGGTGGGGGGAGGTGTTCTGACCGTAGCACTTAACTCAGGGATCCAGGATGACCAAGGCCTGGCCAACTTCCACATGTAACTTCCACATACTTGGTGGCTTCTAAGGTCACCCTGGGTGTCGCTGTCCAGCTAGCAGATGGGGAAAGAGTGAGGAGGAAGGTGAGGTTTGTTTTAAATGAGCCAGGCCTCGATGTGACAAGTATCACTTCTGCCCACATTCCACTGGCCAGAATTAGACTCCCTGCCCTAGGCTGGTACTAGAAAACGTCCGGGTTGGACAGCTGCTCCCTACAACTCAGCACTGTGTCAGGGGAAGCACAGATCTTTGACGGGCAGTTAGCAACGTCTGCCACAGATGTCCTGTAGGAATATAGCCTCCTTTATTTCAGCTATCTTCTTCTCTTTTTTCTACTTTTCTACTTTTGTCAAAGGCAAAATTTTTAAATGTGGAAAACTATGACCTGGTAAAAATGAAGAAATAAGAAAATGGATACCTATAGAGTATGTATGCACTGAACCAGATTTGGTAGGGGTAGGGAGACACTATCAATGAGAAGCCTTTGAAGGATGCCTTAAAAGGATCTTTGACCCAGGAACACTTGTTAGGACGTTTCTTAAAGAAATTAGTGGATTACTGCTCACATTGGATGTTCGAAGATATTTGTAATAATGACACACTCTCCGCAACCGAGGTACCCAAAAATGAGACCTGTTTAAATTATGGTGCATCCATATAATGGAATACTGTGCAGGTGTTTATAATAATTGCATAGATACCTGCAAACATATGTCCATATGTGATGATAAAACATAAGACTCCTAAAACAGTGTGAATAACTTTTTAAAACAAATTGATTACTTGTAGCAATAAGGCTGGAGAACATACATTAAAATGTTTACAGGATTTATCCTTGGGTAGTACAACTATGGGTGTTTTTCATTTTCTTCCTTTACACCTTTATGTAACATCTCAATGTTTTATCATTAGAAAAAACAGTGAAGGTATTTTCAACTTGAAACAATTTTTTTTACATGTAGATAAAGGGGATTGGGGCTTAGGGGATTGAAAGCAAGTGGGTGAGTCAGACCGGGCCTCCTGGACCCTGCCTATCTATTGCGCCTGTCACCCAACACTCAAGCTGCTATCAGAAGCACTTTTCTGTTGAAGTGACTGGCTTTTGTCACCCCGCCCCCAGGTTATAATGGGAGGGGAGGACAGGCCTCCCAGCAGTCAGCAGCAGGCCCACTGGGTGGAGGGCTGGGCTCAGCATGCCTCCAGCCTCCGCATGGGGAACACCATCAAGGCCCTTGCGGCCTTCATTCCCGCTGAACGCTGCCAGAACTTCGTGGTCGGAGACCTCCAGGAGATGCCGCTGGACAAGATGGTGGATCTGAGTGGGAACCAGCTACGCCGCTTCCCTGTGAACGTGTGCTCCTTCCAAGAGCTGGTCAAGCTCTACCTGAGTGACAACCACCTCAGCAGCCTACCTCTGGAGCTGGGGCAGCTGCAGAATCTACAGATCCTGGCCCTGGATTTCAACAACTTCAAGGCTCTACCCCAGGTGGTGTGTACTTTGAAACAGCTCTGCATCCTTTACCTGGGCAACAACAAACTCTGTGATCTCCCCAATGAGCTGAGCCTGCTCCAGAATCTCCGGACCCTGTGGGTCGAGGCCAACTGCCTCACCCAGCTGCCAGATGTGGTCTGTGAGCTCAGTCTCCTTAAGACTCTGCATGCCGGCTCCAACGCCCTGCGTCTGCTGCCAGGCCAGCTCCGGCGCCTACGGGAGCTGAGGACCATCTGGCTCTCGGGCAACCTGCTGGACGACTTTCCCCCTGTGCTGCTTCACATGCCCTTCCTGGAGGTGATCGATGTGGACCGGAACAGCATCCGCTACTTCCCCAGCCTGGCCCACCTGTCAAGTCTGAAGCTGATTATCTATGACCACAATCCTTGCAGGAACGCACCCAAGGTGGCCAAAGGCGTGCGGCGCGTGGGCAGGTGGGCAGAGGAGACGCCAGAGCCTGACCCTAGAAAAGCCAGGCGCTATGCTTTGGTCACGGAGGAAAGCCAGGAGGCACAGGCACCTGCTCCGCCTCCTCTGCTGCCTCCTGCCAACTCCTGAGCTTCAGTGGTAGGTCAATGCCAAAAGCCCAACTCTAGCGTCTTCGCTACTAGAGTGCCAAAGATTGCCCTGGGACATTGGGGTGTCTGCCAGCAGGGGCTGATGGGAGTCAGCTGAAATCCCTAAATCACAAGAAAAAAAAACAGCAGGCAAACATCTCTCAAAGGTTAGTTGTGTGCTCTAGGTAGCACAACTTCTTTGCCAGAAAACCAGCCTCTTCAAGCAGGTATTCTGAACCAGTGAAGAGCAAGAAGGGCGGGAACTCAGCGGCCTCCTCCACTCTCCAGAAGTGGCTGGTCATGAGGCTCAGGAGCTCCTCAAATAAGGTACCTGGTTACAGATCAAGGCACACCTGAAAGTTTAGGTGGCCTGTCTCCAGCCCTTTGCAGGATGTATTTTCTTACTATGAGTGACCACAAACACAATTAGTAATATTACTAATTCAGGACACTCTAAAAGATGTTTCTACCTAGTCAATCAGACTCGCAGACTTTGTTGTTGCAAAGGCTTAATTAAGATGAAGCTCTTAACTGTTTAGCGAGTGCTGTGAAGACCTCTGATGGAGAATGCCTCCTAGTGGAGCCCAGCGACCGCTTTACACTTGACTTAGCTCGGTTTCCCTACAAGGTCTGACCCAAGGTCGGCTCTCAACTGTTTGCTGTTCCTCACAATACTAGAAGTCACCTAGAGTAGAACCTCTTTGGCATTGTGGTCTCATTAAAATTAAGCCTAGCTGTAACCCTAGCTGCTTGTGTGGAGCACGGCCCTTCTGTTCACTCACATGAATGAACCTGAGCTGAGCTGAATCCCCTTCCACAGAGAGAAACCACATGCCCAGAATCATACCAGGTTCATGGCAGTCGGTGAGAAACCTGTTCACTTGAACAAGCCTTTGGAAATCTGAATTGCAGGTTGTGGTGTACACAGGCAGTTTCTGCCTCTCGCCTCACTATCTCTGCCTTTGTTCTGATTTGATGTTTGTAGATAGGGTCTTTTGATGGTTAGCTTGTATAAACTTCGTATTTAGCCATTATTTTTTTGAGTATGTAAACTGGGACCTTTTCTTCTTCCCATGAATACATCAACTTTAAAGAAACTGCTGTCAGTGGGTGATTTAATAACACAATCCTTTATGTTCTTAAACCTTTTCAGCAATCGAGGACAGTGTCATCTTAACTAAAACTAGTCAGCTTTTAAAACGTTCTTTTGCCATAAAAGCATCTTAACCCAGTAGTTTGGTTCTAAAATGACTACACAGCAGACTACTTTCAAGTGTTTTCCTACCACCACCTCCCAGTCTGTAGAGTATCTGTAACCCACTGATTAGATTGTCAAGGGGTCCCTTTTAATCCTTAAATGTCAAACATTTAACTCCTTGAGTAATGAATCCAGATTTGTTAGACAGCTAGAACTTAAGAGTCTATTTTCTCATTCCTAATGATTGAAACTACCCTCAGTTGATGCTAGAAACTCTGTGCCAACAGAACCGCCTTCTGCCCTGTATCTACAGGCAGCCTTGAGGGCTCTGACTTCCTTTTGACCCGGCCTTCCCCTTCCCAGGGTTAACAGGGCCGCCTTTCCAGTGTAGCTGCAGGCTACAGCCAAAAAACAAAGTGAAGCCACATCACCTATACAGAGTTCTCATCTAACGAGCTGACTGGTCTGAATCAAATGTCAAATTATAAACATTCTGGCACACAGTAAAGCTGTTTTCTTCTAAAATAATCAATACATAACAAATAAACATTTCTCCAATAATATGGTTAAGAATTCACCACTGCTTTTGCTATTCAAAAATGTTTTCACTCTAGGGTTTCAATCAATTTTATAAAGTAACTCTATAAATGCATATTTACATTTCCATTACCCTCTGTTTTCTTGAAATTCTGACCCAATTACAAAGTTAAAAAGGGGAAAATGTTAAACCAGCAAATGTAACTTTATTCATTTTAAAATGAAACCTAAAGTGTTATGCATCAGAGGAAAATCTCTTCCAGAAATTTGTGTAAAATTTTAGCTTCCATTAATACAAATGATGCCATCTAAAATATTTAACATGGAAAAAAAATTTAACATGGATTCTATGGAAATGAACCTGTTTTTTTTTCTCTTTTGTCCTAAAATGCAACATCACTGTAATTTCACTTAAAAAGTGGGCTTGTGCCCTAAAAATCAACTAGACTCGAATTTTAACTCAATGCATCTAGACAGTAACCTGGCCTTCAAACTACCCAAATTCAAATCCCAGCTTTTCCATTTATTAGTCAGTTTCCATCTGCGTACCTCAGTTTTCTCATCAGTAAAATACTAACCTTCTAGCTGTCAGGTCACTGTAAGGATTAAACAAATTACTATCTATAAAGTACATAGAACAGAGCTTGGCAGGTGACAGCTGATGTTCACATACCATGTTATTTTATTGTTATACCATGTAGCACAATACTTATATTTACCCTACAGTATAATTCACTGAAGGTAAAAACATAAATGGCAAAAGAAAAAAGGCTTTTTTCCTTTCAATAAAGTTTTCAACGATAGTTATCTATAGACTTGAATATTGAAAAATATAGTTGCAATGTGGTCAAATGCTTCTGGCTTACCTAAATAGACATAACCACCAAGGATTCATTTAATATCTAAATGAATATACTTTACCCTTCCCGTTATCCTAGAATCAGCAAAATCACCAAAGTACAATAAGTTTTCACTTAATGTTGATGGATTCTACTTTAAGCGAAACAACAAAACCAAGTTTACCGTAGGCTATTTGATGTAAACAGGAGTTAAGTTCCTACACATCTCATTGTTATAAAGCAATGATGTTGAAACGTTAGAGGAACTGCTGTAGTTGAAAACATACTATTCCTGGGCACTAAGCCCATGTGTTGTGAGGGGCAGGAGGCATGAGACGGAAGGCGTGGGTTAGGGATGTGGGTGTGTATCTGCTAGACACTTTACTTTCTGCCTTTTGTCACTGTAAAAAAAAAAAAAAGCACACACAACCATAAAAAGGATATTACTATTAAAAAACTAAGTTTACATGCTTTTTTTTTTTTTCTAGACTGTGCACCTCTGGAGAACAGGAAACAGGTGATACTTATCTTTGAATCCCCAATACCTAGACCAATTCTACCAAGTTACCTGAATTTTGGAGGTTTTATCATGCGCCCACCCAGACAGGGGGACACTACTGTAGATTAGGTACTATCCTCAGGGTCTTGCCTAAGTCAATTCACACAACCTTTTCAATACCTCTTTGAAAGAGGGGTTAGGTTCTGCTCACAATTTAAAAATGAGGAATCTGAAATCAGGTTTGCTTTATTCTTCATATTGAGAATCTGAAATGTTACATAGTAATTCTGATTTTAAAAAGGTTCAGTCCTCTTTACATCCTCTGTTCTATGGATGTCCTAATAGAGTAGGTACAAGACAAGGCAGATTTTAGAAAAGGAGTCTGTATAGCGTATTCTATTGACTTTTATCAGTATTAGTCAGGGTCCTGGCAAGAAAACACATTTATCCCATATGGTTTACATAAGACTTTAACAAAGGAACTATTAGTACACAGGATATTAAGGGGGGTAGGGCTGGGGGGCACCAATGCTGAAGGGGTAATACTGACATACTCAAGACAAGAGCAACAGCAGCTATCACCACCTGTAAGGCTGAATGAACAAACAGGGAACAGAAATGTTACCCAAATCTAGTAAAGAGCTGAAAAGCCGTAAGGCAGGCCACCCAGCAAAGCTATAGAGTGGTATGTCTTGCAGGGATATAGCCACTTCGAGAGACAAAGAACAAGAACAGGACGCAAAAACTGGTTCCCCTTCCCCATCTCCTGCCAGGGCCTCCTCAGTTAACTAGTCCACAGGAAGCTGTGGAGCAGTCACCAAAGGGAAGCCACGTGGCCTCCAAGCAGGCAAAGACTAGATCCTGGCTTGAGGAGTTAAAATAACCAGCACACTCCAAAAACAAAACTAAACTGAAGGCTACTAGGATAGATTTAAAAATTCTGAGCATTTAGACGATTTTCTATGCAGTAACCATTAATGTATATTCCAAATCTCTTTCCATGTCACAAAATGTCTTATGAAAGTCAAAAATAACACTGCTCCATATTTGCTATTTCTTACTTAACAGAAACTCCATTCTAAAACGCAAGAAATTAGAGGCCTAGGTTGGAACTTTACCTCTAAAGCTGAAAACATTTTAAAACTTGTTAACTTGGGATATCTAGGGCTGTAACAAAATCTGTAGGGCTTCGAAGGATATGAATTCAAAGAGGGAAAGAGGCATGGGTGTATTGTTGGATGTAACAATTAAGCTGTTTCTACCTCTTTATAGATAAACATTAACTGGTATATCCTTTGTAAGACCTCTGGAGAAAATGTGCCCAAGGAAATTCCTACTCTAGGCTATCTGGTAGCTCAGGATAGATGCTTTAAACCCACTGCTCCCACTGAAACCTCTGCAGGTTTTCTTGGTCATGATATCTTTACCTGCTCCACCTGAGCTGAGGGATGAAAACTGTTACCATGTGTGAAAAAGTACTTTAAAAAATTACACAGCAAACAGTACTGCTATTACTGTTTCTAAAAATGAAAAAATAAAATCAATATAATTGTTTGGTGATCTCAGCAAGTTTCTCCTTTATGTGAATGTTGGAGGACATCAACTGGTATCACAACAAAGAAAACCAAATTTTTCCAGTTTTAATAGCTTCTACATAGTATTAAAATGTTGAGACAAACTTTTAGACAAAAACAAAAAAGGTTGCTTTATCAGTTTCTCTGAAAATCCTTTTGCTCCTCTATGGGAATAAAATGTCTTCCCGTGATGCTAGCACAGAGATACTCAGTAAAAACCCATAACCTACTGCTGGGCGCTCTCATTTTATTTCTTGTGCATTCTGCTATACACTGATGGATAAACCTACCTCCAAATCTAAACTCACCATTAAACTCAGTACATATTTATACCCATTCTCATTCTCTCTCTAGATCCATTTGTTAAAAACAAAAACAAAACTCTGACATCAATAAAAATGCTGAAGTCTGAACCATCTTCTTTAAGACAGCATTATTCTATAAAGCCTCAGAGGTGTTTAAAGAATATTTAAAATGACTCTTTCAAACATAATGTAACAGAAACCACAAGTTTTTCCTATGTGAGAGACAGTACTTAGACTACAAAAAATTCAATGAGTACTGAAGACTACGGTACTTTCACTAAGTAAAAAATAAATGGTTCGTTAATTAAAGTTATGTATAATTGAGAACCAAAAGATTAGTGTATGTTTATCACATTTGACTTGGATTTATATTAATCAAGATAATTACTTCATAAGTGTATAAGGTCAATCAGTAGTTAAGCTGGAACAACTCTATACTTATATTATAATCATTCATTTCCATTTAAATAGTTATCAGGGCACAAATCACATAAGACAAGAACTAAGTAATTGTTCAATTTTTTATTTTGATGCACAGTATGAGAAATGGACTTTTCTATCAACTGAATTTTATGGTAAATGAACAGCAAATAAATTAGACCCATGTTAAAATAAAAGGTCAGCTAAATGAGCTAAATGTCCAAACTTAAGGATATAAGAACCACAGATAAACTTCGATTCCACAGTCTTCTTTAAGAAGTCGAAGTCTTTCAAACATAACTTTGCTATGAACTGGTCCAGAGCACAGCATATAGGAATGCTTAACAAGGGTGGTGATCAGGGACACGTTTCCTGCAAGGATTACAC
This sequence comes from Hipposideros armiger, assembly GCF_001890085.2. Taxonomy (NCBI): domain Eukaryota; kingdom Metazoa; phylum Chordata; class Mammalia; order Chiroptera; family Hipposideridae; genus Hipposideros; species Hipposideros armiger. The sequence continues at coordinate 5,138,635 of NW_017731401.1, read as the reverse complement.
AACATACACTTCAGAAAAGAGTCAATGGTGAAACTGAAAAGCATGACTGTAGCCAAAGGTTTATATTAAATACAAACACAACTAGAATCCTAATTTTATTAAGAACACAATTCTCTATAACAAGATGTTTCTACCTCATTACTAATTCCTTCAATTATCATTTTATTAGTAAGAGAACATTACAAAACCCGTGGAATACGAAGGCCTGTAGTTATTTGGCAGTTCTCAACTTCTCACCCAAACGACCTACTTAACACATACATATTCTCCAGAAAACGGTTAATTCCTGTTTTCAACTAATGTATGTGCTGGGGAATTTTACTAAATGAGTTAAAGACAGTTTTAACCAGAAGTTGTAAAATGACAAGGCTTTGGTGCCTCTAGATGAAAATCTCTGGATCATTATTCTAAATGAAGAAAACAAATGCCAAAAGATAAGCTGGTGATGGTGTAGAGTAACTCACTAAAGTATGCCAATAGCACCTCTCACATCTTAGATGTTAAAACTTTTATTCTCTGGTAACCATATAGTGAATTGCTTAGGAAGGGGGCAGGGTAGGGGTACTAGTGCAATTTTTTTACTTAATGCCTGTTCAAGGAGTTAGGGCTTTAGAAACATTGCTTCTAGAGGCAAGCACAACAGTTAAGAGAAGCAGAAAAAGCATAAAATGAGACCCAAAGAGTACAGCATACTGGGATCACATAAAGAGAAACCCTTCCAACCTCAGTAGCTTAAGGGAGTATGACTAAAGGATGTCAATAGAGAAAAAATTACCAAGCAGCTGTTACAGGGTACTGATCTGGAAAATGAGTCCCCTGGAGGTTATGTTAACTAGTATGAAAAGAAGTCCACAGCCCAGTATATCAGAATTTCTATTACATTTAATAGACACAAGCCTCTAAAGTGTTACCAGATCAAATCAGGTATTATAGTGTATATTTCAAATGTGACTGAGGGCGCTGAATTATTGCGAAGATTTCTGAGTATAAGTGTGGCTATGTAACCTTGACCCCAAGTCAGAAAAGCTTAATTACAGAACTCGGTTTCCTTTTGCTATCATTCTTCTTAAGACAATAGAACACATAATTGTGTTTAACCATCTTTGGTGGCTCTACTTCTAAAAAAAATTTGTCAATTTCTCTCTCCTTCCCTCACCCGTTTTCCATTCCAAAATATGAGTGTTCCCATTACCCTATCCTCCCAATACCAGGAGCAGAGAATTTCTAGATTTTTCAGCCCAGTCTTTTTTCCACTACACCACAGTAGATTCAAATACCATTTCATCTGTAGTCTCCATATTCAAATCACTATTTTCTACTCTTTCCTTCCTCTAATAGTATAGGATAGCTGACACTCATAGAATTTCAAGTATTAAGGTTTTCTGGCCATTTAACCATTTTTGTGTGAATGAGTTTTTAAAAGAATTTTGAAGAGAGTTTTTAGAAGAATCTTAGGAAAGCTGCTGATATAGAACACGTACTCTGCTCATTATATGCTTAAGGCTGTTCATACGGAAAAGTATACCCAAGACAGAAAATGACTAGAGCTAACCCATCATGATGATAAAAAATCAGTTCTTACAACGTAAACACCCCTGCCCCCAAGCTCTCTGGTTCCTGACTTTTCCAAGCCTGGCTCATTATGTGCCATTTCAATCCTGAGGGCCAACCTGTGTTGTCATACCCTACTCCCTCTAAGCTTTTCTGGCTTAAATCTAAGAGTTGTGATTGCATATTTTAAATAACTTACATAATACTTTTATCTAAGCAAAAATGGCTATACTTTCTATCAACTACCATTATCAAATATATGCAGCTACCTATTTTTCTGTTTCCATGTTAATAATTTTTTCTAAGAAATGTTTTATGAAATGCTACAATACCGTGGTGCTGCTTTGATAATGTTGTCCACACGCAGAATCACCTCTGCTGCCTCAGCTGCACTCAGAAGAACCTGTTGCTTCACCTGGAAACTTTCTGTTACACCCAGTACTGCCATATCACCAATAGTACCTTCCTTCATATCTGAAAAGAAAAAGTATTTATTAAGTAAACTATAGTTTGTTTTTTTTTATTATTATTATTTTTTAAGCTGAGCCATCCTGCCACCTGTTGGCAGCTCAGGTCGGGCCAGGCATCGAACTGCTGTTGCTCAGAGCTCGCACTCTTGAGTGAGCTCTTAACCAACTGAACCACTTGGCTGGCCCCTGTAAACTATAGTTTTAACTGAAGTAGCAGAACACCTCTAACGACTTATAACAAATAAAATTAATCCTGTTGTGAAAAACCGAATTACAAACCTAATTACTCAACTCTCACTCAAGATAAGCCTTTTAGAAAATCAAAAGGTCAACTACTAATTATTTGTATCAATGGAGGGCAACTTTGTCAAATAATGAAAAATTTATACATAACACTAAATATTCATCTACATATGTATGTAAAATTATTCAGAAAATTTGTCTATCACTAATTACCATGAATTCTTAAGAACTGGAGGGGAGAATTTAGAAGTCACCTATTTCTCTTGTGAGAGTTGTACTTCATCTTCAGGCAGATTATCCATCGGCACTCTCTCTTGCCCGTGACAGGATTATCTACCCTCTTTAAGACTATTCCTGTAATATCCTGGATAGTTTGTTGGGAAATTCTCCAATCTAAATTAAATCTGCTTTTTGGCCACTTTTATCTATGTATCAGTGATCTGCACTCAAAAACGTAACAGACTGGGTCGGCCGAGTGGCGCATTGGTTAAGAGCTGGCTTGGGACGCCAGAGGACCCCGGTTCGGATCCCACATGAGGGCCAGTGACACTGCCCTCTACAGCTAAGATGCTGAACAACAGCTCACCCTGGAGCTGAGTTGCCGGCGATGGCAGGCTGCAACCCCTGCTGCAGTGGGTTGCCATGGGCTACCGTGTGTAGCCAGCAGCCAACGTGAGCGGCCAGCAGCCACAGTGAGCGGCCGTCCAGAAGCTGGCGACTGATCTGCCTCACCCGGGAAGAGCGCAATGATGGTACCAACTTGGGCCAGTGAAGCAACATCCTCCACAACTAGACTGAAGAACAAAAGGACAGCAACTTGTCTCTTCCCCTTCACCCAATTCCCCAGTGCTGTTCCCATCCCCCAATTCCCCAATAAAAATCTTAAAAAAAAGAATGTCAGAGTGGGCCAGCCAGTGGCTCAGCTGGTTAAGAACTTCCTTAAGAGAGCAAGCTCTCAGCAACAGGGTTGCAGATTCGATTCCTACATGGGTCTGTGAGCTGCGCCCAAGCTGAGCTGCCGCTGAGCTGTCAACAGGTGGCAGGATGGCTCAGCTGGTGAGAGCACATGCTCCTAACAACAAGAATGCCTGTTCGATGGTGGGCTACACCTGCCCGCAACTAAAGACTCGGCAATTTGAGCTGAGCTGCCGTATGGATGGCTCAATGGATAAAGCGTGTGCTCTTAACAACGAGGCTGCTGGTTCGACTCCCACATGGGATGGTGGGCTATGCCCGCCCACAATTAAAACTGAACTCAGCACCTTGAGCTGAGCTGCTGCATGGATGGCTCAGTGGATACAGTGTGTGCTCTTAACGATGCTGCTGGTTTGACTCCCCATGGGATGGTGGGTTAATGCCCACCCACAAGTAATATAGCACCTTGAGCTGGGCGGCCACGAGCTGACGACGGGCGGCCGGACGGTGAATGGACTTGGAGCTGAGCTAGCTGCGCCCTCCAAAATTGAAGGACAACTTGGTTGTTCCCCTTCCCCAATTCTCTAACATTGTTCCCCTCCCCCAATTGCCCAATAAAATCTAAAAAAATAAAAAGAATGTCACAGAGTAAGTTTACTGAGAGATTAAGACTTAATGCTGATTGTAAGAGCTATAGCAAATTTGACACTTATTTCAGAGTATAAGTATTGCTTATGTAGTTAAATTCTATAGTTATACAAAACTAGTTACAAATCTTCTAACTAGATCTGTACTCTTTATGGAATAACAAAGTTTGGCAGTGTTGAAAATATGAAGTTTTCCTAGACTATATATATAATGGTTACAAAGCAAGGTCCACAGGAGTCTTTTTATAAGGTTATTATGAGAATTCATCTTCAAAAAAAAGTAAAGAACTTGGTACAGCGTTACTCTAAACAAGTACAAGGTTCCAACTGATTTCTTACCCAGTCCAGCAGTTGTATTGCCTTCGCTATGGGCAGCTCGGAGCTGTGCAACCAGATCTGCACTGTCATAGCCTGCATTGTCAGCTATTATAGTTGGCAACTATGAAGTGAAGAAGACAAATGTTAACTATCTATTGTAGTATAATTCACTTACTCCTAACTAGCTTAGCTCTTTAAAATTATACATTTGGAAACACTGTAAAATCTGCTTCCTTTTAATTACTGCTCTTAAAACAGGATAAACTCCAGAATCAAATTTAAAAGTGGTATGAACCAGTCCTTTTTCTTAAAGCCAAGAAAAACATTTTCTATCCAAGACAGAAAATTATATTCACTTAAAACCCATCAATACCAGCAATGTTTAAATTCAGATCTCTTATTTTTATAAACTTACCATTCTCAGTGCTTTAGCGTAAGACTCCATTGCAACAGCTTCTTTACCAGGTGTTTTATTGGCAAGCTGTGTCACAGCATGAGCCATCAGCATTTCAGAACAGCCTATGGATTAAAAATCCAGCAAAATATCATTATGCTCAAAGACACTAAATTACTGACTTCCTTTAAGATACATCAAGCATTTTAAAATTAAGTGCAAAGACAATCAAGTTTCTATTAGAACTATTAAAACCACTTATCATTTATACTATACTTTTAAGAAATGAAACATGTTTAATGTTTTCCAAATGCTTACCTCCTCCATAAACTGTTCTAGAATCCTTCACAGTTTGGGCAAGAACACAAAGAGCATCATGCAAAGATCTTTCTGCTTCATCTAAAATTTGTTGAGTGGCACCACGCAGAACAATAGTGCAAGCCTCACCTAATGTTAAAAAATGGTTATGTCTCAATGAGCATTATAAAACATAAGAATTTGCATTCTATTATTTGTGTGTTGGTTGTATTATGTGGTTTTGAAAGTGGATATGTCTTCCACTGTTACATTCTCTTTGCTAACAATCCATTTTCATAATAGTTCTAAGTTATCTAGAAAACAACTATGATGAAAACACACTGTTCATAAAGGCAAGATTAATATAAGGCTGACCTCAAAAGAGACTGAAATTAACATACATCACGCTTCACAAGAATTTAGACACATCATGTTCTAGTAACTATAGTAATTGTTTCTTTCACTTCAACAGAGCCTAGCAAAGATTTAGGAACCTAAACCAGGATCTACATGATCACTCACCAAGGGCTACCCCAGAAAAGTGAATGAGTTTATCTTCTCCAATCATGACTTCCTCAATAAGCTTGCAACTTCCAAGCTTCACTAGTTCTGGGTGGTCAAAGGTAGAGGCAATTTCACCACCTATGAATAAAAATATACATTAATTAAATGCACAAGTTTAACATTTGTTTTTTAACAAGCAGTAACGGACATATGACATTTTTTTTAGTTGATTGCTTACTATATGCCAAGCACTCTTTGAAGCACCTTGTATGAATTGGCTGATTAGTCTTCACAACAACCCAAATGAAATACGTTCCATTTTTATCCCATTTAGAAATGATAAAATTGAGGCAAAGGGATGTTTAGTTTCTTATCCAAGGGTTACAATGCTTGAACAAACAGTGAAGCTGGGACTCAAATCCAAACCGTCTGGCTTCAGACCTCTAGGCACACACTGTCACTGTGTACAACCCCCCCCCCCAGACCCCCAACCTCAACCAAAGGCCAAAGGTTAAGCTGAAACTTCAACATTTACCTTTAAGCCTGAATTTAAATTCAGATTCTCTTTTGAATCTACTGGTCTATAAGACCAGTACTGTTATGACCCAATTTCCCAAAACAAAATATGAAAATATTTGACTAGTACTATTATGTCAGCAGATGTACAGACTTTAGGAACAGCTTAAAACAGTAAGCACTTGATATCTCCTAATTATCACAATACCTGAACTGTCAGAAAGCCTCTGTTAAGGCCTAAAAAAAAGGGGAAATGTACTCTGAGAATATCCCAGAGCCAACTTAATGAGGTGTCAGAAAGTAAATTCATTTTATTCCTTATGTCTTATTTCTATTCCTATTTCCCTTCCATCTTCCATGCTATAAACTGAAACGGACAGTCATTTCCTTTCCTGGTCCTTAATTAAGCAAAAGTTAAGTTTCCATTTAAAAATCCTTTTCTGGGGCCGGCCGAGTGGCTCAGTTGGTTAAGAGCTCGCTCAAAAGTTTGAGCTCTAAGCAACAGCAGTTCGAGGCCCGAGCTGAGCAGCCGCTGAGCTGCCAACAGGTGACAGGATGGCTCAGCTTAAAAAAGAAAAAAAAGTAAAAAAAAAATCCTTTTCTGTAGCTCATTACTGTTTTAATAAAGCCAATTCCTTCTATCATCAACCAACCCCTTTCCCTACTCCTTACCAATAAATCTGCTGATTTGTATGCTTTATATCTATTTAACAATAAATTTATAAAAAGAACTCTGGTCTTCCCAACTCTAATAATTTATACTCATAATCTGTATAGATGAAGTTCTTTTTGGTTGGCAAATTCCCAAGACTGCTTTCTTTTTTAGATGTGAGACACAATAGATGTTCGGGATATCATATCCCAAAAATGAGACTTTTGAGAATTTTCACTTATCCTACACTTACTCATATAGATCTGCTTACAGGATATTTCTTGATATTTTCAAGAACCAATTTCACACTTTGACAACATAAAAGCTAATAAGGATGAGAACCACCATGAGTTCTACTTCAGTTGGTGTGCTTGGTGCAGTAAATCTTCTGAGTATGTGGCAATTTCACATATCAAGTTCTTATGATACCAGCTTATCCCATGAATGTGCTATCATTCACATTTCTTATGTAACGTCTTTAATTTTATTGCATTAAAGAAGGAATTAACACGAGCATTAACAAACACGAGCATCTTAAGTTTCATCACCTTCAGCATCAAGTATGCAGTGGCTTTTAAAGAAAACTAATTAAAGCAAGTAAACCCACTTCAAAATTATTAATGCAAGGAAAATATCCCTTTTTAGGTCAAAAGATTATGTTCTCAAATAAAAATGGCTTAAGAAGTAATTCTGAGATGTAAACCAATTCTACTCTCTACATTAATTAGTAGCCTTTAATTTTTTTCTACTACTCATGGCAGTTTCAAACTAAACTCAACATTCTAGTGGCTTTACATCTCAAACCACTCTCCTTAATTTTCATTCTCAAATCCCAAACCAACTTTCCAACCGAATATTCGTTCATTTTCAAGGACCTGAAAATTGGAGGACAAAAGTTTTTATACTTAAGTTTTTCAAGGGCTACTTAGAGATTACTTTAAAACTCGTTACAACACAAAGTGAACAAGGTGCACTCAATGTCATTTTGATGTAGATATATCTTATTTGTAAACATAATTTCTATTCCACACGACTGAGATTTTATCAACTCATACCTCTACTGAAGGGTCTTAGGATAAACTGACCTTTCAGCATGCATCACTGGATTGTTTCATATTTATTTGAACATTTATTACTTTCAGAAATTTTAAAATATTCACAAAAGCAATATTTAAGTACATGACCCACTCTTTGGCATATATAGTTAAGTGTTCAATAAAGGTTATTATCACTGTACTACCATACATGGCACGAAGCATTCAACTACTCAGCAGTAGAAATAAATGAATAAACTAGATAAGACGTAAGGCTTCTTTTTTTAAAAATCTAATTTACATAGACTTTATGATTAGAACAATGGTTTAATGGATTTGTAATAAATAACATATGTATCTTTAAAACAATACAACAAAAAGAAATCTATACCTGTGGCAAACTTGGCCATATAATTTGGTACATTAAAAATAATGTAACTAAACAAAAGATATCCAAAAAGTGTAAATCAGATTTCAGAATAAAAACAGATTCTAAGCTCCTTAATGGGATTTCTTTGTACTTTCAGCGATGAGTTACATATACAGGTGACCCTGAATAACACGGGCTTGAACTGCATGAGTCCACTTACAAGTGGGCTTAAAAAAACTGGACCTGTGCTGTTCAAACCCATGTTATTCAAGAGTCAACTTTTTCCATTACAGTTGGGAATCCATTGGTATGGAAGGCTGACTGCAGTTTAGTTTTTGTGGAGTCCAAAATTATATGCAGATTTTGAACACAGGGTGGGGGATTGGCGCCCCTAACCCCTACATTGTTCAAGAATCAACTGTACAAACAATAAATCCATGTGTGATTATGATGTTTGTTAGAAATTAATGCCTTTTCCCCATACCTGTGACAAGAGCCAGGCGTTCTACACCTGCAAAATCTGCATGTTCAATAGCCATAACACCAGCAGCACCAAACAGCTGTTCAGGATAATTATAAATTAATTGCCTGTAAATAAAATACATAAAAACATTGTTATTTCACAAGATAAAATATACTAGACCAAAAAAACCCAAAAAAAACCACAAAAACAAAAAACCCCACGGAAACATTTTTTACCTCACCAGTAAGCAAATTAGAAGATACCATTATTTTTATCTATATAATAATTTACAAATTATAATACTAGTGTATCGATGCTAGTATTAAGAACAGATTTTATATTGCTACTGATAGTATAAATTGGAAAACAATTCAGCAGTAATGCACCAAAAACCACATCAATGTTCATATGCTTTAGTTCAACTCCTAAGAATCTACAAAAAAATTAAATATTAAAACATGTATGATGGTAAGAAGTTTTCTGTAACATAACAAAACTTGCCAATGACCTCAATGTCCAATTAACAATCATGAAAAATTTGTAATTAAAAGTAAAAATATATACCATTAGGTTAAAACAGTGAATCACAGAAGTTTACAGCATGTAATTAAAACTAAGTTGAAAAATTAAAACTAGATGGCACACATGTATACACACAGTCAACACTAATAAAATCAAGAATTCACGATAAGTAACACCCCAGGTTCTGTTTCTTCCTTATTCTTTTCTGTTTTCCAAAATGACCAGATATTACTTTTACAATAGGAGTAAAAAGGGCATTTATCTGTTTTAAAAGCTTGTAAGTTCAAACAAAGCCAAAGAAAAGTTTCTTATAATTAGTATAATGCACAGCTAGGCAAAATAGTCTTATCAGATTCACAAATCACATAAAAGTTTAGAAACTTACTTTTAAAAAGCCCACCAACATTTGGCCTAAAACAATTTTTCATCAATTGTCTGTCAAAGTTAACTACAGCCATATCTTTGAAATGTGCTGTTTCTCTTGGCATTTTCACCATTTAGAACAATCCATAAACCTTACATAAATGGTTAAAGTTTACACATTTTTTTTTCCCCAATTTTTTTTTTTTTTTTAGCTGAGCCATCCTGCCACTTGTTGGCAGCTCAGTGGCAGCTCAGCTTGGGCCGGACTCGAACCACTGTTGCTCAGAGCTCAAACCCTAGAGCGAGCTCTTAACCAACTGAGCCACTCGGCCGGCCCTACACATTTTTTAATACAAATGAAAGAAAATCCCTAAAATTCATTTTTTCATCTCTTCATTTGTTTTATTTCTGTGCTGTTAACTTTTTGCTACTTCAAACGCTCATCATTTAATATGGAATTAACACTCTCCTCCAAATACATGTATACTATAGCTAAAATAACATAAAACTGCCAAATCAGAAAACTGTTAGTCAACATAGAAAGGTTTAGTAAAGCATATCACTAAAATCACTGTAATGCAAATGCACTGCTGTACTATAATATTTACATTAAAAAAATACAACAGTTCTAAATAAGCCTCTAATTAAAAAACCTGTTCTTAGAATTGTTCATTATATTGTTAGCACAAGAACACACAGACCTATTAATGAAGCAATTTATCCCATGCTTAAGAATACGTTCAACTTTCTCCTTCATTTTTTCCTTTTCTGCATGTTCTATTTCAGCAACCTTTGCTGTAGAATCAACTCTTACCCTGGAACCAAATATCTAAGAGGAAAACATAAAAATAGCATTACTTTCATTACTCTTAAAAGTCCCATAGCATATTTAAACATTTTTATGTAAATACACCAAAAAACATATGTACATATTTACATATTCCAAGCTTTTTAGTGCAACTGATTTCCAGCCTAAGTCTATAGCAGCTAGCAATTACAATTTCAGGAAATGTAAACATACCTTTATTTTGTCTGTATCCATACCAGTATTTGCAATAAGAATTTTAGCGTTTTCAATTCGCTTTGGTTGATTTACTCCAATTTTTTTATCCAACAGAAAGCCTACAAATATAAGGGTAGTACTGTATTAAATACTTCAAGATTGAGTAAATAAATCTTAAGAAGTTGTCTGCTGTATCTAATTACTTTCAAAGAATGCACCAATTTACCCAACTCCTAACTCCTATAAAGCATTCTACTAGAACAGTGATCATAGAAATCAATTTAGGTCATTTAAAAAATATATGAAATAGAAAATACAAACGCAAAGTACAAATACTAAGAATAAACACAACATTTTGAAACTTTTATTTCAGATATACAATACACTACATACACAGGTAGGTGGGTTGTAATATAAGATGGTAAGTCCACTTTCATGAACTTAAAACCAACACGAGAAAACAAGCTGCGAGGATTCAGATACATAGGGTATTGCTAGAGATTACTGGACTTTTTAATAACGGAGGCTGATGGTAAAATGAAAAAGCCACGGACAGTAGTCAGACAAGCCTGGCCCCAATCATGCCCCTGCTGCATACAGGCTATGTATGCAACCTTGGACAAATGATCCAGCCTTAGTTATTCACCGGTAATACAAGAATAGAACCAGTGGCAGGGATATTAGTTACCAGCCTAAGGCCCTGCTGATTTAGAACGATCATGTGGACACAGTACTGCCTCTCTCTCTAGACTTCTTTTAGATGCATATGTAACTTTTTATTTTATTAAGCCAGTATTATCTTGGGTTTTCTATTAAGCTAAACCTAATCTCACCCACTGGGTCAATATCGTAAGGAATGAGATTTTAAGTAAAATTTCTGTTAGAGCCTGGCACAGAACCGACATTCAAGAATGGTAACAATCCTTGTTTTAATTATCTTCCCTTACCACCAGCCCATTAGAAATGCTACATAGCCCTTGCATATAAATTCAACCAAGAATATTTTCAGAATTGTTACTCCCTTGAAAAACATAAAATGATGTGCATCAGTATCTGGACAGCAAAATCGATGGTAAAGTAGAAAATGTAAAGCAAGACTTACTCCTTTTTTTCCCTTCTCTATAGAAGATAAAGCCTACACATTTTGAAGTAAACACAATGTAAAGGTACTTGGAAATTTCTACTTTATGAGCAAAATACACTAGTACTAGGGAAACAGCAGTTGCTAAGGCTCATTTATCACTCTTTAAGAACACCAAGAACTGTATCCTCAACACCTGCCAACTAAATGATTTGACTTAACCCAGACCTATAATCCTGGAAAAAGCACCATTTGGAAATAACTGACTTACAATATGAGAAAACTATCAATTTCTCTTTATTAGAGACTGCAAATATTTTCATGGTATAAAGTAAAATGTAGACGTCCTCAAAGAAATGCTGGGGGTTGTATAAGAAAATAAAGCACACTGTCAATATAACAAATGGATTAAAATGACAAAAATGGTTGCAATGTAATTTTTGTCCTTAAAATTCAGGCTTTAGAAAGTGTAATTAGTCCCAAACTACTAAAAACAGGATTCGCTGAGTACATAGCCTCAACATTCCATCAAAGCTTGTTTTCCCATGTTCGCCATATATACATACCTTCATCTAAATAGGAATCTGCCAAGCTTCCTCCTAGCTTCTTGATGATGTGAATTGCCTCCAGATTACCAGAGCCTTTCAGTCTGAGAACAGCTTCTACAGCTAGTTTAGTAAAGTGATCTTTGTGATGAGTAAGAAGTTTTGAGGATAATGTTGTTCCTGCAATGTTCATTAAATCTTGGCGGAATTTAACTTCATCAGAACTAAAGAATAAACCAAAAAACATTATTTTCTTAAAATGAAATGCTTCAAGTTGCTTCTTCATTCTTAAAATGTTTCTTCAAAGATATCACCCTATTTTACTTTTCAAAATTTATTCAGATACTCATCTGTCAATAGAAAATTTCACCTTCGCCAGTCAGAGCTCATGTGAAAAATTAAACCTCACCACTAGTAAGGAAGAAATCCAAATTAAATACTATGTTCCCCACCAAACTGACAAAACACTAAAAAACACAAGCAAACAAGAGTACCAAACGTTGTTAAGAATATGGTGAAATAGGCACCGTTATACAACTAGTGGAAGTGTAAATTAATGAAATTTTTCTGGAGGATTACTTATAATGTAAATAAAGACACCTTAAAACACACATGTATCGTTGAACCCAGCAATATACCTCTTGAAACATTTTTTTTGGGTAACAAATTTGTCACATTATAAAGCTAAAAACTGTCAAAACACAAATCTCTAGCTATAGATAGGTAAATTATACTGCAGTAATATAATCAAATGCATACCTCAATTAAATTATAGAGAATACTGACACCCAGAAATGTGTTTGTCATTCAAGTATGTTACAGAGGCTAAAAACCCTCTACGCAATGATACTATTTGTTCTGTTTAATGTGGTTATACAGGCAAAAACTGGAAGCCCAAACTTTAACCTCAGTGGCTATCTCTGGGAATTTTTTGTTGGGGCAGGAAGAGGCAGCAAGGTCATGTTTGTGTATGTTTTTCTTGTTTTCTAGACTTCGTGCATTGAGTATACTTTGGAAAGAATGTTAAACGTTTAAAACAGAATTTTGGTATACCAACCCATGATCAACTGTAGAATTCAACAGAGCCTGCCTTGCTGCCTTTGTGGCTTCTCTCCAACCAGCTATGATGGTTTGTGGATGAATCTTTCTGGCAATTAAGGATTCTGCTTCCTATTAATAAACAGTGGAAAACACTTGTCAATAGTAAAGATGCAGGAAGGACTTGATTACTTGATATTCAAAATTATAGTACCAAAAACCAATTAATAAAATGAGATTAAAATTGCTCAGGTAGTCTCACCCTCAGTAATTCTGCTGCTAAAACAGTAACAGAGGTAGTACCATCACCAACTTCATCATCCTGAACTCTTGACATATCTAGAAAAAAAAGTTAGTTAATTCCTTTATATTTGATTCTGCTTTTCAAGTTATTTCTTTGTAGCTTACCTAATTCTCCCAGCATACCCACTACCAATCTAAACCTCACTTATCTAAGTTTTCTCACTTGAAAAATTCTTTGGAATGTTTCAGTCTCAAATGCAACAACTTTACTATTAACGATTACATGGCACTCTAGAAGCTTGTATTTTAATGACAATCATCGATTAAAAAGTGTATAATAGTTAACTGAAAGTACAGTCAACACAGCCTATTTAAAATATGTTTCAAAATGTTAACAGTATCTCCAGACTCACCAACTAAAACTTTAGCCGCTGGATTGTCAACACCAATGTTTTTTAGAATAGTTGCACCATCATTGGTTACCATAAGAGCAGCATCTCGACCACTGCTTAACAGAATTTTGTCCTAAAAGAAACATATTTGGCTCAAATTAACATATTAATACATCTTGAAGAACGCATGGGTCAATAGTACTCTTATATATTGCTAATGTGTAAATACCCTGGATGGCTACTTGACAGCATGTATTCACATTTTTTCAATGCATATACCCCACAAGCAAACCTTGGTATCTACCCCTGAAAACACTAGAACAAGGCAACACAAACAGGTTGTTTCAGCACTATAATAGCCAAAACAATGGAACAAAGTCTCCCTCAATATAGTCATAAGTATAAACTATAAAATAATCAGAATGCTGACTACTACTTGACACTTAAGAGGCAGTTAATCATTTACACTGAAAAGAATTTTAACAAAGCAAGCTACAGAAAAACTACATGTAAGTATCTATGATAAAACAAAATGTTACCAGTACAATAAGAAAATACATAATACATAAGATACACATATATTTACATTAATGAACAAAAATATTGGGAAGATTTACATCCGAACAGTAACAGTGGTTGTCAATGGGAAGGAGAGTGGGACTGGGCATAGTGATTGAAAGGGCCTTCAGTCCTATGGGGACTGTTTTGATTTTTAGTAAGGAGAATACATCCATGTCTTACCTGTATAATTAAGAGTTAGGTTTCAACGATTAAAATGTATCAAAAAAAGTGTTATTTACTATGTACATTTCCACTAAGCGCTCTAAAACAATATCAAAATAAAAATTCCGTTTTTCTTACCATGCCCTTGGGTCCCAAGGTGCTCTTTACCAAGTCTCCAATAGCGATGGCACCAATAAAAGAAGACTGGAGTAAAAACCAAAGAGATTGGCAAAATCAGCTTTAGTCTTAAAATTACAGAAGTACAATTTTATCTTTAAAAGGGTGAGAACAAGGCTTACCAGACGCGCCGTCTCTGCTCTCTCTTCATCGGCTCCAGCCTTGAAGATATTAACAGGTGCAAGGGAAAGGGACGCCTAAAATGGAAAAACAAAAACCCAGTTTGAATACCAATATTCTTTTAACACATACCCTTATATGCCTTCCATTAGACTTACAAGCAGGTATCTAAGAGAAAACTGATTTACAAAATAGTGTACTTTTTCAAACAAATGGAGCTCTCCATCATTGGGGCAGTCCTTCTTTTAAGGGGGAGAGACAGATTTCTAAAAGTTGTACAGGAAAGCAACCCTGCCTTCTAGATCTACAAGTGGTCCAAGAATAAAAATTATACGCTAACTCTTAAGTATGGCAAGACTACTGATGATTTTAACCTAAGGACAGGCAGGGAGGGGCTGCAGGCCACTCGCAGGACAACCGCCAAGCGGATGAGGGAATGAAGAGGCCCAGCTTCCAACAGGCCGCTGCTGGCTCCGCCCCGAGAGGGAGGGCGGGGTCTGTCTCGCCGACCCGCCCGGAGCACTAGAAACTTCTCCGCTAAGGGGGAGCCCCGGGCCTCCCGATTCTGGGGCTTTGGAGAGGAGGTCTCAGAAAATGCTGGCTTGGAGGCCCACCCCTCCCCCTGGCCCGCACGGAGGGCTTCACCAGCGGCCTGCGCGCAGGCCACACGCCGCGGCCCTCACCATGTGCGGCTGTCCCGGGGGACAGACACAGGGAGCCCGCAGCACTGGGAGGACAAGAGGGGGCGGCAGGGCACTGCGGGGTATGGCGGGGCTTGGGCAGGGAGGGCCACCGGGAACAGGCTCACCATGGTTCCGAGGAGCTCGGCACACACGCTACTCCCTCACAGCTCGCGCCCGGGACCAGAGGGAAGAGGAGCCGGAAGTGACGCCTCACGCTCTACCGTAGGGGGCGGAGCCTCGGCCGGCGCGCCGCTCCAGCCTCGTACGGCTAGCGGAGGAAGGGAGGAAATGCCATTCTGAGTGGAGCCCTGCGGGTCTTAAACGCAGCCCCTCACATGAGGGGTGCGGCCTAGGCTTGTGCTCCTCCTCCTGCGACGCCACCGGCTTGGGACGAGGAAGCGGGAGGTCTGACATGTTGTTTGAGGCCAGCAGTGTTGGGAGTAGAACCCCAGAAAGACGACTGTAGAGGTGCTGCGCCGCGGTGGTTGCCATAGTAACGGAGTTCCTGCTTGCACGTTTTTTCTTAATCTTTAAAAGTTTGTCTTTAAGTACCACATATACATAGTTTAAAGTGTTATGTACTAATAATGAAAAATAATTCTCCAGCTTCATCACTCCTGTCCCAGAGGTAACCACTCTCAACTTTTCAGCTTTGTTCTGTGGGGGTTATTTACCATCATATTCCTAAATAATATTTTCATTGCTATTGTAATTTTAAATATTATTATGAGGAAGACTTATGTTCCTTTTATTGAATTTTAAAACGCAGTTTTTAATTGGACGTTGACTATCCAGGACAAGGTCCTGTGAACTCTGATGGAGACATTTACTTTTATCTTTGCTCTGCTTGCTCATTTTCAGGGTTTTGCGTTTCTCTCGTTCCTCCTCTCCCGCACTAGTAGAGATGACTAATACACTCTTACATAATGTCTTGGTATTGATCAAGATCAATCCCAAAATTTCAGTTTATCAAAAGCAGTTTTCTACTTTCTCTTAATTGACCCTTTAGGATAGTTAAAGCAAAGTTCTGTGCTTCAAGAGAAAATCTATTCGTTTTCTACCGGCTGATACTCTTTTCTCCCTTTGATCAATTAGCAAGCTCTTGGATTTTTAGCAGTTGTTAACATTGATAGATGTTTTCAATTTTTAAATGTTTCTACCTTTCAGATATACTCTTAAGAGGGTTGGTTTACACCAGGAGTTCAAACTAAGGAGAGCGAAATCCCATCTGCCACTTGGGGTTTTTGTATGGCTGGAGAGTAAAGAATGTATTTTACATTTTTATATGGTTAAAAAAATAGACTATTTCATGATACATTAAAATTATGTGAAACTTATATTTTGGTGTCCATAAAGCTTGATTAGAACACAAGCACACCCATTCATTTTTATACTGTGCAATGGTAAATACAACAGAGGTTGAGTAGTTATGACACTGTATAATACATCAAGTCCAAAATATTGGGTTGTTGGAAAAGTCATGATGTATTTTTGCAACAAAAAACAGACAAAAATATATCATGACTTTTCCGACAACCCAATATTTACAACCTGATCCTTTATAGTAAGTTTGTTGACTTTGGTTTACGCTATTCCCAAGGCCCATCAAGAAAAGGGGATGTTCAGACTGGACAAACTGCTATTCTAAATCTACCAAGAGTTGTCTTCTTTGTGGGGGAAACTTGCTCTTCTTTCAGGAAATGCCCTTTACCGTGCATATCCCAAATCACACACTTGAATGACAAGTTACAATAATGAGAAGCTAAGATACCTGCACGACATTGAAACCTGCTTTTATTTATTGTGGGCAAAATCATATACCTGGAAATATGTCTTCTAGCAGACAAGCCTGAAACTATGGGTGATGGAAAAACCAAGGTCCCTTCCCTGCCAGGCTTTGGATGGGGACTGGAAGGCAGGCCCTGCCACCTGCGGAGCTGAGGCCAGAGACTGCCAGGAGGAGACCCCTATGAGGGGACCCTCAGCAATCTGTCCTTTATTCATTGCATGTTTTTCTCTTCCTCTTTTAGTGTCACCCTTGTACCCCAGGGATCAAACAGAACCAGGCTGAGTAGGTTTGAATTGCAACTCTTCCATTTACTAGTTTTGTAATTTGGGGTGGGTTCCATAGGCCTGCCCACCCTGATCTATAGCAATGTGAGAAATAACAAAAAGCTTTGTTGCTTGAAGCCAGTTTGAGTGGTTTGTTGCACAGGCAATAAATAACCTAAACACTCCTTTAACAATGCCTTTGAATAGGCATTTATCCAGTTTTGCTTCCATTTCTCTGAGAGCCTCCTCTTCAGTCTGCTTTATTAAAATGTCCTCTAATGTATCCTCCATGTTAATGTCAGAGTAATCTAAATTATTTGTCCAATGTTTAAAATCCTTCAAATTCTCACCTCATTTATTTTTTTTAAACATTTTTCTTTTTTATTTTTAAGATTTTATTGGGGAATTGGGGGAGGGGTACAGCGTTGGGGAATCGGGGAAGGGGAACAGACAGGTAGACAAATTGCTGTTTTTGTTCTTCAGTCTAGTTGTAGAGGACATCGCTTCACTGGCCCATGCTGGTATGATCATTGTGCTCTTCCCGGGTGAGGGAGATAAGTCGCCGGTTGTTGGTCGGCCGCTCACAGTGGCTCCTGGTAGCTCACACCGGGCTACCAGCCACTCATGTAGCTCATAGCGGCCCACTGCAGCCCCGCTGCAGCCTATGCCATCACAGGCGACTCACAGCAGCCCAGCTCCAGGTGGAGCTGTTGTTCAGCATCTTACCTATGAGGGCGCAGCGTCACTGGCCCTCAATGTGGGATCCAAACCGCAGCCCTGCTGCTCAGAGCTGGTGATCCCAAGTGAGCTCTTAACCAGCTGAGCCACTTGGCTGGCCCTCACCTCATTTAAACAAAAAGTCCTTAGCATTCTACAGCTACTTATGTCCCTCATTTCTCCTTTCTTCTTTATCTCCCACCCTGCCTTTGCGCCCCATGCTCGTCATATGAAACCCCTTGCCACTAATGAACATCACCTTTCTACACCTCTATACCTTTGCACGTTATTTCTCCTCCCTACAACGTCCTGTCCCCTTCTCTAATCTATGATGCTCTGGTCAAACACTTCAGGGATTACCTCCTCCAAACTTTTCATGAAAACCTCCATTCTCAGGCTGTTAGATGCCTTTCCTTTGTGTGCACCTTAACACCACTAAGAACTGGAGTGACAATTTTGTCAGTTTCCTAAGGTATACAGCTATTACCATTCTATATCAGAGAAGTTAATTCATCCTATACAATTTATGTCTTAGGCCTTAGACCTCTGGGGGGGTGGGGGGAAGGGCATTGCTCCCGTTAAAAGGGTTATTCTAAAGTACCAAAATTTTTGAGGACAAGGACTGCTATTATTACTAGCATAGGGCCTACTTCCTGCTCACTCATTAAATAAGAACATGTGAATAGCTACTGTCTTCAAAGGGACTCAAAAGAAAAATACAGAAATAATCCAAATGAGTTAATTTCTGAGAACAAATACCCAAATTTTCCAAGATTTGGTCTCTGCCACATCTTAACCAATTATGTGTTCCATGGGTCTGGCACCCAATCATTTGTGGACTTCTTTTTCCCCTTCATTGTTTAAATGAGCTCCATCTTGAACCTTATCCAAATAGGCTTTACAGTATCACTGAGTGACTAAAAACAGGTTTGAGCACCCAGAGCTGAGAACTACCAGTTTGAATGACAACACAGATAAAACTGTGAGAGAGTATGTCAAATACTTAAAATTTCATTTCACTTGATGAAACACAATCCTTAACCCATTATATGTTCACTTTGAAATGGAGGCAGTGATGAGACTAAGAAAAACCTTTTATCATAGTTTCAAAAAAATGTGTGAAATATAAATACAGTAAAGCTTTAAGTAGGTATCCAACCAAACTTTTATTGGTGTTTTATTGCAATCTACTTTAGGCAATAAGGGGAAAGTAAAAGGAAGAACTCCGATCAGATTTTATTCAACAAAGCAGTTTTTCATGAATACTTAAGGTCAGTGTATAGTCAGCTCAGCTTCCAGTATCAACTTGAGTACCTCAGCATGGAAATTTATGCCAGAATGACAACAGTAAGGCATCGCAAGATCCTAAATCATCTAAGATTAAACCATATTTTACATATAACTTTTAGGACAGTGTACTAATACTCTATAATAAATAAAGATTTTAAAAATGTGTTGCTTAGCCCTTGTTGAACTGAATTCAATTATTAGCTTATTCTTTAAGTACTCCAGTTAATAAAGGTTTGATTGTACTTCAAGAATTCTGACTTTTCCAAAGATAAAAAATTAGTTATTTGTTATGACAAAATATTAAGCTTAAAAGCACATTCACACTTGTCCTTAAAAGCATGTTTACATTATATGAGATAACTTCTCATGTCTGGAGACATGGTTCTTATGGCAAAAAGTCATATGGAAAGAACAACTAGAGGGCAATCCTCCCATCACCACGTCCTCCAAAAAGCCACACTCGGCCTCAGTGTAAAAGTTATATTTTATTGCCATGCTACAAAATGTATGAAGTTGGCACTGATAGGGAGAAATAGAGAACAAACGGTGGGGAGGGACAGAGGGCAAAAGATGTTGTTACATATACAACAAGGTTTTAATCAACAGTGGAAAATTTTGCCAATATTAAAAATGCAAACCAAATTTAAAATGCTGACATGAAACAGCATTAAAATACAATTTATGCATAGTACAGTATCACTTATGTCTTTTATTAGAGAAATATGGAATGTTTATAAAAGAAATTAACCATAGGGGGTAAAATTCATATTTCATATACAATTTGGCAATGGTAGTCCCACTGTTAGACAATTTTTTATAAAAGAAAAAAATTAAAAACCTAATAAGCTACCTTTATACAAAGTTGCTATATTTATGCCTTTATGTAGGAAAAAACATTTATAATGCAAATTAGGACATACAATAATGTTACATATTATACAATGTAATGAAAATAAAAACATTAACACAAAATTTGTCCTTTATAAAATGTATACTTTGCATTTACTAATGCAAATGTGGCACACCGGTGACTACTGTACTATTAATACCAGTTTGTTTCCATGCTATTATTATCATCTAATTGTCACAGAATTGCAATTGTAATGATGCTACAAAAGAATTGTGTTTATACCCCCCAAAAATGAGGAAGTAGGAATGGAGAATAGGGATGTAAAGAAAAGGAAAGATAGATATGGTGCTGGTTTGGGCAGAGTATATTGCGGTAGGTCACAGAAGTTGTTAACTTTTCAAGCCAAAAACATTTTCTATACATTCTGTAATTTCGTACCAATGCCTTTATTCAAATTTGGCAAACATCAGGGAAAAGGTAATTAGTACCATATACCTCACATCAGAAATATGAATGAGATGCCAATACATCAGTTACTTCTGAATGTTATCTCTGATGGTATATCTATTTCAGGGATTTATATATATATGTATATATGTATATACATATATACATATATATTTACACATACACACAAACTACACATTGCACAAAATACTTGGGCATTATGGGTTAGGAACAGCACAGGGGGAAGTGGGAAGTACTTTTTAGCTTGTTAAAACCTTTACCTTGAGGCAAAAATATGGTGGCACATTATTAGGAAATTATAAAAACATAAGGCCCCTGTCCCATTTTTAATAGAACATTACTGAGGTACATTTTTATATATTGTGCCACAGATTTCTTTTGGTGGGGGTGATAAACACTAGTTTGACTTGTAACATTGAACTGTGGGGTCAACATCAATATCTATAAAAACAAAGATTGCTTGGCAAATTTTCATAAGTCCCAAATGTGATCTATTCTGGATATACTGGGAAGTGAAAAGCTTTTTGCTGAGTCTTCAAGAGTAAAGTGCATATCTCATCACTCCACAGCAGCAGTAAATAAAAGGAACTATTTGCCAATCTTCCTGGAGGGAGAGAAGGCACCATATTTCATTTTTAAAAGAAGATGAAATTGGGAACTAAAACACTAAGAAAAAACACAGGTAATACCCATATCAGTTTCCAACCCTGGTCTGGGATAAAAGCTGTTATGATCTATATGAATAAAAGAGGATGCTATTTGGGGGAAAAAACATATGAACAATGATTATATTTCCAAAACTGAAAAGTAGGATCACATGGTCTATCAACAGAATAAAATATCTAAAATTAGGTCTGTCTCAGGAAATCTGAAACATATGGCCACAATTATATTCCAACAAAATATCTCATTCTAAAATGTACCTAATAATAGGTACATTCTTCCAGGATAGAGCTTAATGCCCATTACTAGACTACTGCAAAGGACAAGTAGTGTTCTACATTACTTTTTATTAAATAGGAACACAAGTGATTTCCAGAGATATCTAGAAATTAACACCAGTTGTATGCATACATCTTCCTAATATTCATAGTACCTAAAATCAAATTCTTAGCAGACAAATTGGTCCCATTTTTAAAGCACACAGTATTTAAAGCATAAACTGCAATGATTATATCGGAGTTACCTAAAAAATATAAAAGCTCATTAGAATCTGGAAAAATGAAAGAATGAGAAAAAAAAAGAACAAAGTATGCAACCTCCAAAATGAATAAATAGGTCAGCCCTTCCATTTGGAGGTTAATGTTCTGTCTTGACTGCTTATTTCAGAGAAAACCGTGTGTACTAATTCCATCACAATTCTTATTCCACATTACAAAAATCATCACATAAATTTGGCACGATTAGCAATCTACTCAGAAGAAAACATAAATGCAACAATATATTAAAAATGGAAACTGCACACCTATACCACTGCTCTCTTTTTAGAGAACAGTGAACACTTTAGTAAGCACCAAGTTCACAGGAAAAAAAGAAATTCTGCTATGCACATAAACCAATGGCACTGAAAATGATAGACACTTAATAATTTACTTTCTTTATAATGGTCCCAACTCTATTATTTTGCTAATCCATTCACTGCCCTATAATTGGTTATTTATTGAACAGGTTAGACGCTACATGGCTGAAAATGTTTTCATGCTAAATTAACCTTAGTTACATCTGGCAGAGCCAGATCATAATCTCAAACTTCCTCATATTTAGAGAAAATGGTAAAATATTTTGCAAGGTTACCTAACCTTCTTTCCACTCTACCTTCTCTTGTCTTCTCTACTGTTTGGGAAACGGGAACATTCTTGACTTTCCAAGAGTGAGGCATAGGACTTCTCGTCAGTTTATATAAGCTTCAATTCATTTTAAATCCTAAATTATGACACATTCTCATTGCTACAAGACTTCCACTGTACCTGCTATGCTGGCACCAATCTTAACATTCTATTGAAATCAAGGGATAATCAAAGATCCAGCAACGAGTGAAAGAACAGCAGAGCAGAAGAGCACGACAGTGGGCAAAGTACATCTGCAGCCGTGTGACCAGGGAATCACCGCTAAAGTGCTGGGGAGAGTGCCCACAGAGAAAACACAGTACCTTTAGGGAACTTCGCATGTTAAAAGTAGCTTCCTTTTCTTTCTCAGCTGCTAAAAAGATCACCTATGGGCCCAAGTAAAATTTAAAATTGAGAGAATGCTTTTATCAACTTGAAAAGTAAACAGGATATAAATAAATACTGGACAAGGGCAACCCTGTTATAGAATAACAGTAAGTTCCAAATGAACCTTCAAAACCACAATTTGACAAAAATGGCAAACTAAACAACAATAAACACATAGTCCAATTTCAAAACTATATACAAATGCGAACGTTTTAAATTGAAAAAGACATTAAGCAACAAAATAAGACATCCCAAATACCAAAGGCAAGAAACTGAAGGTAAATGGCAATCTAATGGCACAAATGCCTCCAGAACACAATGTTATTGTTAATAATCCATAGGAGAGACACTTTCAAGAGATCATGGACCAGATTTTCAAATGTTTTTGGGTAAAGTGACCTGAGACTGATTCTTGAGCCTATTATAATTCTGATTAAGATATCTGGGCATGCCCTTCAAATCACATCATGAGATGAGTAAAAGAAAATATCGTCTCTTTCCTGCCTTTCAACACACCAACAGCAAACCATATTCACGGATATGGGACTCTTCCTAGTAACGCTGAAGGCAAAGGAACTGACTGGTATATAAGCAGGTGTGGTACTTCTATTTCCTTTCCATATGTTTTGGCTCAAGTCAAAAAGCCTACAATTAATGAAATAAAGGATTTCTCATGTTACATGCTGGACGCCACACACCAGGAATAGTGA
Source organism: Hipposideros armiger (assembly GCF_001890085.2). Taxonomy (NCBI): domain Eukaryota; kingdom Metazoa; phylum Chordata; class Mammalia; order Chiroptera; family Hipposideridae; genus Hipposideros; species Hipposideros armiger. Next base: position 5,115,071 of record NW_017731401.1, on the reverse strand, counting down.
ATCTACAAATATTACTTTCAAAGCCTAGAGTTATCTGTTAGTAATGCACATTATCAAGAGGCTTATAAAGTGTTTTAAATGCCAACCATGACTTAGATATGAATGATATGCATAAGTCCAGAATATTGATAAAAACCAACCAGCATGTCACTCATTTCAACTCATTTTAAATAGGCACTGTGAAAATGGGAATGCTGCTGTACAGTAATGAGTAGTATATAATGAAATTAGTGTTCTTTAATGAGTACCTGCTCTACATTAATTCCCTTTAGTTAAAGAAGCACATGAAATAGTCAAAAAAAAATCTTTTTTATCAGTCTATAAAAGGAGTTAGTGTTTAGAAATGAAAATGAAGCACTTGCATCTTCATTTTTAAAAACTTCACAAAGGTGCAAACAATGTAATGCTATCCAGGCTCACATGGGCAGGTCAGTACTATTATGTCTAGTTTTCCTAGATGTACCATCGTCGCGTGGCAGTGCTTTCTGCAGGTTGGACATAGCAGCAGTTCTCTCGATGTCTATCACAGCATACAGCTCTGTGCGCCTGGTGGGGGTCTGTGGAAGGGGAGTGGTAGGCGTTTTTGGAGTCTGAGGGTTGTCAGAGTCACTGCCACCTTCCAAGTCAACCTGTATATAATTGAGCTGCCTGTGTTCTAAACTTGGGCGTCTGATATCAAAGTTAAAGACTGTCGGTGTACAGTCCCGACGCCTTGAATATTCTATTTTGTGAGCACTTGCTGGCACTGTTACATTCTCTGTATTTACATAGTTATGCATTGGATCTAGATTATTATGGTAGCCATTCAGAGATGGGGTCTTTGGTCCTACATGGTCATCTTCATCCCTACTTAGCTTGCGGGCTTCCCAAACAGGAGGCAAAGAGGGTAAATTTTCATAGTTTAGTAATGCAGTTCTTCTCTGAGCTGAGTTGTTGATGTTCTGGGTGTCTGAGGTGCTGGCGGATGTCAGACGACCTCTCCTGACCCCTGAGGCACTAGGGGTACACAGCCCATTTATATTTTCATACACCAGTTTGTTAACAGAGGGTGCATCTCTTCGTTCATCACTGTCATATCCAGTGTCCCATTCTGTGTTATTTGCACCACTTCCACTGACTTGATCTCTCCCAAGTTTCTCTAGTTTCTCTTTTTCCATTAATTGCTTTTGAACAGGGGTTGGTCCTAAGACAAATCTGACTCCTTCGGGTTCAAGAAAAATCTGAGGGTCCCTGTCCTCAGCACTACTTGGTTCTTCTTTTGGTGTGTTGCTTTCAGCATTAGAAATCCTCGCTTCCAATGGGACGTGCACACTTGTGCAATTTTTCCGCTCTTCTTGCACGCCTGTCGTGTTGACATAGGTATGTACCTAAAACAAAATGGGAAAAGTGAATCAGTAACTTGATATAAAAAGTAAGACAAAAAAATCTGACCATATCAGTTAAGTTTACTGATTAGCTTTCTCTCTAAAAATACTTACTTAGAAGCTTTTGCATTTGCTTTTTTACTAATAAAAAGGTGTGAGGAGGGGATATAGAAATGTTATCTTCCTAACTTAATAAAAGAATAACTACAGTAATACTCAATATTACCCGTGATAGTAAAAGATGAGAAGCATTCTGTAAAAAACAAAACTCAGGAATAAATAGGGATTATCACTTTGATGTTGTTCTAGCAATTCTCATGAATGCATTAAAACATGATTCAGAAATAAGAAATAACAAGTATAAGAAAGGGACAAACTTATCATTATTTACAGATGATATGACTATATAAAAGATAAACCCTACTAGATTTAATAAGTTTTGTAAAATGCCTATAAAATAAATACCACCTATTAAAAAATAATCACTAAAATGATAATGAAAAGCTCAATGGTGGGCCGGCCGAGTGGTGCAATGGTTAAGAACTGGCTTGGGATGCCAGAGGGCCCCGGTTCGGATCCCACATATGAGGGCCAGTGACACTGCCCTCTACAGCTAAGATGCTGAACAACAGCTCAACCTGGAGCTGGGCTGCCATGAGTCGCCGGCGACGGCGTAGGCTGCAGCCCCTGTGGCAGTGGATTGCCATGGGCTACCGTATGTAGCCAGCAGCCAGCGTGAGTGGTCAGCAGCTGCAGTGAGCGGCCGTCCAGAAGCCGGAGACTGATCTGCCTCGCCCGGGAAGAGCGCAATGATGGTGCCAACTTGGGCCAGTGAAGCAACGTCCTCCACAACTAGACTGAAGAACAAAAGGACAGCAACTTGTCTGTTCCCCTTCCCCCAATTCCCCAGCACTGCTCCCATCCCAATTCCCCAATAAAAATCTTTAAAAAAAAAGCTCAATGGTATTTTGGGGGGACAATATAAAAATGTTTAGAAGTCTATACATAAAGTTTGAAGAACTCAAAAATAAAATGCAAAACTGAGGGAAATGTAATTACAGTAAATAATATAAGAACTCGTGTACAATGTAAAGAACACAAAGAAATGAATTTAAAATGATAAACATTTCCTAATGATAAATGACCATATGGTTTACAAAAGATAAGAATAACTAATACATAACAATATTTACCAGATCCTTCCTCAAATGAAAAGTAGAATAGTCAGGAATATTAAATAGCTCTATAAAAACACTGACAACAAAATCTACCTTCCTGCTTGTAGTCCACCATTATAAAAACTGTAATATCAGAAGCATCATAAATTCCTAGATCGACTGGAGGTTATTATAACGGGAATTGGCCATTAGTTATTTCTGTCTTTATCTATAGATGAACCTCTCCTGTGAATTCACAAACTACGGTAATGCTAAGCTTCCCTCAGTGCCAGTACATATTTCAGCATATGTCATCAAATATATGCTATTTCCTCTGATTCTTTACTACAAAAGTCATATATAAATGATGAAAGCTAAAATTCAAACTGACTGAAATCTTCAATTCCATACTTTAACACTACACAAGCTGTTATTCTGAGACAGATAGCAGTGCATGCTTACTTGTTCCTCGGCCACAAGCAAAGGGTGTGTAGACTCTTCGCCTACGGAAGGCAGGCGTGCACTCCCCACAGAAGGATGTCTGCTTGAAGGATGGGATGAAGCATCTCCAAATGAGGGGTATCGGGGATATCCATTAGGTAAGTTCTGAGCAGCAAACCCCGGAGCTGAGTTTTCGTTTGATTATTGGTTTAAGAAAAGCAGGATACAGGGTAGGGGACAGAGAATAGAAATGAGTGAGAGCCCAATCTTCACTGAGAGGATTAAAGAAGGTGTTTGTGGTAAGACACAGCAGAAACCAGAGCACAAACCACGGCCCCCTCCATGCCAACTTTCCATTCACATTTAGGTAGTATGTAACATTTAATGTTATCTTATTAAAATATTAAAAATCTTTATAATTACAACTAACAGTTTTTAAAAACTGCCAACCAGTATACTATGTTAGCCAATGATGACTTCTAACATTTTATAGATTAAATATCCATAGTGTATAGTTTATAAGTGTCTGCTATTCAAAGTACAAGAAGGAAAATGGTTATTTACTTGTAGGTGTTCGAGGTGTTCTGGGGACTTCCAATTCTGTCTGATGATTATTCCTTTCAACAACTGGCTCTTCCACCACATTTATACTATTATTTTGCATAATCTCTTGCAACATGTTAAATAATTCTTCTGCACGGGCACACTTAAAGGCAAAGATTCCTACAAATGTGAACCAGAAGGGAACAATGGTTACCACATCTTTTAAAAAGATACAGGAGCACCTGTCAAAGAACAAAATTGTAAAATAAGCATTCTGTGTACCAATAGCAAGAAAGGCCTTTTAAATAAAGGTCTGATAAATTAATGGTACTCTCTGTTTCAAAACCTAAACACAAAAGGAAATTCACAGAATAATTTTCACTTGTCTAAGGGAGACGGCTCAAAATAAGGCAGACAAAAACAAGATTTGCACACCTACTTCAGTCTGCTTTTTAACAGCAGGGGGCGCCCAACTCACTATTGCCAAAGTGATCCTTTGCCATTTGACAAGCCCTGGCTCTGTTATTGTGTTTAATTATTGTAATAATTATGTAAGGTAGGGCTTGCCATTCACCTCTGATAGAGAAAAAATTTGATGCTCGACGGAAGTAATTTGACCAAGGAGTAGGTAGCAAAAAAATCAAACTATGTAATGTTTAACTCTCAAGTTTAGGTTCTTTCCTCAACAAGTTATAATAGTAAAAACACATAGTCAATTTATTGGGACTAATCATTTATAGAAAATTTTAAAGATAATATGAGTCAAAATTCTGGACATAGAAAATGTGCTTAATAAATGCTTGATAAGTGAATACATAGTTTACGATATCTCTTTTCTTAACAATGCACTTATTTGGGTAATATTTTCTATCAGGATAAAGTAATATTAACATTGAATACAGAATAACTGCAAGTTATTTCACGTATTTCAAATGTGATAATGTTTGGAGGAAAAAGAAGGCTCTACCTACCTTGTCCAGTTTGACACCGTCGACCACTTTCAAAAGAAAAGAGATTCGAATCATAGCCATAGCGTCGCAGGCAGAGGTAGTGCCATTTTACCGAGTCACGTTTGCGAGTGTATAAAATCAGTTCTGTGTCTGTAAGTTCCATTATACCAGAACCTAACTCATTACCATCATCATCCACATTAATGACCTAAAAAAGAAATTTTAATTAGTGCTAACCTAACGCTCCCACTTGACAGACATACACATATTTCACCAGTTTGTAAGGAAAACACACTGTTGCTGATTGGTTCAGTTACTGGTTCCTATGTTAGTTCATGCTTCAACCAATGTGTGTGGGGCATGGACTATGCAGCAGTGTAATACCCGGTTCATATATGCAAGATTTCACATTCCCACTGGGGAGATAAGATATACAAAGTCAACACCACAAAACTGTATATGATTGACAAATGAGTACAACGGAGGCTGCAAAAGGCAGGAACTATGTGGTCAAATGTTGTTGGAGAAGCCCTCACATAAGAAAAGGAGGGGGCCGGCCGGCCGGCTGAGTGGCTCGTTGGTTAAGAGTTGGCTTGGAATGCCAGCTCTGAGCAGCAGGGCCACCGGTTCAGATCCCACATGGGCCTGTGACCCACTGTGCCCTTTATAGCTAAGATGGTGAACAACAGCTCAATCTGGAGCTGGGCTGCCGTGAGTCACTGGCAACAGCGTAGGCTGCAGTAAGCTACGGTGAGTGACTGGCAGCCAGCGTGAGTGGCCAGCAGCCGGTGTGAGCTGCCGTGAGTGGCCGTCCAATGGCCGGCAAGCGACTGCCTCACCCGGGAAGAGCGCAATGATAATACCAACATGGGCCAGTGAAGCGACATCCTCCACAACTAGACTGAAGAACAAAAGGACAGCAATTTGTCTACTCCCCTTCCCCGATTCCCCAGTGCTGTTCCCTCTCCCAATTCCCCAATAAAATCTTTAAAAAAAAAAAAAAAGAACAAGAGGGACTTTAGTTGGGTCTTGGGTATAATTAAATTTAGATAGGAAGTGAAATGAAGAGGGAAGCTGGTGGGTCAGAATTTGTAGGGCATATCCTCACGATGCAGAGCTACAGCAGAGAGAAAGAAGGTATGTTTCAGAGAGACCAAGACAAGACTAGCACAGAGTTCATGTTAAGGGAAGGCCTTACACTACTGAGTTTCAGAAAATGGGCAGAGACTATGAAGAATAGATAACACTTGAGAACTTACTAAAATGCCTGGAACTGGGCAAAGTACTTTACGTGTATTTTTCTCATTTAATTCTCATAACACTCCTAAACTGCAGGTAATACTATTTTCTCCATCCTACAAAAATGAAGAGTGATAATGTAACCTGTCCCAAGTCACAAAGTTTCACAGCAACAGGACTGTGACCTCCACCTAAGTTTGTGTGCTCCAGAGGCTATGTTTCATAGCAGATGGAAGTCAGACTATGAGAAACACTAACTGGCTGTGGATGAGTCAGGCATGGAGCATTTAGCCTCTAGATAACAGAATACCACAGAAATCTCAGAATGATGAAAGAGGAAGATTAATTTGATGTCAACTGCAGGATGGATCACAGACGTGACTCAAGATAGAGTCCTGTTAAGAAATTATCCAGGCATGAAGCAATGACTGGAGGTGGTGACAGGACTAAAAAGGAACCCATAAAATGGCATGTTGAAGAACATAATACCAGAACTGTGTGGCTAATTGAATACAGAGGACCAAAGGGAAAGTAAAAAAAGGATTCCACACTGTCAGTAAGAAAATATCATCATTTGTTAAAAAAGGAAAAAGCAGAGTGGAAATGAAAGGGTTTGAAGAAAAAAGAAAGTAAGAAACATTAAGTGAAGTAAAAGAGTATCTGAATAGGCAGTGAGAGATGTAACTCAATCAGTTATACTGACCTTAAACTTGTTCCGATGGTTATCTGGGACAGTGTCTTTATCTGGACAGCTACAACAGCTACCCATGGCTTCTTTCAGAAGACCATGTGAGCGCTACATGAAAGATAATTTGGAAAAAATTATTAGATGTAGGATACAAAAATCATAAAATAGAAAAAGATTTTAGAAGTCATTTAACACAGCCCTGTATTATTTTGATGAGGAAGATTAAGCCCAAGAAGGTGTATGGCTGGAACTAATTTAACATAACTAGCTGGTGAGTTTTTCTCAGTGATGAGAATAATTTTGTGAGGCAGACTTCACAGACCTCAAATTTCCAGCTAATTTGCAAAGGTCGGCCTATTTTAAAATGATCTTTAAACACAAATCAACTTAAGGTCTCATATGTAACACTATTTAAATAAAGTCATTCAAGGAATTAACTCTTTATGCCTTATCGGAAATTTCATGTCCCTCATTTAATAAATATCGAAAGGCATGCTAGATTTCTGGCTTAGCAGGGATTTTGACTTTTATTACTCATTGTAGCATCCTTTTTGTACTCCATCAGACAAGAGTTCATGGGTAAACAGAACACAAATTTGGAATAGATCATTAAGCTAGAAAGGCAATTCAAAACTCAAGCAGTAACTTAGAGTAAATACTGGAAAAACTGAAACAGCGTATCTAACTAATCCTTCTTTCCCACAAAAGATTACTGATATGAGGTTATAGGAGACATTAATTGTTCAAGAACACTCCAAATAAACAAAGAAAAAATTCAAAACATCACTTACAAACAGGGAAAGAATCAGAATGAAATGTGACAATATTTGAAAAGGAGGAAAGAAGCACACGCCACTAAACATTAAAAACATAAATCTGATTAAAACTTGCTTAAAATTCTTCAGTGGATCTTTACTACCTTCAGGGAAAAATTCAAAGCTTGTCAGTACGACATGAGGTCCTTCCCATCTGGTCCCTATCTACTGATCTAGGCTAACCTCCTCCTTGTCACTGCTTCGGTCCTAACCAGTCATACGACACAGTTTCCCCAGACCATTTTGTTCTCTCACACCCTTCCATGCTGCTCCTTTTCTGCTTCTTTTTTTTCTCAAGATTGAACCCAGAGTGCAGGGCCTTCAGGACGTCTTCTCTGACTCCAACCAACTGGACAAGTTATACTTCTTCTGTATCCTCTCAAAGCACCCTGGGCTTCCCAATATCACAGTGTCTTTCACACTGTTTACTTAGTGGAAATTGTGACAGATTGTTTACTTATCTATCGTCTTCCCTCCACTTGATTTTTATTACTCAGGGATGAATCTTATTCATTTCTGCATTTCCCATGCCTAACACAACACCAAGCACATACTAGTACACAGTAGGTGCTCTAAGTCTCTTGTGAGCTTAATGAAGTGTACTAAGCAAAGGTAAAGCATGTCTGACAGGCGTTAGTATTAAGAAGGTGAAAAAGTATACTAGTATGTACACCAAAAAGTGATAAAATAATAAAATTAAATTAAGACTCATTTTAGCATTTTGCTAAGTACCATAGTGTAAAAATGATTTAAGTCACAGTCTGTACCTCTGAAGAGTCATGAGTCTAAAGGGAGAGACAGAAATGGAAACAGATATACATTGTGATAAACCTTATATTACAATGTGAGAAGAGTTCTGTGGGCACAGAGAAGGGAGCAACTAGCTCTGTGGGTTAGGCAGGGAGGAAGCACCATTTGAGCTGATACTTAAAGAGTTGAGCAGAAATGGCATGCTGGGCAAAAAACAGAAATAAATACTTGAGAAGTATGTGCAAGGACAGGTCATGAAAGGCTGCAGTGCATTCAGGAGACAGTGAGGCATCCAGTACACCTGGAGTACAGGGTGGGCTGTAACACAAGCAGGGACCAAACCATACTGTCCTGAACAACAAGGCAGGGATCTGGGACTCCAACCCACTTGAAGCTAGCCTGTCTCGAGAGTCCCCAGTCAAACAGACACGACTCTATCATGGCATTCACCACATTCTATTGTAATATTTGTCTGTCTCACCACCCACTTCACCGTGATCCTCCTGAAGAGAAACCCTGTCTTCTTAATTTTCTAGGGCACTAAGCATGCTACTTGACGTAGCACATGCAATATAATATTTAATTTTTAAAAATTAATAAATGTTTGATAAATTATAGGATGCAAAGACAAAAGAATATTTTTAAAACTTTTTTAAAGCAGAAGGATAATTGATAAACAAAAAAAGACTTCTCGAAATCACATCCTCCTCCTCACCACTCACCTTCTCGTGAACATAAACAGCTAAAAAATTACTACGGGGTGGCTTTGGCCTCAAAACATGGTGCCTCAAAGTAATGTTTTTAAACTATTTCTCAAAGGGAGTAGAAAAATTATTCTTTCACTAGCCGCCTTCAAAAGCTACCTGCCAAAACAGCTCCTCCCGTGCTGGGATGGTATGTGAGTGGTAGTGCGACCTACTTGGGGATTGTATCCACACTGAATTTTAGTTCAGTACAATAACTAATGAAAGAGCTCACATGGGACACAAAAGTTGTGTATGCCAGACCCAGGAGAATAGGTTTTATCCTACACATGATGGAAAGCCACTGAAGAATTTTAAGCAGGAAAGTGAGGGGGTCAGACTTCATTTTAAATATATCGATCTGCAGGATAAATTTAAGTGGAAGTTTAGCTTAGAGGGAGGGAAACCAGTTAGACTATTGAAAAAAGAAGTATGTTAAAAACTTAAAAACCAGAGCAACAACAGTGGGGATAAAGATGAAGAAGACGAATTGAGGAAATATTTCCAAAGACAAGTCAGCAGCACTGAGAGGCCGGCGAGGCGCAAGGGAAGGCAAAGGCAGTCTCGAGGGTAGCAGATGACGGGCGCTGGCTCCATCACCTGACAGGAAAAAATGGTGGTCTTTCAGTGGAAGCGGTGGGGAGCAGTGCAGTTTCAGACGTGTTAATCCGAGATTCCAGAAAACAATGAAATGCAGCTATGCAATAGAGAGCTAAGAACATGAGTATGGGTTTGAAGGAGGTAAAATATTGAAATACATGTGGTACTTAAATCAATAAAACAGAAGACACTGACCGAGGACAGTATAAAGAGCGACCTGAGGTTGAAATCCTGAGGAATAAAATGTTTAAGTACTGGTGTAGAGAGGAGCAACTGAAGAAGAAGAAGAAGAAGAAGAAGAAGAAGAAAAAAAAAAAAGGTCAGACTAGTACAAACTAAGAAAAGAAAGTGTCAAGAAGGAAGGTTCCATCCATGGAGTGGTAGAGGCAGAAACCAAACCGCAGCGAGCAAATGGGAGATCCGCAGAGAGTGGAAAGTGCACTTTCAACAACAGGGTGAGGGAGTAAGAAGTACAGCACTAGGGTAGGGGCAGGCGCGGTTTCAAAAGAAAATGCGATGCTTGAGTTATTTGCTGTTTTGAGATGACAGATTTATTATGCAGGTTTGTAATCAGTAGGTCAGGAAAGGTTTAAAAATACAGGGGGGAAAAGGAAAGAGAAGGGCTCTTGATGGATCAAGATAGAGGGGAAGACTGAAGAAGATGAGTTCCAGGGCCCAGACTCAGGAGTCTGACCACAGGAGGAAGAATGTCCCTCTGACGAGAGAGGGAAGAAAATAAGGATGGGGGGAGTATAGTGGAAAAGCTAAAGTACATTAACATCTATTACCCTAAATTTCCTTTGTAAAATAGAAGGCAGGCATGCAAAATGAGGAGAATGACAGGATTATGCACTGAGGAGCTACCTACCCAAGAAGGGTAGCAGGATTTTAAGTTGGCTGTGCTGAAATCTCAGCAGAGGCTGGACACTAAAACTATGCTGTTTATCAAGCTGTGTTCAGCAGTCCAGAAGGTAGACAGTTCACCTGACCCAGGGTCAAAGGGTAAGAGGACAAGAAAATTAAGATACTGGCAATACGGGGCGGGGGGGTTGAAGTGATGGTCTGGTCAGGAAAGAGGGCTGGCAAAATGGGACAAAGTGGAGGCAAAAGGAACAAGAGGCCTCAGTAAGGTTGCATAGGCTTAGTTAGTATGAGAGAGAGACTAAAACAGCTGGAAAAACGGGCAGTTGTGGTCAATTTCCAACATAGAAGGAGACTTTTTTTTACGTGGAGTGTTCATCCACATCTCTGACTCCTCTTCCTGAACCACAAACTTCTAGGCAAGGGGAAAGGCAAGATATATTCTGCATATATGACCACCAGACTAATATTTGGAGACCACATCTGAGTTATGTAAGACCTAATATTATGCACTAAACTGTGAACACTTGATGAGAAACCATATGATCTCAGTCAGGATCTTATAGCACCAAGTTCATAACTCAGCCAAAACACAAATAGACTCATGATGCTCCCTTACGAAAGCAACTTAGGAAAGTTGCTAGAGTACATTCAAGAAAAAAAGGTAGCTACTTTGGAAATATCAATATTGCAACAAGTTTGCTGAATATTTTAAATTAGTAAACATCACCTTAGTTTAAGTAAAGCCATTTGTCCTTATTCTTTGGAGGTGGGAGGTAACTGCAAATGAGGGGCAAAACGAATGCATTCAAGAAAACATTAGATTTCTGGTCAAAATGACAGACTAGGTAAACATTGTGTTTACTTCCTCTCATGACCACATCAAAATCACAATTAAACGACAGAACAACCATCATTGAGAACTACCTGAAGTCTAGCAGAACCTAAGTCCTAAAACTAAGGACATACAGAAGAAGCCACCTCAAGACTGGTAGGAGGGGCAGAGACGAGGACAAGCTGGTCCTACACCCGCGAGTGACCATTAAAAATCGTGAGGGATATCTTGGCTGCAGAGGTCGCCTGCTCCCAGAGGACTGAGAGGTTCCAGCCCCACACCAGGCTCCCTAGCCCAGGGTTCCAGTGCCAGGGAGAGAAGTCCCCATAATTTCTGGCTGTGAAAACCAGTAGAGATTGTGGCTAAGTGAGACAGGGTGGCTAGTCCCAGGTACTCCTCTTAAAAGGCCTGTACAAAGACTACTCACAGACAGACTCACTTGCTCTCAGCTCCAGTGCTGGGGCAGCAGCTAGAAAGGCGCCAGGGACATACGGAGAGGAACTGAATTGTCTGGGTTTAGGGTGAGGTCTGGAGATGCAACTTTCTTGTGGACAGAGGAGCTGGTGGAAGCCATTCTTTGTTGAGCCCTAGCCCTTCCTGGTGTGCAGAAATAGGTGACCACCATATCTGAATCTCCAGCAACCTGGCTAACACCATTCGTTCTCCCCGCCCTGGTGATTGCCTGAGACCCTGCCCTACCCAATGTTTGGGCACACTCAAGCCACTTCCAGACGCTTTTCTATACAAAAAGACTGTCTTGGATCATGCGTCAGACTTTCCTAAAATCTCTCAAAGGTTCACAAAATCCAAACAAGCAGCATCTGGCTTCAACATGCCCCATAACTCTGGCTGAGCAACCCTAAGCGCAGCAATAGCGACAGCCTGCCTCGATTCATGGCTTGGCATCTCAAAGCACCTCCAAGATCAGTGTGGGTGGTAGCCATCTGTGGATTGCTTTGTGGCTAATGCCAGGTGGCCCCTGACAGGGCACAGGCTGCAGTTGAACTTGGCCTGCAGCGGGTTCCCTCACAAAAGGTTCTGGGACTGGCACACCCAGTGGACAGCTTTGGACCAAGTAGGAGCATCACCAGGCCACCTCCAAGGAGGACACACCCAAAGGGTAGACTAAGCAGGTACCAGCACCCTGCTAAAGAAAATTTTGCTCTGTAGGAGCAACACCTGCACAACAGCCCCTCCTCTGTAGTCACAGCCAGTCCTTACAACCAATCAGCATGAAGGTCAATCCCCCAATGATATGCAAACAGTAACAGCAATCAAGGCGCAACTACAACAGAAGAGCACACACATCCCACACAAGAGACATACCTGGAGCAACCGGCTTTACTGACCAGAAAGACTGCACTACTGGGTCCCACAGGATACCTACAACACAGGCCCCTCTACTAAGACCAGGAGGCACAGCAGTCCTACCCAATACATAGAAATAAACACAGGCAAAATGGGGAGACAAAGAAACATATCCTAAATAAAAGAATAGGACAAAGCTCCAGAAAAAGAGCTAAACAAAATGGAGATAAGCAATCTACCAGATGCAGAGTTCAAAACATTGGTTATAAGGATGCTCAATGATCTCAGGAAGGACTTTAACAGAGAGATAGGAAACATAAAAATAGAGATAGAAAACACACACACAAAAAATCAGAAATAAAGAATACAATAACCAAAATGAAAAATACATACAAGGGAATCAACAGATTAGATGAAGCAGAGGATCAAATCATGACTTGGAAGATAATGTACCAGAAAACACCAAATCAGAAGAGCAAAACAAAACAAAACAAAAAACAAAAAAATGAGAGAGTAATTTAAGGGGCCTCTGGGACAACATCAAGTGTATCAACATTCACATTATAGAGGTACCAGAAGGAGAAGAGAGAGAGCAAGAAATTGAAAACCTATTTCAAGAAATAATGGAAAATTTCCCTAACCTGACAAAGGAACAAGATATACAAAACCGGAATCCCAAAGTGCAGAGTCCCAAACAAGATGAACCCAAAAGAGGCCCACACCAAGACACACCATCATTAAAATGCTCAAGGTTAAAGACAAAGAAAGAATCTTAAAAGCAGCAAGAGAAAAATGGTTAGTTCCCTACAAGGGAGTTCCCATAAGACTATCAGCTGATTTCTTAACAGAAACTTTGCAGGCATGAAGGGATTGGCAGAAAATATTCCAAGTGATGAAAAGCAAAGACCTACAACCAAGATTGCTCTGGGCAGCAAAACTATCACTTAAAATTAAAGGACAGATAAAGAACTTCCCAGACAAGAAAATCTAAAGGAGTCCATCAGTACCAAATCAGTATTACAAGGAATCTTAGAGGGGCTACTTTAAGATGGAAAGAAAAAAAAAAAAGATAAAAAATATGAATAATAAAATGGCAAAAACTACATAGTATCAAAAATTACTCTAAATGTAAATGGATTAAATGCTCCAATCAAAAGGTAGGGTGTCCGAATGGATAAGAAAACTAGACCCTTGCTGCCTATAAGAGACACACTACAGATCAAAAGACACATGTAGCCTGAAAGTAAAGAGATGGAGAAAAGATATTTTGTGAAAATGAAAACAAAACCAAAAAGCTGGAGTAGCAATACTTACACCAGACCAAATAGACTTTAAAACAAAGAGACAAAGAAGGACGCAGTAATTCCACTTCTAGGTATATATCCGAAGAAACCCAAAATGCTACTTCAAGGAGATGTGTGCATCCATATTATTCATTGCAGCACTGTTTATTTATAATGGCCAAGATATGGAGGCAGCTGGATGTCTGTCAACAGAAGAATGGATAAAGAGGAGGTGGTACATATATACAAAGAAATACTGATTGGCCATGAAAGGAAATGGGCTCTTGCCATCTGTGGTGGCATGGATGGACCTGGAGGGTATTGTGCTGAATGAAGTATGTCAACCAGCAAAAGACAGATGAAATGTGATTTCGCTTATATGTGGAATCTTAAGAACAAAAGAAACAAACAAGACAGAAACAAACTCAAATACAGAGAACATTTTGATGATTGCCAGATGGGAGGAGAGTTGGGGGTCGGTGAAAAAGGTGAAGGGATTAAGTACAAATTGATTGTTATACAGTAGTCATGGAAATGTAGGGTACAGCATAAGGACTATAGTCAATAATATTGTGATAGTGTGCTACAATGTCAGATGGTTGCTGGACTTATCATGGTCATCAGTTCTTTAGTTATATAAATGTTGAATAACTATGATGTACACCTGCAACTAATATGATATTGTATGTTAGTTATATTTTAATAAAAATCTTTAAAATCATAAAAATTAAATAAATTGTATAAATTTAAAAAAAGAAAACATTAAAATCTCTTTGTAAAAAATATAATTTGTGGACTTCATGATTTTTTTAAAGGTAAAATTCAACTTACCTAGATCTGGCCATTAATATTCTTAGCCTCTGCTGCAGCATCAGGAGTTGAATCATACTTCAAAATACCATGTTTTCTTTGTTTGATGACTTAACCTAGAAATAGTAGAAAGAAGTCGACAATTTCTTAACTTCTTTTAAAATAATAATTCTCCTTATGAGGCTTCTGGCAATACTGTTAGTTCAATTATTTAAATTCAAACCTCTAAAAATTCGATTAAAACTATTTAATATATAAGATGTATTTTAAAAATTAATATGATATATAGATGTTATCTTTAACATGGCCTTTTCAAAAGAAAAGTAAAAATGCAATAGTCTGAGTTCTATGATGTTTGGCTATTAGGACCTTTAGAAGCCACTGATTCTAGCTTCTCCACTACAGTTATGACATTGGAAAAACCACTTGTCTATATTTAATCTCCTCAGCCATAAAATGAGAGGTTAGACTAAATAACCTCCAAAGGTTCCTTTCCAGCTCTAAAACCCTCTTTTAGCCAGTGGCAGGCTAAACCACCTCCAGTCACTTTTCTTAAACCTCACCATCACTCCTCCAAGAGGTGACTCTCTTTAGACTCCCCGCTCCATATCTTCCTATTCTACAAGATGCCCCCAGGTCCAAATCAGAGGAGTCAGCCATCAGAAAACAGTCCATATGGACAAGCATACCACAGAGTCAAAGGACAATATAAATTATAGCAATCAATTACAATCTAGAGTTTCAAGAGATTTCAATATCCTTTTGAAAATTTTCTGGTCAATGTACTTTTTACAGCACAGAAAAAAAATCAAATTCACTCAAACACAGGCACTAACATTTACTGAACAGCTACACCATATCAGGCATTATGTTAGGGGTTTTGTGAAGAGTCTCATTTTAATCTGTATGTTAACTAGAATCTATATGTTAACTATATGTTAATCTATATGTTAACAAGTATGATTGATATTCAAAAAGGACATTTCCAAAACCATGAACATACATTCAATCAAAAATTTCAATTCTGGATTTCAAACCTGCTTATGAAATCAGTGGTTCAGCCAGGTGTTTGCTTATGTCCCTCATAAGCTGCTGCTACACCCGACATTACTTTACGGTGGGCAGCAACCCAGTGTCTCTCCCTCCTTTCCTCTAGAAACTTAACACACATCATGCTTTGTCTCTGGCTTGGAAAACTGTCCAGCTAATTGTACCATAATCCATTTCTCTTTATGAATATATATTGTTTGCCCTCTCTTTTAAGAGATTTTAGCCAATTAACTCAGGAAAATCTCTCTTCGTCTCTCTATTCATTCCACTTACAAGCATCCCACAATTCCCATCCCAAAATTAGTTTAATCATAGATTAGTTAATCATAGTAAAAATGATTAAGGGAATGAGAGTAATCCATCCAAAACTTTATATCAAGGAAAAGTCCTAAGATTTGAAATAAAACAGATTAAAGAATCAATGTACCAACCTATAAAGCTCTTGAAAATATTAAAAAGCCTCCATTGGAATCTCTAGAAACTTTGTCCCACCTTCTTTTTTTTTCTTTTTCCAATTTTTTTATTGTAGCAAAATAAACATAACATAAAATTTACCATCTTTTAAGTATACTTTCATTATTGTTAAATAGATTCAATATTGTTGTGCAACCAATATCCAGAAGTTCATCTTGTAAAATTGAAACTCTATACCCATTAAACAACTCACTTCCCTGCTCCCCAAATCTCAGCAACCACCATTCTATCTACTTTGTATAAGTCTGACTACTTTAGATGCCTCATGTAAGTGAGATCATACAATAGTTATCTTTTTGTACCTGCCTTAACTTAGTATAATGTCCTTAAAGTTTTTCATGTTGTACAATGTGTCAGAATTTCTCCTTTTTAAGGCTGAATAATATTCCATTGTATGAGGTGTGATAAAAAATTATGGTGAATGCTGCTGCCGAGTGCCATCCAACAGAGAGAAAGGGGTTTTCAATACAGGAAGCGGCGTGTCAAACCTTAGAAATGGTGTGTGACAAGTTTCAACTTGTTTGGTGCAGTCAGTTGGATGTGAACTACCATTGAGGCAAGGTGTGTTTTAAAGTGTGCCATAAATCATCCTTCATGATGACAACACTCCGTGTCACACATCGCTTCTGGTATAAGGCAATTTCTGTCAAATAAAACATTATGTTGTGTCCTCATTCATGTTATTCACCAGTTCTGGAACCTTGCAACTTCTGGTTCTTCCCCAAAGTCAAAATGACCATGAAAGGTAAACATTTTGAATCAATTCAGGACACTGAAGCACCCATGACTGCACAACTAAAGACATTCACAAAAGAGGACATCCAGAAAGTCCTCAAGACTTTCAATCCACTTGCTTCAGAAAGTGGCAAGAATGATGGAATAAGTGTGTTCAAAGCTTGGGGCGGGGTGGGTATTTAAAGGGGGATTAATGGCAATGTGTCTTTTACTGTAATATTTTTTTTTATTTAAAACTTCACCATATTTTTTTTATCACACCATGTATGTACATACCAAATTTTGCTTAGCCATTCATCTGTTGTTGGACATTTATCTACCTGTTGGCTGTTGTGAATAATGCTGCTACAAATATGAATGTACAAATATCTCCTCGAGACCCTCTTCTCAATTCTTTTGGATATAGACTCATAGGTGGTATTTTACTGTGATAATTAGAATTATCATATGGTAATTCTATTAATTTTTTAAGGAACCACCATACTGTTTTCTGCAGCAGCTATGCCACTTACATTCCCAACAGCAATGCACAAGGGTTCCAATTTCTTCACATCCTTGCTAACATTTGTTGTTTTCTGGGTTTTGTTTGTTTGTTTGGAACTGGCCATCCTAACAGGTATAAGGTGGTATCTCATTGTAGTTTCGATTTGCATTGCCCTAGTGATTAGTGATGTTGAGCGTGCTTCCATGTGCTTATTGGCCATCTGTTTATCTTCCTTAGAGAAATGTCTATGCAAGTCTTTGGTCCATTTTTGAAATCAGGTTCTTCTTCTGTGGTTAAATTTTAGATGTATGTTCTTTATATATGCTGGATATTAACCCTTATCAAATATAGTAATACCTCGGTTTATGAGCATAATTCGTTCCGGAAACAAACTGCTCGTATTGCAAGGCATTGCTCGTTTACCAAGTTAAAATGTATTAGGTTGGTGCAAAAGTAACTGCGGTTGTTGCCATTATGAGTAATGGCACAAACCACTATTACTTTTGCACCAACCTAATAGAAATGTTTGCTCATCTTGTGGAACACTCGCAAACCAAGTTACTCGCAATCCAAGGTTTTCCTGTATATGATTTGCAAATATTTTCTCCATTCTGTGGGTTGACTTCTGCACTCTGTTGGTAGTGTCTTTTGATGTACATTTTTTTTTCATTTTTCATGAAGTCCAATTTGTCTATTTTAGCCTTTATTGTCGTGCTTTTAGTGTCATATCTAAAAAAGCACTGTCAAATCCAAAGTTGTAAAACTTTAGTCCTATGTTTTCTTTTAAAAATTTTATTGCCTTACATTTTGATCTTTGATCCTTTTTAATTTTTGTATGTGGTGATAGGTAAAGATCAAAGTTCATTCTTTTGACTGTGGATTTCCAATTTTCTCATCACTATTTGTTGAAAAGACTGTACTTTCCCCATTGAATGATTCTGACACCATTGTCAAAACTTATTTGACCATGAGGGTTTTGGTCATGTAAGGTGAGCTTATTTCGAGGTTCTCTATTCTATTCCATTGATCTATAAATCTGTCTTTATGCCACCACACTGTTTTGATTACTATAGCTTTGTGGTAAAATTTCAAATAGGAAGTGTGAGTTGTCTAGTTTTGCTCTTCTTTTCCAAGATTGTTTTGGCTACTCAGGGTCCCTTGAGATTCTATATGAATTCTGGATAAGTTTCTATATGTGAAAAAAAAATCATTGGGATTTTGGTAGTGATTGCATTGAATCTGTAGATCTCTTTGGATAGCAGACATTTTAACAATATTATACCTTCTAAATTTATGAACATAGAATATGTTTATTTTTAATTTCTGCCAGCAATATTTTATAGTTTTCATTGTATAAGCTTTCAGTTCCTTGGTTAACTTAATTCCTCAGTATTTTATTCTTTTTGATGCTACTGTATATGAAATTGTTTTTGTAATTTCCTTTTCAGATTATTGTGTATGGAAATGCAACTAATTTCTGCTTGCTGACTTTATATCCTGCTACTTTGCTTAATTCATTTTAGTTCTAAAAAAATTTTTGTGGAATCTTTAGGGTTTTCCACATACAAAACCATATCATCTGCAAACAGATAATTTTAATTATTCCTTTCTGGTTTAGATGCCTTCTATTTCTTTTTCTTGCCTAATTATTCTGGCTAGAATTTCCAGTACAATATTGAAAAAAAGTGGTGAAAGTGGGCATTCTTACCTTGTTCCTGATCTTTAAAAAAAAAGGTTTCAGTCTTTTACTACTAAGATGTTCACTATGAGTTTTTCATATATGGCTTTTATTATGTTAAGGTAGATTCCTTCTATTCCTAGTTTTTTTAGTGTTTTCATTATGAAAAGATGTTTAATTTTTGTCAAATGCTTTTTCTGCATCAATTAAGATAGTCGGTAGTAATGTCCCCACTTTAATTTCTGATTTAAGTAATTTGAGTCTTCCCTCTTTTTCTTTATAGTCCATCTAGCCAAACATCTGTCAACTTTGTTAAATTTTTTGAAGAGCCAACTTTTGGTTTCATGGATTTCCTCTTATTGTTCTATTCTCTATTTCATTTACCTCTGCTCTAAACTTTATTATTTCCTTACTTCTGCTAGCTTTGGTTTTAGTTTGCT
>NW_017731401.1:5089903-5094863 GCF_001890085.2 Hipposideros armiger | reverse complement strand
TATATATATATATATATATATAGTCACGGGATGTGGAAAAAATAAAATAATAAAATAAAATCTATTGAGACTTAATTAGTAGCTTAACATAAGGTCTATCCTGGAAAATGTCTTATGTGCACTTGAGAAAAATATATATGCTATTATTGATGGATAGAGTGTTTTGTACATGTCTGTTAGATCTAGTTGGTCCATTGGGTTAAGGCCTCTGTTTCCTTACTTATCTCCTGTCTGATTAGTCTATGCATTATTGTGAGTAGAGTATTAAAGTCTCCAACTATTATTGTAGAACTATTTCTCCTTTTGTGTTAGTTTTTGCTTTGTATATTTTGATGATCTGTCATTAGGTATGTAAACGTTCATAGCTGTTATAGCTGTTATATCTTCTTGCTCTACTGAACATTTTATTAATATATAATGTTCTTCATCTCTTGTAACCTTTTTTTGTTTGTTTTTCTTGGTTTTTTTGCTGAGCCATCCTGCCACCTGTTGGCAGCTCAGTGGTAGCTCAGCTCAGGCCGGGAATCAAACCGGCAACCCTGTTGCTCAGAGCTCGCACTCTTGAGAGAGCTCTTAATCACTGAGCCACTCGGTCGGCCTCTTGTAGCCTTTTTTCATTTAAAGTCTATCTTGTCTGATATTAGTATAGCTACCCCTGCCCTCTTTTGGTTATTATTTGTACATATCTTTTTCTGTATTTTAATTTTCAATCTATTTATGTCTCTGGATCTCAACTGAGTCTCTTATAGACAGCATATAGATAGATCATTATGTTTTTATTCATTCTGTCAATCTTGCCTTTTGATAGGAGAGTTTAATCTATTTATATTTAAAATAATTACTGATGGAAGGACTTCTGTCATTTTGTTGTTTTCTATATGCCTTAAGCTTTTTTGTCCCTCCTTTTCTGCTTTCCTGTCTTTTGTGTTTAGTTAATTTTCTGTAATGTTTAAATTCCTTTCTCGTTTCCTCTTGAATTTATGCCAGCTTAACATCAATAGCATTAAAAAACTCTGCTCCTTTCCCCGCTCCTTTCAATTATCATCACAAAACTACATCTTTATACACAGTGTGCCCAAAAACATAAACAAAGAATTGTTTTAAATATATTAGTCTCTTAAATTATTGCGTTGTCGGAAAAGTCATGATGTATTTTTTCTATGTTTTTCATTGCAAAAATGCATCATGCCTTTTCTGACAACCCAATATATAGAAAACAAAAAGAGTTACAAACCAAAGTTACAACACTACCTTTCAGTTAAGGTTTTTTCTTTAAATGTACTTTACTTTTTTAAAATATTAAATCAGAAAACAAAATGTGCTGTTACAGGCCTTTCTTATAATAGTACTAGCTTTCAGAATTCCCTTTAGTGAGATCTTTATTTCTCTATATGGCTTCAAGTTACTGTCTAGTGTCCTTTTGTTATACTTTGCAGGACTCTCTTGTGCATTTCTTACAGGGCAGGTCTAGTGGTAACAAATACCCTCAGCTTTTGTTTATCTGGGAATGTCTTCATTTCTCCCTCACTTTTGAAGGACAGTTTTGCCAGATATAGGATTCTTGGTTGATGGGTGTTTTTTTTTTCTTTTAGCACTGTCAATATATACTATGACCACTGCCATCTGGCCTTCGAAGTTTCTGATGAGCAATTTGGTGATAATCTAATTGGAGATCCCTTATAGGTACAACAAACATACAAGATTAATTTGCTTCTCTTTTACTGCTTTCAAGATTCCCGATCTTTGGCTTTGCCAAGTTGGATTATAATGTGTCTTTGTATGTGTCTCTTTGAGTTATTTTACTTGGAGTGTGATGAGCTCCTTGGATGTTTATATTCATGCTTTCATCAAATATTCTCTCTCTGTCTCTCTCTCCTCCTTGTAGGACTCCAACAATATGTATGTTAGACTACTTGATGGTGTCCCACAGATCCCTTAGGCTATGTTTGTTTCTTTAATCTGTTTTCTTTCTATTCCTTAGACTTGATAATTTCCATTGTCCTATTTTCAACTTTGTTTATTCCTGTTCTGCCTGCTCACGTCAGACTTTGAATCCTTCTACTGAATTTTTAATTTCAGTTATTCAGATCCAGAATTTCTATTTGGTTTCTTTTTATATTTTCCATCTTCTTCACTGATACTTTGTTCATACTGTGTTTTCTTGATTTTTTCCACATCTTCCTTTAGTTCTTTGAGCATCTTTAAGACAATTGTTTTAAACTTTGTGTAATATATCTGCCATCAGGTCCTTTTCAGGAGCAGTTTCTATTGATTTTTTTTTTCCCCTTTGAATGGGACATACCTTCTTATTTCTTTGTATGCTTTCTGATTTTTTGTTGCCGTTGTTGAAAACTGGAAATCAGAGTCTCTCCTTTCCCCAGTGTTCGCTGCTTCTGGGATTTTTTTTTTTTTTAATGCTTGTGGTTGGTCTCTGTGCCAACCATCAGCCTGAGGTGTAAACTTAAGGTGTTCTCAGGTCTTTTCTGAGCCTTTCCAAGAGTGCACATGGTCACTTTCTAATTTTTCCTGTATATGCAATTGTTTTTTAATGTCCTGATATTTAGTTTCCGGCTTCCAAAAGTGGGAAAAGGAGAAAAATGAATGTGAATGAGGCAATAAAAAAGAAAAATGAATGTGAATGAGAAAAATAAATGTGAATGAGACAAAAAAAGGTACTAGCCCTTTACATATCCTGGCTGGAGGGGGAGGGGGCTTGCAACAATGGGGAGGTGCAACAACCATGGCTGCCTGTCTGTTTGTCTACCCGTCTGTTACCAAAAGCAGTAATCAGTGATCCAAGTGCAGATCCCTGGTATTTGAATAAGGTGCTTTTTTCCTACCCTGGCTCTCACAATTTGTGTAAGCTGCACACGGCTGCGAGTACAGAAGGGGTAGCTTCTACTGGTCTAAGAGCTGAAACTGACCAAAATTAATCGCAATTTACACCCAGGCTTTTTCCTGGCAGTTGCAAGTCTTCAGGAGCTCCAGAGTTCCAGAAAAAATTACATCAGATTCTGCCAGTGCAATTGTTATCTATTGTAGGTGGGGAAACAGATTCCTGAGGCTTCCTACTCCACCATCTTCCCAGAATCTTCTCCAGAATATATATATGGAGATATATGTGTGTGTGTGTGTGTGTGTGTATTCAGTTTTATTGTTTTAATTACTTTGATTATTAGCACTGCCAAAGTACTGTGGAGCTTTTCCTTTTTTTTCTTTTTTTTTTCCAGTGTAAATATCCAGCATATCAGTTATATCACAGATTTAAAGACTTTATGAGCCTCATTTTCAAGGATACTTTCTATAAGAAAAACATATTCTGCGTTCCAAATAACTGATATACCACAGCACTCCTGGAATGAACACAACCCAATGAACTGCAGGTGTCCTGCCACTGATTTTGGAACATGAATGCCTTAGAAACTCTCCATGACTTCTTAACTCTCTTCGGTTTCTTCCCACCAGTAGAAGGCTTAGAACCAAAAGGCAATTGGGAGATAGTAACAGGTAAGAGGTAGTTATAGCCACTATATGGAGCTATAATCTTTATAACATGGATGCTTTACTATAAAATAGGTATATGTAGCAAAATCATATAACTATGATCCTATACTCAAGAAGAATAGAATGATTTTACCAGGAAAATTATCAAGAGGCTAAAAATTAAGCCAAATGCCGTCTACTAACACCCTATTTTTCAATAGCAAACTGATTTTAAAGCCCCCACTACATGCCAGACACAGATTCGTTTGGATTATCTCAACCCCTACAACCACCCTATTATGTAGGTTCTATCATTATTTCTGTGTTCCAAATGAGGAAACCAAGACTTGAAGAAGTTAGGTAGCTTTCCCAAGGTTAGTAGCTGATAAGAGGAAGATTTAATCAAAATTAAATCCAAATCTGAGTCCAAAGCCCAAGGTTTTAATAATTAATACATGTAATAAGCTTAAAACAGTGCCTAGCATATAGTAAGCACTTAGTAGATGTTAGTTATTGAAATAATAACAATGATTGATTTTAAAACAATGTTGTATGTCTTTGGTAGTTGGTCAACCTTTTTGTGTCTTAATTTCCTCATTTATAAGATGAAGCACACCTATTTTTCAGAGGCATTGTGAAAAGAAAATAAATTCGGGCTATAAAGACATTTAGAAAAATATATAGTGTTTAAAAAGACAATGCATTATTGTATCACCCCTACTGGTAAAATCCTGTCTCTTGAATCACAAAGGAGACTTTTGCACCATAAGCATAAAATCCTAGAACTTAAGCACCATCCTCATAACAAGAGTTACATTAATAAATTTAGTAAAGCTGTCCTAAATTATTCCAATATGATTCTTGCAGACTGACAAGCAGAGAGAACACTGAACTCTATTCATGAGTGTGATTATAAATTTGGTGCTCAGGAAGGTATATTTGCTCTTTCAGTTCACTAGCACTGAGGGTGAATTTGGCCCATACTACAGTAGTTCTGTTCAAATATACCCAGGACAGACTATCTATAGTTAGAAACATAGCAATATAACTCGAAATCTTGGGCACGGCTACTGCCATATTTAATTATATTAAAACAATCAAGAGAATGGCATTCAAAAACCTTGTTCTTTGTGTCAGTGGTCTGGTTGCCTTGGTCTTAAACTATTGGATAGGTCTTTGTTGGTACACATTAGTTTTCTGTTTATTCTCAACACTGCTAAGGATTTGTCATTATTTATATTATTCTAGGGAAGAAGAGTTTCAAAAAACACACACACAAAAGCTAAGGAGGGAGATTTCTCAGTACATTCTGCTAGTCGCCTAGACTGGAGCCATTCTGTGAAAAGTAAGGATACCTGCAACATAGTTTTCTTATCAGCTGAAAATTTAATGTACAAACATACACACAAAACCAAAAAAGTACCCAATGATTTTTAAGCATCTATCCATCAATATGGTTATATTTGCATATTGTTTA
>NW_017731401.1:5064710-5088543 GCF_001890085.2 Hipposideros armiger | reverse complement strand
TCCTCCACAACTAGACTGAAGAACAAAAGGACAGCAACTTGTCTGTTCCCCTCCCCAATTCCCCAGCACTGTTCCCATACCACAATAAAAATCTTAAAAAAAAGAAAAAGAAAAGAAAAAATCTATTTAAAAAATTACTTAGTAACCAGTAGCAAATTTGAAAGGATTCTCATTAAAGGAAAAAAGTAACCTTCATACTTATTTCTCTTCCACCCCTACACAAAATACATAAACCTGGGGGAAAAATTACTGAACTAAAACATATTAAAATGCTTGGTGGTAGGATGAAAATAATTTTGCTCTTTGTATTTTCTATAGAGTGTGAATTGCTTTTATAATCAACAATAAATTATTAGCTAAAGAATATACAAAACAATACTTTATTAAAGGCTTCTTTAGAATGAAAAGCTACAAATTTCTGAGCAGAGCCCAAAGGCAGACTACATACAAAACAGGTTAGGGCAGAGTGTGAAGAACACAGTGGCCAAGGGAAATTGCCAGGAGAATTTAAGCAGGTAAAACCTAATTAGTAAACGCTGGAAATCTGCCAGTACACAGAACTTAACATCCACTCTTAGGCTAAAGGTGCTCACAGCCAGCAAAGTTATTCTCAGAATTCACGTCTTAGGGAAATGTCCTGAAAGGCCCCCTAATACTAAGAATTTATGGATATACCGCACCTGGGTTTATTCCAAACAAAAATAATGCAGTCGGCCATGTTGTGCACAACTGCCCACTGAGAGCTTCTAGAAACACTCTTTGGTACTACTGTGCGTTCTTTAAGGTTTTCTCCTCTCTACCTCTTTCCCCTCTAACACCTTCCTACAACCTATGCCCAGTCCTTAGCCCTAAGATCTAAAAATGGCACTCTGCCATTTAGCAACACGGATAAAATGATGAGGGTCTAGAGACCACTGGGATAATAGAATCAAACTTGACTTCAGATGTCTCACAGGTAAATATCACACAAGTTGGCGGGGGCCTAATACTTCCAGGGAAACTCCATTAAGCAACTCCACTGAGCCACAGAGGGGAAAATTAATCAACAACAAACGTTCTTCAATCAAAATGAAAAAATAAAATACATTTTGTCCCTTAAAGAAAGGGCCAGTGGAATCAGACAGACTGCATTTGGATAAAGAATCTTTTCCAAGCTGTAATCAGGGGATTTATAGGTTTTAGGCTGTCTGCCCTTACTGAAAATAGGGCTATGTGGCCAGTTCTGGGTTTTGTGGTGTTTTTTTTTTTTTAAATCGTTTTTAATTCTTACTTTATTTGTCACCCTCATTCTCAGCTGGTAGCACAGCAGATACTAGAACTGTCACTTAATAAACATGTACAAATATGTGCATTTTTTCTTGTGTGCATTGTTTTTTTTTTTAATTTACTCTTTTGAATCCATGTGAACTCTGTAATCAGACACCTAAGCCTATTAAGACTATGTGCAAAATAAGGACCTATATTCTGAGACAAAGGAATACTGTATGTTAAAGTACATGATCTTACTTCATGAGCTTCATAACAGCAATTTTAAGCATCAAAAGCCCTTTTTGCTTACTTTCCGTTCATGGTCATGTTTAAGAAAATGGAGGCTTCTCAAAAAAGTGATCCTCAGGTATTGTTATTGTTATTGTCATTATTTAAATACTAACGGAGATAGATACTGTTTTCCATCAAAGCTGAGAGACAAATGATTTTAAGGCTGATATTTTATATACCACTAAGGAAAAAAAGGTTGCCAATTAAACTATGGCATGGCACTTACTGATTATAAGATACACTCAAATTTCACTGAATAAAATTGGAAAATGTCTCTTAGATCAATGAAATATAGTATACAGTCAATGAAAACTATCAACTCATTACAAATAACACTAAAGAAAGGATGTTTAAAAAAAAATCTTTTCTTTGTTCCTTCCCTGGTGCTGTAAGATAGTTACAACGAAGTGCTAGGATTTCAGAGGGTCTTCTGAGCTGTGATAAATATTTGTCTAGAAAACAATCTTGTAGTGTAGACTTCTGGGAACTATTTTTCTCCATTCTTCAAATGGGGAAATGAAGTGGAAAATTTTATCAAAATTTTACTGGAAGCCAAATTTAGAATTTTTAGTTTGCATGTTTACCGCTTTAACCAAGACAATCTGCACTCTTCCCCTAAAGTTTTCATGGTTTGTTTTCCTTCACATTTATCTTTATTTTAAACTTAGAATATCAATCATCTATGGTGAAGGTAATTCTGAAGAGCTATAATCAAAAGTACAGCTAAGGTCACTGGGGCTAGTCCCTCTGAGCACAACTTACGATAAAACATAATGTGAAAGCAACAGTGAGACTATTTCCTTCTTTTTCTTTTCTTAAAAGACAAATGTCTACAGAAGAAAACAAATCTACAGAAAACAGCCAGAATTTCTAAGAAATTTTACTCTGTCCCACTTTCAAATTGTTTCTTTACCAGTACTGGCTGAAAAACTATCTACTTTAAGTCCCTTAAAAAAAAAATCTGTGAAATAAATTAGTTAATTCCACAGTCGTGTACAAAGAATATTAGTCTCATAATGTACATAAAATATTCTTGTCAAAGCCTTAAAAATTTTAATTTTTCATATACAAATTCCAAATTTTCATTCTCTGAAACTATTAACCCTACTAAATAGAAGGTGGGATGTGGCTAAGGCAAGATTTTAATTCTTATATAATTGATAAATGAACTGTAACAGCTCTGCAATCTAAATGTATTTCAAAACAGCACATTAGAATCTAAAATAAAAGGCTTTGTTTTTAGCATTCTAAATTCCTCCAGCAGAAGGCAGTATCCATTTCTGATAATGCCAGCAAGGCAGCATATGGTGACAATATCATGGGCTTCAGGGCTAGGGAGAGCTGAGTTCTTACCTAAACTCTCTGAATCTGTGTTTCCTCACAGGTGAGTTAAAAAACACCACTACCACTACCTACCTCATATGGTTGTTAGATCTGGAGGTTTTGCAGTAATAACAATGGAGAGTGTCTGAACTAGGGTAGTGAACAATGAAGATGGAGAAAAGAGGGTGGATTAGAGTAATATTTAGAAGTTAGCATCAATAATACTTGATATTAATTAAACTGGGAAAGAAAGCAGGTGTCAAGGAACATACATTTTCCATTTAGATGGTGCATTTTGGAGCTGGGGAAGGAGCACAGGAAGGACACAAGGTTTAAAGAAGCACACACGTTCAGTTTTGAATGTACTGCGGTGCCTGGAAGATATCCCAGTGGGACTGGTCAACAGGCAAACAGAAATACAGGTGTGGGGGTGGGAGAAAGATGGGAGTTGGAGATATGGATCTGAGAGTCATCGGCTTATGGCTGCAAGTCATGGGACAAGGAGAGAATGCCTAGTGAGAAGAAAAGTAAGACCCACAGAAACTCAGGAACACCAACATTTAAGGGAACTGAAGAGGAAGAGAAGCCCACAAAGGAAACTGAATAGACCTTGTCCAAGAAGCAGGAACAGAATCTCCAAGGGCGTGGTACCACCGAAGCCTAGGGAAGCGTGAGTGAAGGGGACATGGGATGAGGACAGTATCTAACCAGTAAGCTAAGACTACAGACGCAATGGAAAGTTAATTTGGAGAAAATAATATTTAACAATAAGGAAGAGTACAGCAAAGGTAGTTAGTTGGCTGTCGTCAAATTTCTGTTTTATGGAATAACAGACTTGACTTGCTCCTGAAACAAGATGGACCAAACCACCAAAGTCTATGTAACAAAAACTTGAGTTCCCGTCAAATGTCGAGTTCCCATTCACTAGCAATGTTCATTAGATTCCACTACCGGTTAAGAAACTGGATGAGATGACTTGAGCTTTCTTTCAACTGAAGTAAATTTCAAGAACCAAGCTAAATCTGAAATATTTTGCATTAAAAAGAACAAAGGGAAAGACAATACAAAAAAAGCTTTTAAATACTTAGAAATATAAAGTAATGTTCTGTGACGTTTTAAAAATTAGATTCAATTAATTCTAAGTAAAACACATAAAAAAGATAAAGGCATTTTTGTAACTTTGTGAGTCCAAAGTAAAACACTTAACATGATATAAAAACTTTTACGGTTGATTTTAGCTGTAATACTTCTGTTTAATGTCATTAAAACCTACCCAACTGAGTTTTTATAACTTTTTACTACTAAAAAATTATGTTCTCTTTTCTTTGTTTTAAAGTTCAGGCACATCGGTTTGTTTGCTTATTTCTTTTCATGTGTATTTGTTTGCTTATTTGTTTTTATTTGTTTTATGGCACTTTATAAAAATTATTTGCAATGCTGGATTATTTTCCATTTGTCTCTTCACAACCACCCTGATCTGTGCCCCAGGAGCCTGACTTGCATGGAGCACTGGCAGACCGGGTTAGCTGTGGCTCCATTCCCTACTCAAGTTTCTCTACTGATTGATGGCTCCTATCAGGCAACCCTCTCCTACACCTACAGCTCTTGCTGGGTCAGGTGATCATTCCCTTCCCCTGTCCCTTTTAGATAGAGGTGGTAACAGCTTCCTGCTGTTGCTAGCTAGCCTGGTCACTGTTGGTTGCTGGTTTCTTTTAACCTGCCTACACTCTGCAAATAATTCATTCATTAAATTCTTTTCTATTAACACTGTCAATGTTCTGTTTCCTGCCAGAATCCTGGCTGATACAGTTGTTACTGATGTTTTCAATATAGCAACTTTATATTGCACTATAACCACTACAGAAAATACCTCATGAGAAAAGAGCCATGAACACCAGCTTTTATTGGGTCATCGGGAAAGTCATGAAGCATTTTTGTATTGAAAAACATAGAAAAATATGTCATGACTTTCCCAACGACCCAATACATTTCTTAGTCAAACTAAATTCCTTCCTAACAATAGAAAATAAAAATTAACAACCTAAAAATGGTTAAAAGGAAGGAATTACTTACAAATTTTACTAAGATTAATACACCCGAGTTTTGTAGTCATCCTTGACACCTCACCCTCACATCCCATATCCAATTTATCAATCCTTTCAGGTCTATCTTCAAGTTCAATAGCTGCTTATCATCTCCACCACTACTTCTCAGGTTCCAGTTACTATCATTTCTTGTATGAATTTTTGCAATAGCCTTTCTCATTGATTGAAAGCTTCTTTCTTTCTTTTCATTTTTTTTTAAAGGAGCAAAGATTTTTTTTTTTTTAAAGATTTTTATTGGGGAATTGAGGGGATGGGAACAGTGCTGGGGAATAGGGGAAAGGGGAACAGACAAGTTGCTGTCGTTTTGTTCTTCAGTCTAGTTGTGGAGGACATTGCTTCACTGGCCCAAGTTGGCACCATCATTGCGCTCTTCCCAGGCGAGGCACATCAGTCGCCGGCTTCTGGACGGACGCTTACTGCTGGCCACACACGGTAGCTCATGGCAACCCACTGCCACAGAGGCTGCAGACTACGTGGTCGCCAGCAACTCACTGCAGCCCAGCTCCAGGTCGAACTGTTGTTCAGCATCTTAGCTGTAGAAGGCAGTGTCACTGGCCCTCATATGTGGGATCCGAACTGGGGCCCTCTGGCGTCCCAAGCCAGCTCTTAACCATCGCGCCACTCGGCCGGCCCAGGAGCAAAGATTTTATTGAAGCTAAAGTACAGCTTCTTATGAGAGGGAGTACCCAAAACTAGGATGCCCTGAAGGCTTCTTTCTACCTCTGCTCTTTTCCTGCTTTTGTCAGTCTTTTCTGAACAGAGCAACCAGAATATTTCTGTTGAAAAGTGTTACTGAATATATTTTTTATTAGTAAAAATCATGACTCTTATAAACAGTAAAATGAACATGTTGTCAAAGATATTATTTCATTGACTAACCGATGAGGGAATCATTAAGATGTTACAACTGCTTCAAAGGAAAGTTTTAAGAATCACACATATGTAGAGAACGAGGAACTCTGAAATGAATTTACAAATACATGTAAAATAGTTCTTATTCACAGGGCAATAATCAATAACTGCATTCCACTAGACACAATTAATTTGCACTTCCATGGATAAGACACGTGCAAAACTGTAAAATAACTCAAAAAAATGAGAGATACGTCCAATGGATGAGCAAGACAAGACACCCACTCATCACTTTTTGCCATTTCAATGTCATTCACAATTTTTCCCAACAAAATCTTGAAAATAAAAACTAAAGACTTTTTAATGGTGTGGCTTACAAGGTCCTAAATATTTTGGTATCATTTCCTGCTCCTCTGGCTCCAGTGCTGATTTCATGTACTTTACAATTCTTTCCCCTCCAAACCGGCCTCCCTGCTGTTTCTAAACACATTAAGCATGCTCTTACCTCAGGGACTTTCTAACTGTTGTTCCTCTACCTGGAACACTCTTCTTGTAGATACCCACAGAGCTTGCACCCTCACTTGCTTCAGGTCTTTGCTCACAAATCAATTTACCAGAAGACTATTTTATAGGATTCCTGATCCTAACCTCTCCCTAAGTTCTTTTAATTTTTAACCTCAAAAGGTACCTAATATTAACTAGTATTTTCTCTGAATATCAGTTGAATTACCTGCCATATGCAATTTCAACACCATCTTTGGTCTAATTATTAGGTATTTCTTTGGTCTAGTTATTTGGTAGTTATTTCACCTAAAAGAGGAATATGTTTATGTCAGTGGAAAGCAGAAGTGTGGAACATCACACGCTACTAAAGTAATGGTTTAGGTATTACATTGTTTTTTCAAATACTTTCTGTCTTTACACTAATTCACTCAAAAATATTTAAAAATTCAAAGAATAAAAGAGCTAATCTTTTCCTTCTTTCATCTATCAGTAAACCAAAGGTAAAGCTAACAAAGTAAGGCTTTAAATTCCATTTAAGACTGGGTTTGCTAGTGCACACAATTTCACTTTTTAATTAAAATGCTACAAATTAATATTTATTTTGTCAATTCTAAGAATGTCTGTAAGTATGGAAAAATATTGAGACCACAATCCATCCATCCCACCCCAAGAAAATATCTGGGTTGGAGGCAATAAATGCTGTTTTTTCCCTAATATATGGCCTTGGTGACGCTTACTTTAGTAATACAAAGAAAATCAAACCTTCATTTCAGTGCTTAAGGCAAAATTATTCTGAAAAATAGAAAAATTACTTATTTGAAACCAGTATCTCTTTAAATTATTAAACTTGTGTTAAGATTGTATCAAAAATATAAGAAAGGAGGGGCGGTTGGTTAGCTCAATTGGTTGGAGCGCAGTGCTCATAACACCAAGGTTACCAGTTCGATCCCGCCATGGGACACTGTGAGCTGCATCCTCCACAACTATATTGAAACAACTACTTGACTTGGAGCTGATGGGTCCTGGAAAAAAAACCACTGTTCCCCAATTAAAGAGAAGAGAAGAGAAGAGAAGAGAAGAGAAGAGAAGAGAAGAGAAGAGAAGAGAAGAGAAGAGAAGAGAAGAGAAGAGAAGAGAAAGAAAAGAAAGGAAAGGAAAAGAAAAGGAAGGGAAGGGAAGAAAAGAAAAGGAAGGGAAGGGAAAGGAAGAAAAGGAAAGGAAAGAGAAAAGAAAAGACAGGATTTTCGGGTAACAAATTATACTTTCAAAGGTATAGTCAATATATTTTACAAGAATTTTGGTTAATCTGAAGGGTAAAAATTTTAAATGATAGTAAAGGACTTAAGATTATAATACACCCAACTTTCTACTACTTGTGAACAGGCCTTCAGCTGGCAGCTACTGCATCATAATAAACGTTGGGCCTGTTTGCAAGAACCAATTATGCAATACCCTCAAGCAAATTACTCTATTACCAGAGTTTTAAAAAACTGGGTTGCTACAATTACATTATAGGTATATTTACGATCAGTTTTTATAGATGTGTTTTGAGCATAATTAAGCTAAAAATATAAGGAAGACTTAATTTTTTCAAATATAAGACTGGGACACATCCTCTTTTTTTAAAAAAAGGAAAGGGGGACAAATGCACGTCAGGAATAAAAAAGAAACAATAAAAAAATGGGAAAAAAAATGAAACATCATTATGTTTCATTTAGAGCAGGCAAGCAGCTCACCAACTTTTTGACTCAGGACCCCTTCATATTTTTTAAATTATTTGAGCTATTTTAAAGAGCTTTTGTTGAACTGGGTTCTATCTACTCATATTTACCAAATCAGAAGTTTGAAATCAGAGAAATGTTTAAAATATTAATTTATTTACAAGAATAAGCCTTTCACACACTAACATAAATATTTTTATGAAAAAATAACTGTTTAAAAACCTACTTTCCAAAAAGTTTAGTGAGAAAAGTGACATTATTTTATATTTTTGCAAGTCTCTTTAATGTCTGGCTTTATAGAAGACAGTGGATTCTTAGGCCCAATCTATGATATGTTGTTTTGGTTAAAACATATAAGCATATGAAGAAAATTTAGCTTCACACAGATACATAGTTAAATAATAATCATTTCAAATAACTGCTGACATTCTTCATACTTACTATACCTAAACTTGACAAATAGCAGTTTCTTGAAGATCAATTACAATGTGGAATCTAAAACTGTATCAATGAGCTTTTCACACTCTATTACATTAAAATTCATTAGTTTATCTTGTACTTTGAATACATCTTTTACCCATATATGATTTTGTATCATCATACATTGGTCATCCGGTAAATAATGGTTCAATGAATTATGCATATGTTCTGAACTGACAATTCAGAAGACAATATCAAGAAAAAAAAATCACTATTTTTATATCTTTAGTATCACTACTCATCTCACCAGAAAAGCCTATGTGGGAAGCTGTCGAGCTCACAATGTTACATACAAGTTTCCCAAAATTATAAATTTCACTTGAAAACTTGATTTTTTTTTATCATTGGCTACAAATACAGCTGCTTTTCACCAAGTGGTAGGCTCACTTAATTCATTTTTGAGAAAAACAAATGTCAAATACATAAGTTCGAATAACCAAGCTTTGCCCGTCCTGTTCTTTCAAGGCAAAAAAAAAAAAAAAAGAGGTGTTACAGAAAAAAAGCAGCTAGTTCAGCTCGTAACTCAACTGAACAGGTCTTTTCTTTGAAGACAACTATCATGCATCAGTATACAGCAGAAGAGCTTTATAAATCCTTCCCATTTTGTCACTCAAAATATTTAAAAGATGTGTACTCAGAGTCAAGATCTAATGAAATTAATATTGTTACTGCTTCATCAAGGACATTCTTAAATGAAGTTGGATAATTAAAAAAAAAAACGAATGCAGGGCAGTGAAGAACATAATAGTTCAGTTTGGTGCCACTGACTTAATTTGTGCTAAGGTGTTAGCAGTTTTACTCACCATTGCTTTTGCAGCACTCACTGCAAATGTCAACACAGCAAAAAAGACAAAAATATATATATTATGAAAATAGTTTTGAGCTCCCACACCATCTACCTGGTCTCAGGGACCCACAGAGGTCAACAGAACATATTTTGAAAACTGCTCAAAATTAAATATTCCAAAAATTAAGATAATATTACAATATCATACCAAAAGATTAGTGATTTTAGATGAAATAAGTTCCTAGAAAAAATTAACTTATCAAATCTTCTTCAAGAAGAAATAAAAATATGAATAGTCTTATAATCTTAAAAAATTCAATTAGGAATTATAAGATCCTCCCATAAAGAGATTCTAGGCCCAGATGGCTTCACAGATGAATTCTGTCTAACATGCAAAAAAGAAATAATTTTACACAACGTATTCCGAAGAATAAAGAAGATAACCTCTCTGGCTGATTCTGAGACTAGTATAACCTTGATATCAAAACCCAAAAAGGATAGATAGTATAACACAATTTAAAATTGCAGGCTCACGTCCTTCATGACTATTGGTGCAAAATTCTTAAAATATCAGCAAACTGAGTTCAGTAACATATAAAGCTTCAAAGGTTGGTTTAACATTAGAAAAACTAAAGTAATTCTCCACATTAATAAACAAAAGAAGAAAATATCATATTCTTATTAATAGATTCAGAGAAGAGATATCTTCTCAGAGCTTACTCTCAATGGATAAAGAAAATTATAGACTGTTTGGAGGAGACTCAAGTAGACTAAAAAGACTAGACTAAAAAGACAAGGAAAAATCAAGCTGCAGTACTCAAGGTAAGAAGCCTCCACACCACAAAGGTGCTACCACTATCACTTTTTCCAAAAGAAAAAATATTAGAGTCAAGACTCCTAATCAAGTTTTTCTTTTATGTTTCACATTAAATGCAGTCATGCTTGGTGTTGCCCTCACACAACTATCTGTTCTGACAGTCTAGTAACAGAATTCTTAAAAATAACTGGTAAGACGAAGATGGCCTATAATGTTGGCCTCCAACTTACTACTAATCATCTGCATTAAATGGAAGGTGAATGGGACAACTATGCTTTTACCATTATTCAGAATAACTGGGTGTAATTATTCTTTCCCCTATCTTGTTGTTACCCACACAAGGGCTCCCTTCCTAAAGGAAGCACTACTGTTTCCATTGGTGCAGACATTGAGCAAGTTCAGTAAAACCCATCTAATCCAATTCAAAACAGATCTGAAGTTAGCTGGTTAAATCAGGAAATTAAATACATGTGTGTATACCTTAAACGTTTTATTTTAGCTTAAACATATAAAAAGGAATGAATTATCCAAACTTAGAGTCAGAGACTTTTTTCTTTTCCAATGGGGGCCTGCTGATTGGACTTCTGTGCCACATTTCTTACATATACCTTAACTAAACTGAATGTTTATTTGAAATGGATCAAGGATTTCCATTTCTGGCAACATGGGAGGTTAGATGGCCCCAACTGGCCCTATTGCCGGAATCTAAAATGTTGAATTAATTCTTTTAAAAACATTTTTAAACTTCTTAATTTGGCAAAAATGTACGGAGAAGCTCTGGAAGATGGCTCTTGACTTTAAGGTAACCTCAGAAGTCTGCTTTGTAAAGTACAGAGTGCTGGAGATAGGCTATGTATTCTGTGACTCCCCAACATGAGAAATGCAACCAAAGAACCCTGCATATAGATGAAAATCCAAAAGGCTAAACCTTACACGTGCAAAGAACATCTGAATGAGTAGCAAACATACCTAGCAGAAGGTGACAGCAGCAAACTTGCCTGCTTGACTGGTGCTGGTAGGAGAGAGGGAAAATGTCTCCTGTGAGAATTTGTAACTACAAACCAACTCTTAAATGAGTTTGTGGAGAAGGAAAAAAATGAAAAAGGTGAGAAACATGGAAAAATAGATTAGGAAGGTTTAGGTCTAATTAGAGTAACACAGTCCCCACTTCTAAGATGACCAAAAAAAGAAGAAACAATGGCTGTGCCAAAAAGGGCAACAGCCTTGATACAGCCTATTTGCTGCACTAACTGCATCCAATGTGTGCCCAAAGGCAGGCCATTAAGAAGTTCTGCACTGGAAACAACAGAGGCTTCAGATCCATTTTCAAAGCAAGTGTCTTCAATGACTACGTGGTTCCAAATGTATATGGAACTATATTACTGTGTGAGTTGTACCCTTTACAACAAGGAAGTCAAGAATCATTCACAGGAAGCACAGAAGGACCAAACACCTCCACCCTGATTTAGACCTGCAGGTGCCGTCCCATGACCTCCGCAAAAGTCCATGTAAGGAAAGTGCTGAGTCCTTGAAGACTGAAGAAAAACTGTCCTCTCAGAAAAAAAAAAGAAGTTAAAGAAGGAGAAAATAAAGAAAATAATAGGCATTATACAGAGAAATAATGGTCAAGAATTTAACATAATTCTTCAAAGACAGCCTCAGATCCAGGAAGCCCAAGTAGAATTACAAGTAATAAAATAAAATAATGAAATGGAAAAAAGGAACACCTCAATATGTTATATAAAATTGTAGAACACAAAAGGGAGAAAAAAGGTTTGAAAACAATCAAATAAAAGACAGAGGATTTACAAAGGAAGGGCAATTTTACTCTCCACAGCAGCAATGGCAGTCAAAAGACTGGAATCATGTCTTCAATGTGATAAGAAAGCTTAGAATTCTATATACAGAGAAATTATCTTTCAAAAATGGGGATAAAATAAAGACACCTTCAGATAAACAAACAAACAAAAAAAACTGTTTTTTTCAACAAAAGACTTTCACTAAAAGAAATTCTAAAGGATGTACTTCAGGTAGAAAAAAATTATCTCATATGAGAGGTCTCAGATGCAAAAAGGGATAATCAGCCAAGAAAATAGGAAATAATTTTAAACAAAGACTCCCTAAAACAATAATTTGTATAAAAATCTGTATGTATGTAGGAGAGAAATATGCTAAAATTAAATAACAGATGATGGTGTTACAGGTTGAGAGGACAATCACAGCATTTTGTTATTATTCAGAAATAGGTTAACGATTCTATTTAGACTTTTCCTTTTAAAAAGGACACATTGAAATAGCTAGAGTAATCAATGAAAGAATATATTAATTTACAAAAATGTGTGCATGACTGCAAGGTGTTGGGGGGAATAAAATAAGAAAAAAATGCCTACATGAAGGCTTCATACACATAACTCAATATAAAAGATTGGAAGATTGGGAGGGAGGGGGAGTAGAACAAAGAGAAAATCACATACAAAGACACATAAATCTAAATCTACCAGTAGTCAAAACTGACTCAAATTCTCCAGGTAAAAAATAAAGACGGTTATTCAGAACAGAAACACACCCTCAACCACACTGTTCATGAGACACAAACCAAAATATAGGATCAATGAAAATTAAAAGATGGAAAATACTATTCACCAAAAGAAAGTTAGAACAATTATATTATATTAATCCAAGAAAGCAGCCAACAACAAAACTATAAGGCTAAAATTGTTTTTAGATAGCCTTTTCACAATGACAAAAATTTCAATTTAACAGAATCATAAAACAATTCTAAATTTATAAGTACTTAATAAAACAGACTCAAAATAAATAAGGGAAAAATTAACACCTCTACAAGGAGACACTGACAAGTCTACCATCACGTGAGAGACATTAACATGTTTTTCTCATCAGAGAAACTGATAGAGCTATTCCAAAATAAAACCAAACCCAAATCCAAAACAAAACAGAGACAAACAAAAATGCAATACTTGAATAGAACAATTAATAAGCTCATGGAATATATGTAGCACTATGCTCTAAACATGGGAGAATTCATTCTTTCCAAATGCACATGGAACATTTATAAAAACTGGCCATAGGCTACATCTTAAAGTTAGTCTTTATAAATTACAATATTATCGTGTCTGATTATAATGAAATCAACTTGAAACTGTATAACACAATATTTAAAAGTTAAATATTTGAAATTAAATGTATCTTTCTAAATAATTCATGGAATAAGAATTATTTTTTAAATGAACAAAACCAAGAATATTATATAACAAAATTTGTGAGGAGACAGTCAAGATGACACTTAGAGGCAAATTTAAAGACTAGAAGCCAAAATTAAAAGTTTTTCTTTTTTAAAGTACAGCAGAAAAAACCCTAAAAGTTCTGAGAGAAGTAGAAAAAAATAATATCAGGACTTAAAAGGACAGAAAACATTTACAAACAGAGATGATCAACAGAGTCTACAGTTCATTGTTTGAAAGAGTAATTAAGATGATAAAACCTCTGGAAAAACTAATCAAGAAAAACAAAAAACAGACAAATGAAAAGGGAACATCATTACAGATGTTGTAGGGCTGAAACTGATTAAGAGGATATGATGGGCAATTTTATGGCAATAAATTTGAAAACTTAAGATTTTGAAAAATTTTCAGAAAATATAATCTATTAAAAATGATTCAAAAAGAAAAAGGACTCACACTTCCCAGTTTCAAAACTTATTACAAAGCTACCATCATGAAGCATCAAATCACCAAGTGTGGTACTGGCATGGCATAAGGAGAGACATGTAGATCCAATGGAAACTAATCCAGAAATAAATACATAAACTTTATAGTCAAGTGATTATCAATAAGTGTGACTACACATCTCAATGTGGAAAGAACAGTCTCTTCAACAAATGGTGCTAGGACTACTAGATTTCCAATTGTAAAATAATGAAGTGGAACTTCTACCTCATATTACATACAAAAATTAACTCATAATGGATCAAAGACCTAAAAAGAGCTAAAACCATAAAACTTGTAGAAGAAAACATAAGTGTTCATTACATTGAATTAGGCAAAAGTTTCTTTGATATAATAGCAAAATCACAAGCCATAAAAGAAAAACATATAAACTGGACTTTATCAGAATAAGAAACACTGGGCAGCTGGATGGCTCAGTTGGTTAGAGCGCATGCTCTTAACAAGGTTGCCGGTTCAACTCCCGCATGGGATAGTGGACTGCCCTGCAACTAGACTGAAACAGCTACTTGACTTGGAGCTGATGGGTCCTGGAAAAACAGAGTGTTC
The DNA here is from genome assembly GCF_001890085.2 of Hipposideros armiger. Lineage (NCBI taxonomy): Eukaryota > Metazoa > Chordata > Mammalia > Chiroptera > Hipposideridae > Hipposideros > Hipposideros armiger. Next base: position 5,074,123 of record NW_017731401.1, on the reverse strand, counting down.
CTCAATAAAACTTCTTTAAAAAAAAAGAAAAAGAAAAGAAAAAGAAACATTTGTGCTTCAAAGGACACTATCAAAAAAGCAAAATGTAAGGCCAACAGAGTGGCTCAGTTGGTTAAGAGCTCGCTCAAGAGTGCGAGCTCTGAGCAACAGGGTCGCTGGTTCGATTCCCGGCCCGAGCTGAGCTGCCACTGAGCTACCAACAGGTGGCAGGATGGCTCAGCTAAAAAAAAAAAAAAAAAGGAAAATGACAATCCAAAGAATGGGAAAAAATAGTTGGAAATCATGTATCTGAAAAGAGTCTAGTATCCAAAATATATTTAAAAAAACTCTTACAGCTCAACAAAAAGACAATTAACCCAATTTGTAAGAGAACAGAAGATGTGAACAGACATTTCTCCAAAGAAGATAATATAAATGAGCAGTAAGCACATGAAAAGATGATCAGCAATACTAGTCATTAGGGAAATGCAACTCAAAACCACAGATTCCATTTCAGACTCACTAGGATAGCTCACAGACAACAGCAAGTGTGGCAAGGATGTGGAGAAACTGGAACCCTCGTATCCTGTTCATGGAAATGTAAAATGGTGCAACCACTTTGGAAAACAGTTTGGCAGATCTTAAAAAGGTTAAATTTTAATGCAGCATTACCATATGACCCCAGCAATTCCACTCCTTGGTATATACCCAATAGAAGTGAAAATATATGCACACAAAAACTTGTACATAGAGGTTCATAACAGCATTATTCGTAACAGCTAAGAATGGAAACAACTGAAATGTACATCAACTGATTAATGCATAAACAAAATGTGGTATTATCTACACACTGGAATAATAGTCCACCATAAAAAGAAATGAAGTACTAATTCCAGCTACAGCATGAATGAACTTTAAAAACATTATACTAAGTGAAAGATGACAAACAAAAAAGGCCACACATTACAATTTTATTTATAGGAAATGCCCAGAATAGGCAAATCTATAGAGATAGAAAGATTACTGGTTGTCAGGGGATGGGAGAGGGGGGATGGGGAGTGACTGCTAATCCATACAGGGTTTCTTTTTGGGATAATGAAAATGTTCTGGAATTCATGGTGATGCTTTTACAACTTTGGGAAATCTTTTTAAAAACACTGAATTTTACACTTTAATGGGGTGAATTTTATGATATGTAAATTACATATTAATTTTTAAAAGGTAAATCAATTGACCACTTAAAAATAAGAATCTGAATAGATTAATGATCCTTAAAGAAACTGAATAGCAGCTGTTTAAAATCTTTTGACTAAACAATTGGTCTTACAGGTAAGTCCTACCAAACAGTCAAGGAACAACGAATAATTACAACCTTAAACTCTTCTAGAGCATAGTAAAATAAAAAAAAGGAAAACACTTTCAATGGGGGAAAAGACAGTCTTTTCAACATATGGTCATATGGTGCTGGGGAAACTGGATATCCACATGCAACAGTGAACTTGGCTCCTTACCTTACACCTGCACAAAAATTAACTCAAAATGAATTAAACACCTAAAACTATAAAACTCTTAGAAGAAGACATAGGGGGAAAGCTTGATGACATTGAATTTGGCAATGATTTCTTGGCTATGACACCAAAACCACAGGCAACAAAAGTAAAAACAGATAAATTAGACTACATCAACATTAAAAACTTCTGTGCATGAAAGAAAACAACAGTGAAAAGGCAACCTGTGGAATGGGAGAAAATATTTGCAAATCATGTATCTGATATCCAGAATATATAAAGAACTACATACAATTCAGCAATAACAACAACAAAATCAAATAACCTGATTTTAAAATGGGAAAAGGATTTGAATAGATATTTCTCCAAAGAAAATAGAAGATGGACAACAAGCATATGAGAAGCTACTCAACATCAACAGTCATGAGGGAAATTCAAGTCAAAACTACAATGAGATACCACCTCACACCAATTAGGATGGCTAAAACCCAAAACAAAACAAAACAAAACAAAGAACAACCAGAAAACAAGTGTTACAGAGGAGGAGAAATTGGAACCCTAGTACACTGCTGATGGGAATGTAAGTGGTGCAGTTACTGTGTTTTAAAACGGTATCATGGTTCCTTAAAAAATTACTAATAGAATTACCATATGAACCAGTAATATCACTTCTGGATCTATAACCAAAAGAATTGAAAGCAGGGTCTCAAAGAGACCCTCTTCTTCCATGTTCATAGCAGCATTATTCACAATACCCAAAAGGTGAAAGTAACATAACAGTCCATTGACAGATGAACGGATAACAAAGTGTTTATACATACAATGGTATATTATTCAGCCTTAAAAAGGAAATATTGACACATGCTACAACGTGGATGAACTTTGAAAATACTGTGCTAAGTGAAACAAGCCAGGTAGAAAAAGTTATCTTTTTGTATAATCTCATTTACATGACGTTTCTAGAGTAATCAAACTCATGAAAACAAAAAGAATGGTGATTGCCAAGGGCTGTAGGGAGAGAGCACAGGAGTTGTTCAAAAACTGGTTGCACAATAATGTGAATACAATTAACATTACTTAACTGTACACTTAAAAAATGGGTAAGTTGGTAAATTTTATGTTAATTGTATTTTACAATTAAAATATTTTTAATCATTAAAAAGAGAGATTTTTTAAGCCAACCAACCAGCACACAATGAGAAAAGAAAACTACAAGCCAATCTGATTCATAAACATTGATGTAAAAATGCTAAGCAAATGTAAGTAAACCAAATCCACGAATTTATTAAAAAAAAAAAAAAAAGATAATCCACCATTTGACTAAATTGGGTTTATCATAGGAATGCTCAGTTAGCCAAATCCAAAAATCAATGTAACTGACCACATTAACAGATCAAGGAGAATTTTGATCATTGCTAGAGTTACACAAAAGCCTTTTTTGACAGAGCTCAATGTCTACTCATGATTTTAAACAAACAGGACTTAAAATTCCTAGCAAGGTAAGATTGGGATAAAACTTCTTTAACTTGATAAAGGCCATCTAAAAAAATCTACAAGTATCATTTTAAATGGCGAAATTTGAAAGCATTTCTTTTGATGCCATGAACAAGAAACAAAACTGAGTACCTGCACATCTAAGATAGCATAGTAATGGTTCAGGGGTAGAAAAAATAGACCAATAGTACAAAGATTACAGAAATAAAACAACCCATATATTAAAACTTGAGTTATGACAAGGAATTTTACATATCAGGGAGGATTATTTATTCATTTCAATAGTGATGGGATAACCCATTAACCACATGGACTGAATTTGTATCCTGTACCTCTCACAAAAATCAATTACTAGGAGATTTAAGAATTAAATGTAAAAAGCAAAACCATGAAGCTTTTAGTTGATAGCCAATGCCATCAGAAGTGATCAAGGTATACATGAGAAAGGCCAAATAACCAACTGAATTCAAAGGTGAAACTGTTTTAATCTTTTAATTTCCCTCCATATTTTGTGAATTAATCAAACAGCAATCATATCAAAGTAAGTAGACTATATGATTAAGAAAAAATGATGCTAATGTAATACAGAGCTGCCAATGTCTCAACTACTTCACATCTTAAATATATTATACATTTATGCCTTTATTTAAGATCAGCACATTATTGTAGGGATTTGTTAACAAGGATAAAACACCAAAAACTTCATGGTTCAGTAAGTGTCTATATCAATATGTCTATATCTCATTTCAAATATTAGAAATGATGCCCACAGTAAAATCTAAATAGCGTTTCAGGTGGGTAGGGGTGTTGGTTTGACCCTTCCCTTTGCTCCATGAATATTATTTTACCAAAAGCCAGAATCTATCTTTGGACGCTTCAGGGAAGAAACAGCTAATGTATTAAGAACAGCTCTCTATTACTCATTGGAAAGAGTAAGGGCTTAAAAAAAAAAAGGCAAGAAAACGGAGCAAGCAGACACCATATTCTGATGGCTCTGAAATAATTCTAAAATTAAAAGTACCAAGGAAACAGGCACAATAGATCATTCACTTGGAAAACTATTAACACGCTATATATGGCTGAAGAGGGTGAGTTGCAAAGAACACTCATCCCAAGATAATTTTTTTTTTTTACAATATGAAAGCATGTGTCCATGAAGCAAAATAAATTCATTCTCATTTCATCCACCACCAAAACACCCTCCCCTTTACCAAAAAACGCACATACATACAAGGCAGTTGTGTTCAATCTGAACTGTAAGCCTCTGGCTCACATGAAAACAAGACAATTTTAACCACACAAGTCCCAGCACTCAGAAGACTTGTAGTTTCTACACGTTGCCCACACAGCTCTGTGAGCGTGTGATTAGGAGGAACGATGCACAATCACACCACATTCCTTCCCTCAGCTCACACATCAAGAACTTGCCCTCTCAGCTGCATTCTTCTCCAAACAGCCATGGTCACCCTAGCAACCCTCTGCTCCTAATATGGACAGCTGGTCCATTTAAAGTCAGCCCTTCTTGGCAGGGAAAATGCTTGTTCTTCAAATTGGGGGAGAGAAGAGAGGTTTTCCTTTCAATACACATTACTGGGGTTGATTCAACTTGATCAGCACTTTTGTTCTGTGGCAGCAAGTTGTGTCAAGTTTCAACCTATTCCAAGTTTGGTTTTTTGGTTTGGTTTTTTTTTTTTAATCTAAAAGCAAGTGGCTAAAAAAAATAAAATAAAGGCAGCTCAGATGGATTCTAAGGAAGAGTAGGAACATGAAACATAAAAGTATCTGAAATAACCGTATTCCTTCATAAAATGATAAGGCTATCCACATTTTTCAAAGTTCAAATTAATTTAAACTGAATTGTAACATCTGGAGCCTTAATATACAATAAGAAATCAGTCAGAAGGCCTCTTTTTAACATCAGAACCTATTTCTGAGCAACAAAAACACTGCGAAACTTCAAAGTCCTATAACTCCAGTCTACTCAATAGACTATGAGTCAATGGATTTATCCTACTACTTACATGTGAAATCTATCACAATCTTCCCACACACTCAAATGTAAACGAGGTATTGAACCAAATGGCTACTACATATATCTGAAGACTCTCCAGGCTTAGAATGACCTAGGATAGCACTGGATTACTCAAAACCAAATTTGATTCTATGCTTATACCACCTAAAGATGGGTCTAAACCAAATTAAGTCTCTTGGGATAAAAGACAGGTTTGTAATACAGTTTACCTGATTTTCATACTACAAACAAATACTTTGGGGTGGGAGGAAGGATTACCATATTCTGAAGTATGTGAGATCAAATTGCTTGTTCCATGCTCACAAAGGGATTCTCATTTCCCATCCATCAAAATCAGACATCTTCAAGGAAAGTATATTGGCATGTTTAAACTAAAAAACATCTAAATTTATGATACTAATATTAAGTTGGAAATATTTATGAAATAATTTTCTATATAACAGTGGTGGACAAAATCCATATTAATTTAATAAATACTTAATAAATAAAAAATGTTTTAGTGAATGTTAAGGTTAAGTGACTACCACCTACATTATTCATTGGTTATATTTTTGTTCGTATATGTGTTTTTTTAAACTTCTCAGGCTATGAGTTTCTTCCTGGTTAGAAACATTTCTTTCAAGTTAAAACTATCCCAGTAATTACATTTTCTATACAGAACAAAATATCAGTTGACAAGGCAGCAGTATAGATTAGTACAAAAAACATAAAGCTAATTCCACTACTGGTTTCATCTGTAAAATGAGCAAACTATATATTTTGCTTATGCCATGTGTTAACATAATGTGAGAATAATGAAATTACTATGCCATACAAAATACTCAAAAATTAAGGAAACTAGAGAAAGGGACTATGTTACCTGATGTTTAATTCTCCAATTTGTTATTTTTAAAAAGGGCGGGGGGAGTGTTTAACCATGCATGGGATACCAAATCAATATCAACTTCAAGAGTTGCTTGTCTTCCCACCAAAGATCTTATAAAAAGGGTTGACATATAAATGACTACTTCTTTCAAAAAGCCTCAACGTTGGCTTCACATTTAGCAGACAGGAATCCCCTTACCCTTTCCCATTCCACTCCTGAACCATTTCCACATTCCTCCTAGCCCCCAGAACTAAGAGCCCCTAAGATCCTCCTCTCCCAAAGAAACTGCTCTCAATAAGGTAACTAGAGCTTTTCCTACCTGGTTGGAAGCCCCTCGCTGATGTGATCACTGCTTTCATTGCCCTCCTCCTAATGTCACGGCCCACCCCATCCTCTCCTCTTCACTAGGAGGAGGAACCCCAGACTTGGAGCGCCTACATTCTGACAACTTCTAGTTAGGGGATCCAAGAGAAGTTGCTTCTGCTGACGCTGTGCTACGACTAGATGGAACTGCTTCTGCACCCCAAGCTCAGAATCCTGCGTTTCTACTGTTCTTACTCTGTGTTCGACTGTGATTAATAAGTAACAGATAATGCAGAGCATCCTTCAACTATTCAGTTTTTGTGGGCTAATACTGAGACCTACGCATTTTAATACATTGTTTCTAGAAGAAAACATGCTTTTGTTAGGTCCCACTATTCTTTCCTTTGCTTGTTCTAACAGACTCTTAGATAGACAGCCTTCTAAATAGATGTTTGTAGTTCCGCTAATATTCCACAGCATCTAACTCACACTCTTTAACTTCAATTCTAATATAAAGAAATAAACACAAATTGGCCTTTTCTTAAATGCTTAAATGTGCCTTGTACATTTAAGGAATTTAACAGCTTCATTTTAATAACCTAGAATACAATGCACCAGTAGAAGAAACAAATTAGATGAAGACTCAGCAACATGGCCAGATCTTAGAAAAAAAGGACAGAGGAAGCTGGAGGGGACTAAAAGAATTAGATTAAGACCTAGTGTATAATTAAAATACTGGAAAATAAAATAATAAAGTCTTTTATAAGATACAAACAAAAGGGTACATATAAAACACATTAAAAGGTCACTTATATGGAGACTAGGTATAAAACAGTCCTTTAATGAACCAATGATGATGTATATGACACAAACAGAGGAACATCATTAACTTAATACTCTGTACTTGAGCTTGAAAACTGGTATTTCAGAGAAAGCCTACTACTACCTATACCAAAAAGTTCCTGAGAAAATTTAACCAAAGTAACTTCTTAAGGCTGCCAAGTAATTGATTCTAAGTTCCTGGCATAGGATAAGCACACGGCTAAGGAGATTTTACTATCTACTCACTTGAACATTTCATTCTTCAGCAGTCTAAAGAGTATAATAATGTAAATCATTGATGATCCATTATAAAGGTCATCATCATTCAGGATTTTTTTTAAATACTAGATGTTTCTCAATCTTGTACTATGTACCTGGTAAAAAGCATTTCACTTTTTAAACTGAATATAGGAATTATACAATTTCCATAGGTGGAAACATAGCTAAATAATTGCCTTTAACTTAAAGCCCTAAGAGAGCATCTATGAAACCTCTACTCCCCAAAGTCATTTAGGTAACATCCATTAAGATAAAAGGTGAATGGGCCCCCACGGAAGAAGAGAACTTTTTTTCCAAAGCTGGACAAACCCACTCCTAAGGATACAAGGAATAAGCTCTGACCATGAAAGGCAGTATTTATGTTTCAAAGGTGACTACTTTTATCATACCCTTTTAATCCTAACTTGCTAGCAAATTCTGAGGTAGTGAAGATTTGCTAACAAATTTGTAATAATCAAAAGATATATAATAAATATGGGGAAACGAGTTTTTTTTTATCAAGAGCAATTCGGCCAGTATTCAACTATATTTTTTTTGTTACTATATTAACAATTTCTTACCTTGTGGAATTCTCTTCTGAGAAAAACAGATACAATTTTGTTCCTAAAAAAATTTCAAGTAGAAAAGTTGAAATGTTAGTTTCAAAACAGAAAGTCTCTTGAAAATGAAGATACAAAATGCTAACACAGTACATCCAGAGTATTATGACATTTGGTATTACCAAAGTTTAAGAGACAGTAAGACTCTAATAATAAAAGTACTTTATTGTTTTTATAAAAATATTTACTATAAAATGTATTATTTTTATCATTACAAAAATATTCTATTATACTATCAAATCATTTTTGCTAGGTACCTAATGATGTGTGGCCCATTTTCATATTCTAAAACATCAGTACTCAATTGGGTTTTACTCTAGTCAAGATCTGATATTCTGAAGGGTACTTTTTACATATAACCCACAAGTTGTAAAACTCATCCTTTTAACATGTAAAATTCAGTGGTTTTTTTCTATGTTCACAAAGTTGTGTAACCATCACCACACCACCATCTAATTCCAGAATATTTTTGTCACCCCAATAAGAAATCCTGTACTGAAGCGTATGTACATTTTTTTCCCCAGGGAGAAACATCTGAAAGAAATTTAACTTTTAAAAATATACAAGAAGGATAGATACTCTTTACGACACTATGATCAAATCTGTGTTTCGTTTTTTTAATGTGTAGAACAAAGACTGGTAGAAAAAACAAATACCCAAAAATTACAGGAGTAGCTGTGTTTGGATAGTGGTATTATAGAGACTCTTTTTCATAGATTTCCTCTAAAGCAATGATTTTATAATATTATCTTTATGTTTCTTAAAAGGTACAGCACAGACATCATACATTTTCTAGAGCTATATGCTAGAATTTGTACTATAATCCAATGTAAAAACAGAAATAAAAGTTGACACTTAAAAAAATGTCCACTATATTTTTACTAAATGTTTTTCAAAGTAAATAAAATAAGTATAAAGTTAAAAAAAAAATGTTGGCCGCACTTACTAATCTGGTTGAAAAGCCACAGCTGCATCTTACTTTATGACAAATTGACTGTTTCATCACTTTTGCATCTGGGCATCTACTTCTTAATGGTCATTTCTGAAATAAAGATGTAATAATTAAGAATACAGGATTATAACAAAAACATAAAATCTTTAAGGACAATTATCTAAATTTTAGTGATTAGAGGGAAGTATGAAAACAGTTCTTGAGCAATTTCTAATAAAAAACTGTAACAGAGCTGAGGGTAAGGTGGGAGGGATGGAATACAGACCCACAAGATCAGAATTCTATAGTTATGTTAGATGTACTGAGTATAAAAATCTATAACCTCTTCAGTCCTCAATCTCTTTCACCCACCAGGGTCTTGCATTTCCTAAGAATGCCATTTACAGATTGGAAAAAGAAAAAAGGAAGAGAAAGAAGAGAAGCCCTGAAACTGCATATTTGAAAACAGCTTAATTGCTTAATTTGTTATGCTTATTTGTCTATTTCTTCCTCACAGCTATAGAAAGTAAGCTCCAGAGATTTTTGTCAATTTTATTTACTGACACCTTTTTTTTTTTTAATCTAAAAGCAAGTGGCTAAA
>NW_017731401.1:5058583-5064439 GCF_001890085.2 Hipposideros armiger | reverse complement strand
CTTAGCTGTAGAGGGCAGTGTCACTGGCCCTCATATGTGGGATCCGAACCGGGGCCCTCTGGCGTCCCAAGCCAGTTCTCAACCATCGCGCCACTCGGCCGGCCCTACTGACACCTTTTAAGCACCTAAGAGAATGACATGTGGTAAGTGCTCAGTAAATATTTACTGAAAGAGTGAATAAATTGATTGATTTAACTTTAATCAAATATTTAACCTGACAGTATTTGTAAACAGCAAAGCGTCAAAATGCCATTTCTTCCACACATACACCATAGGTGTTAAAGCCAACGACATCATCTTTATTGCTTTGTTCCCCAATAAACAAAGCCCATAATAAAAAGATAATCAAAACATAATGCCAACCTTCAAGGAACACAACAAAGGCATATGCCACTTTGCAATTTTGTTAACGCAACCTTTGGGAAAGACTCCTAGAAGGGGCACTGCTGGATATGCAATTTTGCTAAATATTGCCAAATTGGAGGGGGGGATGGGGGGTGTCTTTTTCTTTTTTAAATATAGTTGTTCTTTGAGGTGTTAATTGTGAAGACAGCTAAGAATATAAGAAAATCTTTCATAAGGTGTGAAAAATTGACAGGTCTCAAGAATAGCCCTCCAGGAACCCAGGAGTTCCCACTTCCCCTCCTGTAGCTAAATCAGTATCCCACAAGATGCTACTCTTTTTGTGAAAAATTGGGGGAATACAAATATTAATACAGACTTTTTTTTCTTTCAAAAAGAAGCAATGGAAGAATAAGCCAAAACCACTGTTATCTATAGAAAAGAGAAAGCAGGATGGAAGAAGACAGAAGGAAATCAGACTTCTCAGAACATACCTTGTTTTATAGTTTTTACTTTGGAGATATGTTTTAAGATCAAATGAACATTAAATATGACATTTTGAATATCAAAAAATGATGACTATCACTGATTGAAACATTAAATATATTTTTAAAATTGTCATCTTTGGAAGTTGCTAGGGTACTAACTTATTATCTGAAAATTGATACAGGGAAATAAACAAGCAATTGTCCTGGCTTTCTTATATAAAAATACCTTAGGGTAACAAAGCAGTCAATAAATGAAAGCTCTTTTTCATAGAATTCCAAACAATAAATGTAGAAAAAAATGATAGGATTAGAAAATCACTGTTTTGTAGCCCCTAGTGAAATAATGGATCTAAGAAATGATCAGTGGTTGTTAAAACCATTAGATAAAAGGTTGACGGGAAACTTTATAATGGATAAGTCAGGTTGACAAAACTTGAACCCAGTGATTAATCTTAACATCATTAAAAATGGGTCAACCAGACATTATGTGCAGAAGTATTCATCACTATCCAGTAAGTGTTCATCCTGGGAGCTCCAGTTTCAAATAATATCCACAATATTACCACTTCACCACTTCCACTCCTACCACCTTGGCCCAAGCCACCTTATTTCTCATCTGCATTACTGTAATAGTTCCCTATCAGATCTCCCAGCCTCTCCCCCTGCGCACTTCCACAAGTCAGTCAGATTAGTCCTTTTCAAAAGAAAGGTCATATCATTCTTCTGCTCAAACCCTGAGTCCACTTCACTAGCCTAAAAGCCAAAATCCTTACAAAGGCCATTAAGGATCATGATCTAATCTCATTTCCTGCCACTCTCCCTCTTGTTCACTCCATTCTAGCCACTTTGGTCTAATTCCTTAAACACATCAAGCATGTTCTCAGGGCCTCAGGACTTGTTTTTCCCTCTACCTGGGACATCACATAATCACTCTAGCTAATTCCTCCTCCACTTTCTTTAGGACTCATGTTTTACAAATCAAAGAGATACTCCCTGGTACCGTAGGCAAGCCCAAAACATTTGCCTCAGATTTTCCTACCTGGCAGAGAATGTGCTAAAAGAAATAAGTCATAAATTTTAGAGATGACAATCATTGGAAACATTAAAGTAAAAGTCATCAATTTTCATATCTTTGTGTCTAAATATCTATAGAACTATACTGTCTCTTTTAAAAGATGCTTATAGTCCCAACTTCAAAGAATTAATGAAGATATAGCTACCAAAGTGTGGGGTGGTTTTTGTTTGTTTTGGGGGGGGATGTTGTTTTTTTAAATCATCTAAATCATAACACTAGAAAGAAGTGGTTAAAGATTTGAATTAAATGAGTCCCATTAAAAAAAAAACAACTAGAAAAATATATGGCATTCCCTTTCCTCCCAGTCCTTTAAGAATTTCTGTTAGGAATTATAAAATTCCAAGTAATCTCAGGAAAAGTTTAACTACTTTCAAATGTCTCTGTTACCTTTAGGCACCATGACCACCAGAAAGAATCAAAAGAACTCACTACTTCTAACATGACCAGACTAGCTATGACATGGTAGGGATGTTTGAACTTAATTATTTTTCTTTAAATAAACAAACTCCCCCTGGGTTAAGGCCTACTCTGTGTTTTAATCATTCTGTGGCTGGCAAGCTTCAGGGTCTTAAGAGAGATCACCAGGGGACAGAGAAAAAAGCAAGTATGACTCAGTGATCATATTTACTAGTCTCTGAAGACCAAAACAAAGATACCAGTTCTGGCAAGAGTTCTCTAGAATTGCCCCAAAACTGACTTATCCACATACCTTTCATTTGAACAATTTATTTTCACTTAGTTTAAGGTTCACAAAGCACTTGTTATGTGCCTATCAGACCATAGGCACAAAAATAAACCAAGAGCGCAATGAAAACAATCAGCAGGAGTTCTAAGAGATGGGTGATGAAATTTAATGTTAGAATCTGCTTTGTTTGGGGAGGGGGGCAAAAAGAACTCTTGAGTATTTCTTGCAGAACTGTGCCCCCACTCATTTGGAAATCAGACTTTGGCAAGTCCAACCACTTGAAAGGCTAGTGATAATACAGTAACCTTTACTGAGCAACTTCTGTGTACCAGATATTTACATTAGCTCATTTAACTCGCAGAACTTCCCTATGGGAAAGGTATTAACAAAGCACAAAGAGCGGTTAAATAACTTGTCCAAACCAGATAGAGAGCTCCTGGTGCAAAATCTCAGTTCTTTTTCACTATTATAATCTGCAGTAAACTGGAATAAAATTATTGGTCACAAATGTCACATTTGCACCAGAGGAGTAACATACCGTATTTTGCCATGTATAATGCGCACTTTTGTGCCCAAGTTTGTGAGGGAGAAATAAGGATGCACATTATACATGAGTAGTACTAATTCCATATCTATATAAATGTTTTTAATTCCTTTACTTATGCTTATGAGTTAAAAGTGAAACTCTAGGAATCAATAAAGATATCCGTATGCAAAATAAAACCTTGGAATACGATAATTGGTTTTGTTGAACTTTCAACAAACTTGCATCGACGAAGAGTTCTTGGCCTTATATGATGCGTAAATATCATAAATTTGTTACTGGTACATAAAATTTCTTGTATCTTGTATCTGTTCTTGTGTTTTGTAATTATTTGTTACATAAAATTTCTTCCACTATAATGTTAAAAAAATAAATGCTAAAACTCCTTTAAAATACAAAAAACAAGTACTAAATGTAAACAAATAAAAATTTGAATTAAAAAATTAAAATGGAAGATTTCTTTTCCCTGAAAGTTTAGGCCAAAAGCGTGGGTACACATTATACATGGCAAAATACGGTAAATCCAGGCTGCTCATTTAAAAAATTTGCTCCATTCTTCCAAAGTTACTTTAGGTAAGAGGAACAAAGGGGGAAGGTTCACTGTTATACATTAATAAGAAAACTTGGCACATTAAGGGATCCATCAGAAGAATATGCTGCATTTGGTCTAAGAGAACTGAATAAGAGTTAAGCTAGGTATAGCACAGCTTACTGATTAGCATTCACTCACATGATCTAAGTGATGGTTATTTCACACACACTGAGAAATCAGGGAAGAAATGTTAAGATTTAATAGAGTAAGTGCACAGGTGTTTATCAAAATAGTTTCTGTAGTTTTTCTGGATGTTCGAAATACTTCTTTCTCAATAATACAGACATAGATAAATACACGTACACAAATTAAAGTACTCCATTAATTTTTTAAAATTTAAAGTGAAATTATCAGAGTTGGAATTACTAATTTTCCTTTTCTGGAAAATACTTTAATTTGGAACACTTTAGTTTCTGACACTACTGAATAAAACTTATTAGCCTCAGTTCTCTATACTCAAGAGAACTTGATTTTTAACATGTCATTAATCAGAAAATACTTTGTAGGGATATTTTCTTTCTAAATTGTAAACTTATTGATCCCTGCACTGCCTATCACGCAGTAAAAGTAACATACTTATTGTAAAATAAAAGGCAATTACTTAACTATCAATACACATTACCCAGGAAATGGCCTTGTTATGTTAATGTCCTCAGTTATTAGAGAAAGTGAAAATTCCTTGGAAGAAATTATCCCCAATGACTAAAACCATGCCATCTAAACAACTTACTGCTTTATGGAGGAGAGACTTAACAGATTGATGATTTAAAGTTTCCCAAAGGTCTAAATACATGTACATAGGCTAGTCTTCTAAGTAAAACTATACCCTGCTTTGTGAAAGTTCATGTTACACCACTTCATTTTTACGAAAGACTTGTATTAGTATACTAAGTCCTTCCTTAACATCGCAGATAGGTTCTTGGAAATGTGGTGAAATTACATGTAACAAACCAATTTTACCACAGGCTCATTGATATAAACAACAATTAGGTTCCTATAGCATCTCACCAGTGTTACAACGAAATGATGTTGAGCAAAATGACATCATTCGAAGACCTGCTGTACCTGATTGCTAATCAAAAGAAACTGAAAGACAATTTCACTTGTACAAAAAAAGACAAAAAAGTAAAACTAGCATTCAGCGTTTGTTTTGCAATGAGCTGTCAGAGGCAGCATACACCCTGAGTAGTGAAAGTAGCCTCACCAACCTCCTTCCCGGGAACCACACTCATCTCAGCATCAAGCCGCCACAGCTTTGAACTGTGTCTGTGAGCATCTATCTGTGCTTTATCTCGGTTTATTTCATGCATCCGTTAGCAAGATGTGTCCTAAGGTTTCAAAAAAGCCTAAGAGAGCTTTTGTAAGGGTGTTAAACTTACCATAAAACTGCACATATTAAGCGTTTCAAATGCAGTTAATGAAATAAAGATAGGGCATATGCACTGAACTTACCTGCATCCACCATTCGTACTATGTACACTCAGAGAGAAAGAATCTTGAAAGCTGCTGAAGTAACTAGTATTGGCTCTGTTAGTAGAAAAGTGGTCTCTTTTATTTAGCATTCAGTGATGAATAAAATGGAAAGACTCTTGCTTGAATGGACTGATAGATGTGCAAAGTATGGTGTGTATTTATATCGTTCCCGCTTTTATTGTATGTTTGTGTTATTTTAGGTTTTGTGCGTTACTTGCTATAATTTGGTAGGTTATTTTTTGGGGTCTAGGAACAATCAAAAAATTTTCCCACATAAGTTAATGGTAACTGCCTCTTTACATGCTTTTGTCATACAAAAGGTTTCACAGAGACTCTACTTTCAGATAGTGGGGGAAACTTGTACTTGGTTGTGTCCTGGGAATTTTTGGCATAAATTAACACTTATCCAAAAAACATCTCCCTCACAATTTTAACTCATTGCCTGGTGGTTAAGAATAATGAGAAGCAAAATCAATCCCATTTAAAATTACTTCCAAAACAATAAAATAACTAGGAATAAATTTAACCAAAGAAGTAAAAGACCTGTACTCAGAAAATTGTAAGACATTGAAGAGAGAAATCAAAGAAGATACAAATAAATGGAAATACATACCATGTTCATGGATAGGAAGAATTAATATAGTTAAAATGTCAATA
>NW_017731401.1:5036014-5057113 GCF_001890085.2 Hipposideros armiger | reverse complement strand
GCAACGTCCTCCACAACTAGACTGAAGAACAAAAGGACAGCAACTTGTCTGTTCCCCTTCCCCCAATTCCCCAGCACTGTTCCCATCCCCGCAATGCCCCAATAAAAATCTTTTAAAAAAAAAGAAACTGTGGTACATTTATACAATGGAGTATTACTCTGCTATAAAGAAGAATGAAATGGACCTAGAGACTATTATGTTAAGTGAAATAAATCAGAGAAAGACAAATACCATATAATTTCACTTATATGTGGAATCTAAAAAACTGAATGAACAAGCAAAGTAAACAGAAGTGGTCTCAGAGATATAGAGGAACAACTGATGGCTGCTAGTTGGGAGGGGGTGGGGATGAGGGAGAAGGGGAAGGGATTAGACAGCATAAATACGTAATTACAATATCGCCACAGGGACATGAAAGACAGTTCAAGGAATATAATTAATAATGTTGTAAGTATTTTAAAGTATTTTATAGGGTGTCAGATGGTCACATGTCTTGCTAGGGAGACCGCATCATGGATGGGGTAGAGGCTTAATCACTGCACTGTACACCTGAAGCTGATGTTGTATAATATTGTATGTCAACTATAAGTGATATATATAGTCATGGGACGTGGAGTATAGTGTGGGAGTGGAGTCAAGGGAATTGTAATAGATATGTATGATATTGGGGGGGGAGTGGGGTGGTGGATTGGGGGAAGGGGGTTGTCACCTCGAGGGGTAAAAAGTATAACTATTGCACTGTGTTGTACAGCTGAAACTAACTCTAAAAAAATGTGTATTTCACAATAAAAAATAATTTTTAAAAAAAATGATGAGAAGCGGAGGTAAAGGGAGGACATACTCTCCCAGGACATCAATTATAAATAATACAGCCTTATTTAAAAAAAAACAAAACTTTAGGATTTCGATGTTTCTTTCTCAACAAAACACTGTGTGTTATCATTAAGACTAAATAAAGAAAATAGGCTGGTCTGCATGGTTTTCACATCAATATTGGAGCATCACAACTATGTCATGTGCTGTATTGTTTTTTAACAAAACGGAATTGTACAGCATATGGAGTATGCATGTTTCTGGAAACTTTATCATATACACAATTTCTCCCTAGAGTTAGTGCATCTCTCCCCCCTGCCCCTTACTTCCTCTTGTATACACTCCCACACTATATTGAGTAATAGTGATTTTTTTTTAAAAATTTGTTTTGTATACAAACATGCTACTCACATTCTGGCCATGATATAAAATGTATTTCTTAGTAAGAAACTATATGATATCTTAACATGTGATTCTACCTAGAACACCAAGGTAAATATTTCCAAAGTTAGTTTTCTTCTGTCTTCAACATAATACATAAAGGAAGAGATATAATATATACAAATCTAAACATCACAGTCTGTGGCTTTATTGCTTTTCATGAATTTTAACGCAACACACAGTAAAATATTCACTACGGAGAGCGGCTTGATATTAAAACAGGTTTACCTTTGATACTATTCCAGGGAGTCGAATTACTTGAATACCAAAAGACCTCAGTATTCGATAGCCTCTTCTTCAAGATGTGCCATGACATATACACGCCCCAGAGACTGTCACCCAACTCCACTAACTTCCTCAAAAGCGAAAACAATGTTTATAAAGCTCAGTTCAGCCCTTTTATTTTCTAGGGGATAATCCATAACTTGAAAAATAGAATCAACCAACAAAAGTTAACAATTTTCTTCTAAATTCCTCCTTTATCTTCTGGGAGGAAAATACTATCTTCATTCTTTAGTAGTTCTGGTAGGCTCTAAATTTTTCCAGCAATGTATCAAACACACTTTTTTCACACATCCAAACTCTAAAATAATTTCTCTTGGTGGGCACTGTACAAGGGACAGTGAATGAAGGAATGACCAATGTCTTCAACCAGTTTCCAACAAACTGAAAAGTAGAATTCATGTCTCATGAAAACAACCTTCAATAAATCCATATCCCAAATACTCAATACAAGCTACGCTTGTTTTCTGTGAACTATGAAATACTGTTTCTCCTAAAATCCACAAAACTTTTAGTTACAGCCATCAGATTATTTAAAGGAACTCAGTGGCCCTCCATAATTTGTGCCTCCTTCATTATACTCGTATATAAAGAACCTGCTTAATATTTTATATTTAAATAGCATACAGGGAAAAAAATGCTAGGAAGGGGGATGAGAAAGACAAACTCATAAATTGGCCATATTCGAAATAACAGAACAGATTTGGGGGAAGGAGGGGTGGAGGAACCTGTGAAATCTTTTTGTATTTTACAGGTGAAGAAACTGAAGTGGCTTATTAGCAAGGAAAGAACTGAAGTTCACATTACAAATGGTATTTTCCTCCAGGATTACTGATTCCAACAAGTCTATAATAGGTATTTTAGCTTAACACATACATATGTAACCAGAACAGACTGCAATGTTGAAGAGTTTAAATGAACGCATGGGTTTGGAGTGTGTAATGAATGAGTTAAGGGAACTTAGAAATGGCCCACGTGTCCTTTAGGAATGACAGAATTCCAAAAACTAACCTGTTTCCTTGGTGTATGTAGCTCTTTAGGACAGTCTGGGCTGGATGGATCACTGCTCTGGCCCAGCAAGGCCCTTCTTATATAGATGACTAATTAAATTCATCATTAGTTAATGTCCATAAACATAAGAAACTGTATATATGCCAACATCCTGTTTTCAACCTAGTAGCTTAATAAAATGACTGTTGCCCGTTTGAGGATTGCTGGTCCACTAAAACAGTTCATAAAAGAGGCATTAACCTCAAGTAAAGTAGTGGAATAGCAGAGTATATAACATCAATTGCATGTCTACAAAAATCCTTGGTCTACAGCCTGGATTGGACCAAAACAAAAATTCACAGAGAAATAAGAGTTCTCAAATTAAAATTTATATCCCAGGAAAGATCAGGTGGAGGTAAGAACAAAAAGCATAGTATATTCAATATTAAAAATGTAATACTTAAAGAGGACAAAAATCACATTTAATTTCATGGACATTTACCTTATATCAAGTATTACTCTAGCACCCAACCCACATTTAAGACTGTCTCCAAGAGTATGTATGTGGAAGGGCACTTGATCTACTCACTTTCACAAAAATTATAGCTGCCCATTTAGTCCCCAAAGCACATGTGAATAAAATAACATTATTCTCGAGTGCTGCTTTGGTAGCACAGAAAAATCTGCAGGACAAACTTGTACTAAAGGAATAATTAACAAGAGCTGTGGTTTATGAAGAAATGCTCCACCTTGGTTGACATCGTAGCAACTATGGGTTTGTCTTTATAATTTTTTTCCCCAAAACCAAGCTGAATACGTCCCAAGTTAAATAACAGTTCCTGTTTATTACTCCTAGATATCACATATTTTTTTAGCTTTAAAATAGAAGTACACAAGTCAATTTAAAATGAAAACTAGTACAGAGACTTAAAACTTACTGTTTACTCTAGAGATAGCAATGATACTAACCTAAAAAAAAAGGCCTTAATGATGTTCCTATAGCAGGGGGAGAGTTGCACTGTTTTTCAACCTACCATTATAAATAATAAAGGATAAAAAGAATGCTGCTTTGTAGGATAATGTGTGTGCTCTCATTCCTTCCGTATGTTTTTGTCCCTGCCTCTCTCCTTCTGGTGTGTGTGGGGGGGGCGGGGGGGCGGGCTGGTCCTCCCAGTGCAGGCCTTGGCCACTCTATGCCCCATCTCAATGTTGACCTGTCTCTCTTACATTCAACAACTGATTTCCAAGCCCTGATACTCAGAAAGACAGCATTTTGTCAGGCTATAGCCTGTGGCAAAATGAATTACAATAATAGTCACAAAATAAAAAAAGGAATCAGAAGTTATTCAATTAGATAAAAATAGATAAAATTAAAGCCACACATTTTCAATTTCCTTTAAATTGCCTAAATACATATGTGTACCATACGTAAGATTTTAATAAACTTAGTGGAGTCAATCTAACAGATTTACAGGATTTTGATCTAAATATATCGGGGGAATATTAAGTCAGTTGAACACAGAGTTCTAAGCAAAGGCTTTGGAATCACAGCTCTGAGTTTATGTCCCAGCTCTGCACTGACTAACTGTGTGATCTTGGGTGGGTTACTTATCTCTCTTGGCCTATTATCGCATGTTTAATATTGTGAGGATGACCTGCGATAATGCTTGTAAGACACTTAGCATGGTGCCTAGCACATACTGCAGGTTCAACACATAGTACATCTAAATCATCAGATGCAGGGAACATCTATCATTCCTTCTGCCTGCCTAGCACCTGAACTTGCCCTTTTTAAGTTTGGGACTTCCCCATTTGATTATTTCAGAAGATCAAATATTGGCTTGTCGGAAAAGTCATGACATTTTTTTCTATGCTTTTTGTTGCAAAAATGTGTCATGACTTTTCCGACAACCCAATAATTTTCCACATCTTAAATTTGAGAACTTCCCATTTTATGATTTCAAAGGGTCAAACACTTTCCCACATACCCTGTACATCTAAGGACATGGGCTCTGCCAAACATACATGCCCAACCCAGGCCAGGAACGGGCAATTGGTGAGGGGGAAAAGTAGAGGCCAGAAGGAACTCTCTCTCACACTAATAAGAGTAGAGTAATAGCAATAAGTTCAAGTCGAGGGCAGAGGCAGCAGCACTTAGTCATCCAGAGCTAGTGTCACTGGGGCAGGCTGTGGCGTCTGTCAGTCTGTCTCTAGATGGTACTGGCATCCTCATGGAAATCACTGTGCAATGTGATTTTGGGCATTGTTTCTGGCTGCTCAGTCCTGAATCTGGTTCTCTAACCCGTGCAACAATTTGATGAACCACTGAGCTCTACCCAATATCCTTTAAAAATATACAGTATGCTTTAATTGGTTTTTACTGCCACCAAGAATTCTGACTGACATACCATGTAAAGGTAACATTTGTTCTTACCTGCCCCAAACCCACAGGGGAAAAAGCATTATTTTTAACCTTTCCAAAGAAACACAAAAGTATTTTTCACTTTCAACCAGTGGACTTATCCTGTGAGGTCTTGGAAAACAAAATTTTTATAAATTTTCCTAATTTAGAATATGAGGAATGTCTAATCAATTTAAATTTATTTCAAAGGAACACAGTAGAGGAGGAGTGATGTCACACAAAAAAATACGTATATGCAAAGAGTAACTATCATTGAGGTAACAGAAATTATGCCAACATGCCTAAAACTGCCTTCTGTGTATTCCCAACAGGAACTTTTCACCTGAGGATCTATAACCAAGGAGTTCCCTGTTTCTTGAGGGTCATATTAAGATGAAAATTATTTTAATTATCAAAAAGCCTTAAATATTCCTCTTTTGTTTGAACAAGTAATTCAAAAAGTACCTATATAACAAAACTATTTAATTCTCTGTTAAAACAGTACATAGCCAGTCACTGCCTGATTGCTACAGACTGATTTTTCAGTATGTAAAACACTCCACTTCCTCTGCCAGATTTCTCTTGAGGGCTACTTTATAGTTTAGTAACGATTTTTCTAATGCCTAGAATGTTAAAGCTCAAATAGGTTAACTGTATTACTTGTCAACATAAATGTGATACAAGGTTTCTGGGGAGGGTGAAACTGGGGGATTGTGTTTTTTTCTAAATCTCAGGAGGGAGTTCCCATATAGAGTTAAGACTATGTTTTAAAATAAACAAAAGAACAATCTTCACATGCACACTCCCATAGAATAGAATATTAGCCAAAAAAACAAAACAAAACAAAAAACAGAACAATCTAAAAAGAGCCAAACATAGTTTTTAAAAAGTGACAATCTTTTCGATTAAAATTTAAGGGAAAAAAAATCAAGCACTGGAAATGTATACTGATGTCTAATATACTAGGTCTGACAATGAAGTTCACGAACTTGTTACAACAATGTTGCTAACCTTTTTTTATATCAGTGGGATTATTCAACAGGAATTTGTACCAACTGGACATTTAACCAAGTTTACTATTTGGAAGTGCTGAAAAGGCTGCGTGAAAAAATTAGATGACCTGAACTTTTTGCCAACAATTCATGGTTCTGGCATCACGACAATGCACCAGCTCACACGGCACTGTCTGTGAGGGAGTTTTTAGCCAGTAAACAAATAACTGTATTGGAACTCCCTCCCTATTCACCTGATCTGGCCCCCCAATGATTTCTTCCTTTACCCAAAGATAAAGAAAATATTGAAAGGAAGACATTTTGATGACATTCAGGACATCAAGGGTAATAGCTCTGATGGCCATTCCAGAAAAAGAATTCCAAAATTGCTTTGAAGGGTGGACTAGGCGCTGGCATTGGCGCATTGCTTCCCAAAGGGAGTACTTCGAAGGTGACCGTAGTGATATTCAGCAGTGATGTAACACTTTTTCTCGGATGAGTTCTCAAACTTAATTGTCAAATCTCGTGTACTTAATATTAAAAATTTAACAGAAAAAAACCCTGAATTTTGGCAGAAATTTTATAGGGGGGGGAAGTCATAAAGTTTTAGGGTTCATGACAATTATGCATTAGAGCTATATTAAAGGACAAAAGTACTTCAGGCCTTGAGAGTAAAGCAACTTACCCAAGGAACCTATTTCTGATTTCTAACTGCTTGATGTCATTAAAACATCATCAGCCTGTCCTTCAAATTGAGTCAAAATAAAGTTAATTGAATACCATATGGTATTAATTCCTGGATTTAAAATTTTTTAAATATATACTAGGGCTGGCCCAGTGGCACGCTGGTTAAGAGTTGGCTTGGGATGCCAACTCTGAGCAGTAGGGCCCCGGTTCGGATCCCATATGAGGGCCAGTGACACTGCGCCCTCATAGCTAAGATGGTGAACAACAGATCAACCTGGAGCTGGGCTGCTGTGAGTCGCAGGCAACAACGTAGGCTGCGGCTCCTGCTGCAGTGGGCTGCTGTGAGCTACTGTGAGTGGCTGGCAGCCAGCGTGAGCGGCCGTGAGCTGCTGTGAGCGGCCGTCCAATGGCTGGTGAGCGACTGTCTCACTCAGGAAGAGCGCAATGATAATACCAACATAGGCCAGTGAAGCAACGTCCTCCACAACTAGACTGAAGAACCAAAGGACAGCAGCTTGTGTGTTCCCCTTCCCCAATTCCCCAGTGCTGTTCCCCTCCCTCAGTTGCCCAATAAAACCTTATACACACACACACACAGACACACTAAATCCAAGGCATGTGATTTCAAAATCCAACTGTTCTCTTTAATATAAATAAAATTGATTTATGATAATTGATCAACACCCTGGGCTTACCAATGTAGAAAGCTATAAAGAAAAGTACAAACTTTGTATGGTGTCCATAAGTTCATTTCTATGTAATACCCAAAATGTGTTATAAAGTAAGACCATTTTGCCTATGTGCTAAGGGCTATTTCATTAATTACTAATTATGATTTATTGGCTGTTATTTACTGCATGCCCTGAGAACATAACTTATACCTAAACACCATGAATTTAAATTTACGCCATTTAACCAAAAAAAAATTATTTTTGCTCAAAATCTATCTGCCCTAAAAGGATACCACAGACCCTTCTGGAAAAGTTCCTTTGCTTTTGGTTACCTTATACTAAAATAGTGGAAGCTTTCTACTCAAGGAAGTAACAAAAAACAGTTCACACAAAATCTAATTCTTCTTTAAATGAGGCATGGCCAAGTTAGCCTTACAAACTAGCTATATTTGCATTTTATGAGAGGCCTAGAAGCAGCAGGGCTAAAAAGGACTTACGGCTAGCTCTGGATTACTATCCTATTATGCAGAGTAATTTATGCTATGACACAGCAATAGGAACAGCCAAAGCACTTTAAAAAAAAAAGGAAAAAAAAAAAAAGAGCTAACAGACTCCTATCAAAATAAGGTATAAGAACAAAAGGTACATGAAACCCAGAAGAGAACATACGTGACAAAGGGTTAACAGCAAGCATGACTACCCCAAGGCACAGGCACTGCTATTTCTCCTCCTTCAAAACAGGCCAGGCACTGGTAGCAGGTGACAGCTCTATCTTGGCAAAGACTTCAGAAACCTCTAGTTGGCTGTTGCAAAGCAATAGGAGTTGTCAGACCAAACAAACCATCTCAGTTCCTGGTTTATTTAGATTGACGGGAGGAAGGTTCCGGAGCAAGACCATTAAGGAGGGAATGGGTATAAGGAGAAACAGTAAAAACCTCAAATGTTTATTGAGCTATTTATATTTCTATGTTACGTACACTCTTTTATTTAATCCTCACAACAAACTTCATAACTACTATTATTATGTCCATTTTATATATGGGGGGGGGGGGGGACTGAGGTTTAGAGACTTGTAAACAACCAACCTGCCAGAGTCATACACACAATTGGTGGAACTGCTGCTCTGACACTGGCACGAGCACTTTACCGCTCCTTTTAGTCAATCAAAGAATTTAACAACTGAGCTAGCTAAGCCCTTTATCTTCCCACGTAAATCTACCAGAACAGATTTTTTAAAATAAAATTTTAATTATTAAGTAATAACATGTTTCTAATTGAAAGTCTGGAAAATATAATAAATGTACTAAAATTCATCTCTTTATTGCTTTTATAATTAACATTTTAATGAACACCTTGTACATATAAATCTCTGTGCACATTTTTATTCCATTTATAAAGTTATTATAAATGGAATTCTGGGTCAAAGAGTTGTGAATACATTCTGCCAGAACATCTGATTTTAATTACCGAAACGATGAAGAGATGACGGTTCCTTGAAAGAAACAGCCATGCCTTATTCTCCCTTGTAGCCACAATGCCTAGGCACATGAGCATGTTCAATGACTGCTGAAGGGAGAATTAAATTCTCCCCAATTAGAAGAAAACAATCATGTCAAATATCAAGTTCATTAACAGGCCACATAAAGCTTTTCTTAAGGAGAGAAGGGCATGGATAGTGATACTGCCATTCAATATATTTCCATATGTTGAAAGTTTTAGTATCTTACATTTAAAGATATAGTATTTTAGTAGGTACACAACAAATTGAAGACATTATTTCTCCCAACTTAAGGTATTATCTAAATGCCATAATCTGTTATTGTCCATGGAGCTCATTTAAGAACATGTTCATATACAAATTCATAGAGCTAAATATTTTAATAGCTAGAGTTGTCATTTTACTTAATTTTCTATAAAAAGTCATCATCTTGGGGCGGCCGGTTAGCTCAGTTGGTTAGAGTGCAGTGCTCATAACATCAAGGATGCTGGTTCAATCCCTACATGGGCCACTGAGATGCGCCCTCCACAACTAGATTGAAACAACTACTTGATTTGGAGCTGATGGGTCCTGGAAAAACACATTGTTCCCCAAATAATAATAATTTTTTAAAAAATCGTCATCTATTCTAATCAGGTTCTAATGCTATGATAGAAGGCAATGTCTCCATGAAGATGGAAAAGATTCACTACAAAAAAAATGTGCCAGGCTCTGAGCTAGCACTTTAGATGTGTTCATTCAATCCTCACACTCCATGTTAGCTATTATATTAATATCTCTGTTTTATAGGCAAAGAAGCTGGAGCACAGAGAGGCAGCTTCTGGCACACACAGCTTTCAGTGGAGACGGGTGATGAAGGTCCAATGACCGTATGCTTGCCAGAAAACAGAAAACTTGATCAATCCAGGTGGATTATTTATTCATTTAGTAAATAATTATTTATACCTGCTGTGAACCAAAAACTGTATCAGAGTCTAGGAGTGTTCTCCAAAACTTGACAGACACCAGGTCTAAGAAAGAAAGATGAAGACAGATCATATATTATAGCTATCTAGTGTAAACAGATAGATCTTAACAGAATAAAATAGAACTATTCACAGGTGTCATGGCACAGAAAGGGTAATTAACTCTGCCTCAGAAAAGCTGACCCATGCTGCAGAGATTCAGGTACTGGAAGCATGATGAAGAAAGAAACCCAGGGTGGGGCTGGAAAGCACAGGACTGGCTGAAAATTCATTTCAGTGGCCTCAACCTGAAAACCAATCTTATGCCCATCTCTGATGAAAGTCTATAGAGTCTCTGAAGTGAGTGGACCAGAGACCCTGGTCTCAGAAACACAAATCACCTAAAAGAAGGACAAAACGCCTTACTGAAAAACAGAGAGTTATGTGAAAGTGCATTCTAAACAGGATGAGAAGGCATGGAAGAAGAAACAAACTGACAGATTGATTACTGATGTGTCAAACCATATTGAAAGGCACTTTAGATTTGTCAAAGAATTGCAAATGAATTATTAATAGGCACCAAATACATAAAATTTTGAACTCGAGTAATTATTCGGAAAAACAATATAAGTTGGACAATAAAGAAAATACAATCATAGTGAATTTTCTGACTCGGCTGTGAAAAATACTTGTATAGTCATAACTTAAATACTAAATAATTTACCACAAAAATCTGGTATCCTATAAAAGGAAGAAGAGAGGAGAAGCATGTGTAAATGTTTGCAGGTGGTAGAGAAATTAAAATGACTAATCCTCATTTGTCTTAGAAGGCAGTCAGTAGCTACTGTCTAAAATAAAAAGCAAAACTGATTTAGAAGCACAAAGGCACTATCAGAACAAATAGCTAAAAAAATTGAAGCTGATTGCCTCTAATTGGGAATTGGAGGTGAGAAGAGACAGGGAACTGCTGGTTTTATAAGCCTTGAAATAGTATTTGACTTTTAAAACTACATATGTACAAATATCACTTTAATTTTAAAATAAATAAAATTTAAAGAGGTAAAGCAGATTGTGTCATGATGTTTAAAAAGTCTAAAGTTGTCTAAATTGAGTATACATCCTTTTTTTCCGAACTATTATATTGATTTCTGCTAATTCTTAGAATTTTCAGTAGTACTGAGGTCAAAAGTACTAACTACTTATAACACAATTCATGAACTGATACAGTATGCGATTCACTGAAGAAATACTTTGAGCATGTAGCAATTCTAAAGCCTAACTGTTTAAAACCACTCCATAAACACAGTATTTTATTTATTCTTTTCCCCCCAAGTACATATATTTGGATGTATTTATATAAAAGCTTATATTATTTGTAACTCTTGGGTCAAATCCAAATTTTGACATTTTGAATGACTAGCATTTGTAGCACCAGTGAGTAGACTTGAACTTATAATCTGAATGTCAAGCTATACAAATGGAAAACTAAAAAGCTCCCTTATGGAAAAATATACAAAGTACTAAGTATGCAAAAGAAAACAGGAAACAATCTTATCTGCAAGAACTGTAGCAACTTGCAACTTTTTAAAAGTCACATTCTTGTGGGCACAAATTCACCAACTAAATATAATCTAATTAACATATTTCTTCTATACAGTCAAAACCAAGAATCTCATTCCAGAAAAAAACAAAACAAAAACTTCAAAGCACACGATTAAAACCATGAGCAACTACATCAGAATCTATTGAATTTTTTTAATTAATGAAGTTCTTTTCATAGAAAGACAAAAACTATGAAACTTAGTTTGCTTTTCCAGAAGTACTAATGGACTATGCTGGTATTTCACATATCGACTACGTTACAAATTTACAAATATTAAGACTATTACAAAGGCTTAAGAGCATTAAAATCATATTGTTATTTTACATTGCACATATAATCAAACGTGACTCTATTTGACTGAGGAATACAGTAACCAAAGAAAACCTCCAGTATTTTTCACTAAGTGCCCCCATGTCAGGGAATATGAGAGAGAAAAATGCATAGGAGACAAGGCTCCAGCACTCAGGGAGTCTGAAATTTAGCCGTGCAGAAGAAGGGGTGAGAAGTGTGTAGTGTGGTAGGGCTGCCAAGGCTAATATTTAAGGCATGAAAAAAATTCATGAGCAATAAAAAACAATGAAATGACTGAGTACTAAACTATAAAATATAAAGGATAATTATAAATTTAGAGAAGAGGAAGATAATAGGCTTGAAAAAGGAAGTAGGCATTGAACTGGGTGGTCCTCAAAGAATTAGAAAAGCATTTGAGGAAATAAGGGAAAATGATCAGTGCCATTCTCTCCCTCTAGATTTTGCTGTATACTTACAATTTTTCCATAATGAAATTCTGGGGGGCAGGTGTATGTAAAATCAAAAGGGAAAATAACCTGAAAGAGTACTGACCCAAAAAAGGGAAAATAAATGTAGTAAAAAGAGGGGGAAATTATCCACAATTTCAAAAAAATTAAAAACAAAGGGGGGCGGGGGGAAAATGAACATCCATGTAACTTGCATATTGATAAATGTTCACATTATTCTAATTAGCCTCATTCCATTATTTGAGGGAGCATAAGAGAGTAAAAGCATTATAATCCCATTTCCACAATGAAACTCAGTTTTGTTTAGCAACAAAACTACATAAGGACTGCTAAAATGTCCTGATTTCCAGTCCTATAATCTATCCATTATCCTACACACTACTTTACATATTAAGTATTTTAAACTAGACTTACTTCATTATCAACCTCAATTTCCCATAAAAATAAAAAACATTAGGATGCTATAACTACTATTTAAAAAAAGATGGCATTTTAAAGTAAGTGTACTGTAATACATAAGAGCCAAATGGGTCTCATTTAAAGTATAAAACTTTTATTACCAGAACTGTGTGGCCTTTCTAGTAAATTGAGATATTATTATTCCACTGTGTCGTCTAGCCAACAGGCTACTCTAACGGTCAGAAGGTAAAAGGGTGACCCTCAGGCAAACTTCAGAGCTAAAGTCATGGTTCCAGGAAATTCATATACAAAACTTTTTCAATGTTTTACCTAAATTACTTTGGTTATATGCTGACAGCTACATAAATAGGGATCGAAAAACAAAGAAAAATATCTACTAACTATATCTAAATGAGACACTATGAAGTGTGATCAAAAGATACAGTGAATGTTTAAATACAAAAAAAATTACAGTATAAGACACATGCCAATAATCCCCCTTGCTTCGAGCACACTTATTCCATCGTTCTTGCCACTTTCTGAAGCAGTTCTGGAAGTCCTCTTTCGTGAGTGTCTTTAGCTGCGCTGTTGTGACTGTCTCGATGTCCTAAATCGTTTTAACTTTGGGGAAGAGCCAGAAGTCACACAGTGCCAGATCCGGTGAATAAGGTGGATGAGGACACACTGTAATGTTTTTACTTGACAGAAATTGCCATGTACCAGAAGCGATGTGTGACACAGAGTGTTGTCATGATAGAGGATGATCTACAGCATATTTTAAAACACACCTTCTCTCAACCATAGCTCACACCCAGCTGCCTGCACTGAACAAGTTTAAAGTTGTCACACACTCTTACTAATAAGGTCCAACACGTTGCTTCCCATATTGAAGATCGCTGCCTTTCTGTTGGATGGCACTCAGCAGCAGCATTTTGTATCACAAAGGAAGGCTCCGTGTCACACATCGCTTCTGCTATGGCAATTTCTGTTCAATAAAAACATTACAGTGTGTCCTCATCCACCTTATTCGCTGGATCTGGCACCTTGCGACTTCTGGCTCTTCTCCAAAGTCAAAATGACCATGAAAGATAAATGTTTTTAATTGATTCAGGACATAAAATAGTCACATTCATGAAGTCCACAAGTTATTATGTCATATGGGTATTAGTCACAAACTTATTACAAGCTTTCTCGGGTATTACGATTAACATTACTTTTAACGTCTAAACTAAAATTTTCCCTTCTCTAAATTGATAAGACCTTATTCGTTTTCCACATTTACAAATGGTATCAATGTTTATTAGTGTATGCCAAACTAGTTTATCACTCACCACAAACTGCAACACACTCACTGGTCTCTCTTCCTTCTCTGCTTTCCCACACCCAGAGGCAGAAGGGTCTCGCGCTCTCCTATTACACTCCCACCTGAACCACCCCTGAGCAACAGCCAGGTGCTCCCTCCGCCTTCCATACAGATCCACTACTATATTAATTGATCCCATTTACTTAGTATATAGAAGGGTGTAACTAAGTTCCCTTCCAATATTTTCACACATGTTTATGTGTAACTGGGAAGAGCAGGGAAAAGGAGTTTTGAATGGAGGCACAAAAGAATCACACAACCTTCGGCCCTCTAAAGCAGCTGTGGCATAGTACAAAAGGCAATGCGCCACTTGGGGTGTGTGTGTGTGGGGGGGGAGTCTTATCCCAGAGCTGCCACTGTACTTTCTTAGTGACCGTCTTTCACTTAGCATTTTAACTTGCCATGTTCAGCCCAAGGGCACATCTAGGAAACTACCTTAACTTAGCAGAGTCTTTGATAATAGCCATGCTCTTAATTACTCCACTAAGCAGCCACGTAGCTGTAGGTGGATCACTATTTCTACTTACCTTTAGTCATGTGATTTTTAGCACACATATTCCTGATTATGTCTGCCTTAGATTAACATTTAAAATTATATTATCTGAGCCTATCAACAAGGAAATAATTGTAGAGGGTATCAACAGCAAACCAGAAACTAGAATCAGTGTTTTATCAATCATATTCAGAAAATCAATAATAGGAACATTCACTAAAGTACTTCATTAGCCATGCAGGAATTTATTATTTTTAATTCTCTAAAAATGTATCAGTTCATGTGTGTGCGCCAAGCGCACACACGGGTGCACGTGCGCGCACACACGCGTGCACACACACGCGCACACACGCGTGCACACACACACACACAGAACATGGACTATTATGTATTACATTATCAGTCTGTTTCAATGATCATGTATTAGACTAGTTAAATATTCAACCAACAAAATATACCCTAATGGGCAGTTAGATACCATTTAACTTCAGTTACATTTCACTGATAACTGTAAAAATGGCTATACAAATTTCTATAGCTTACCAAAAATTATATCATACAACTTTTATTCATGCCACCACAAAGTTTTATCTGTTGAAGAGTATTAACATTTATTAAACAGTCTCCTTAAATATTCTGAATTGTTATTAATAGATTATTTTATTAAAATTATTTCACCTAGAAAATATATATTAGTACTTTCCCAATTTATCAGCGTAATTGTATTTGTAGTACTATTCTAAAACACTGGATAAACTACAATGAAGACTGAAAGTTAATTATAACTTTCTGAAAGATCTAGATCGAACCAAATGATATAGAATCCAATTAAAACAACAAAATAAAATATATTCTTTAGGGGTATAGGACCAAAACCCAGACTTCTGGAAGTCTTATTAACATTAAGACAATAAACTAAATTTTAAAACAATTCCCAGAAGTGTTACGCTAGAAGTGACTTTTCTACATGAAGAAAAATTTATGCAAAATAAGCACATTTTAAAAGCCAACACAAACAGTGTTAGAGTGAAAATAAAAGACATATGAAGACAATTTTACTGTCCCTTAATTTTTAAAAGCACTAGGAAAAGATTTAAGGTTAAAATAGAGTGTAAAAGCATCAATTAAAGAAAATATGATGATAAATGTAAGAGAAGAAAAATTAATGAAACACTTCTGGAACAGAAGGGGGAGTGGGATTCTAATTAACTAAAGATGAAAACTTAAAAAAAGACAAGGAACTCATATACAGAAACATTTTTGGAATTTGCATTGAAAATTAACCATACAGAGTAATTATCATAAAATATGAGGTCCCATCTACTGTGCTAAAGCATCGAGTTTATATCATTTTTCCATACAAACTCAATGCAGACTTTCCCTCCACCATAAATAACACAAAAGGTTTTTGTTGGTACAATTTACTACGCCTATTCTCAGCCCTAGGATATTTCTGTACCCAATCTCAAATTGGAAATGAGATGCTATCTGTCCTCAAACTGTTGAGTTATTGGCAGAAACATAGCTCCATGTCTAATAGAACTTTTATGCTCCACTACACGTCTTTTAAGTGGTATTCTTATTTAGATGTAACTAAGACCACCTGTACATTATAAAACAGAAATCAAAACTTATGGGATACACGGCTCACTGATGTAATCTGAATCATTCCCTAGTATGAGAACACAGTCTTAGTACTTACTTATCACTAAATAGATTAATTCATATTATGTATATGCTCCATTTTATGGAATTAGTTTTCCAAAGTTAGCTTAGCTGTAACAGTGAATCCTACTTTCCCACCACTGTGAAAGCAGAGAAATGTTCCCACAGAAACAGACTCCCAAAACATTAAGCCAAAAACTGACTACTTCCATAAAAAGTTGACTCTTCCTTTGCTTCCCTTTCCTCATTGATAATATAAGGTACTATGTGATAGCCAGTACTTTTTAGGAACACAGAGTGGAGTATATTAAGAATGAGAAGATTTCTACAACCAGGGGCACAATTGTGAGCAACTTAAAAAGTGTGCAATTGAAACGTCTGTTTACTCCCATCAGCCTCTGTGATTCTACTTTGAGGAAGAAGGAAAAGTTACACACACGTTTTTAAAGTTGTAATAATATGTGTCAAACAAAAAAGGACATTATAAGAATCTTTCTATCTGAAAAATATTTTATAATGGGATGTAAAAGCTAACATAGATTTATTTTCCTCTATAATTTCTACTTTGTTACATTGGTTTTCCTAAATAAACTCTCATTTCAGCCTCCCAGAGATCTACGGTATGCTTTAAATTCCTTTGAAAGCTTTGTATTTTTATACAAAATCTGCAGAAACATTTAATACTAATTATCATTGTGGGGGGCATGGGCCTTAGTGTGCTCGGTTCTATAAAACAGCTAAACTCTGAGCCCCAGGGGTGAATGCAGGACTTCAGAACCTACCCTCCTTCTGCTCTGCTTTCTCTGCTGAACCACCATTCCACATCTCACTCCCAGCACTGAAAGGGAAAATGCAGACACTACTCTACCACTGGGGCCGTTTACTACTACTTCTGCCCAAACTCCTCTTAGAAGAGAGCCCAAAGGGAAATAAATCTGTTACCATTGTTCGTGTTCTATGGCCACAGATAAACGTGCTCTGGAGGGCTGCTGATGGTCCTCTTCACACACAACAGAGGCAACTGAAAGACTGGACTGGCAGCCATGCGATGGGGACTGTGTGGTAGGCAGAGTTCTAAGATCCAAGATCCCTGCTCCCTGGTGCACACACAGTGCAAAATCCTGTGAATTTGACGGGATTTCACTCTCGTGGTTAGGTTAACTTTAAGAAAGTTGACTTAAGAAAGGGAGGTAATCTAGGTATGCCTAAACTAACCACATAAATCCTTTATATCTGGGTCTAGAAATAAGAGACTGAGAAGTGAGGGAGATTGGAAGGTACAAGAGATTGGAAGGTACAAGAGATTGGACATGAAGGATATTCTCCATAGCTGGCTTTGATGACAGAGGGGGACACGTGGCAAAGAATACAGGCTATATCTATGAGCTGAGAGTGGCTCCCAATCAATAACCAACCAAGGAAATGGGATCTCAGTCCTACAGCTGTAAAGAACACAGTTCTGCCAACAACGTGAATGAGCTTTGGAAGTGAGCTTTGGAAGGGCCTCCAGACAAACACTCGGCCCAGCTGACACTGATTTTCTACATGATACCCTGAGCAGAGAACCCAGCCAGTGTCCAGACCTCTAACATACAAATGTGTGAGATAATGAATGTGTGTTCTTTTAAACCAGTGAGGTTATGGTAAAATGTTACACATCAATAGAAAACTAATATGGAGACTCCTTGCAGGGAAAGGATGTAGGTTACCACTGTAGCAGCAGGTTTTCTGTTAGCAGTGGCAGTAGCACAACAGAAAAACCTGACACAGAACATAAATTTGCCTGAAAACTAAAGAAGAGTCACCATAATGGGAACATACGTGGAAACTGCCCTGCTTTCATTTCCTTCCTATCTACCATTACTAGACTGTACATATTGTTTGCTGTTTGTTTCAGTCACTTCAATGAAAGCTCCATCAGAGCAGGGATCTATATATCGCTCTCATTCTTTGGTGAATACTCAGCACCTTAAAAAATGCCTGGCGCACAGGCATGCAATAATTTTTTCCTGAATGACTAGTCAACGACCAGACATCAGAATAAATTGTTATATATATGAGGTTTCTTAGAATAAGGAACTAAAATAACCACATTATCAACTGGACATGCTGCATCCAACAAAGTCCATTCTAACAAATAATCTCCCTTATGAAACAAGACAGATACATGTTTTTCCATACACAGTTGTATCATACATGGCATTTATAAATGCCTACATTGGTGCCACAGAATGCTTGTAGCCTGGTAAATATATCAACAATAATACAATGGTGTTTTAGTGAACAATATAATGAAACCCCAACGTAAAATTAATTAAGATGCGGAATTTATTTTCAGTTGATGGATCCAATTCAAGTCATCGCCTCTACCCCACACCCTGCAGAGCTAAAGGATCCTAATATGCCTGAAGAAACTAGAACTAGAAAAATATCTAGATGAGGAGTGGAGCATATTTTTGCAGAATGGACCGCATTTACATCTAGTTTCTTTGTTGTGCTAAATCAACTGTTGCTCAAAAACAGTTTAAAATCCTTAATATGACCTAAGAAATATTATTAATTATACCTTCTACTAGATATAGACTTCGGACTCAGGCACTTTCAAAAGCAGAGAATGGCAAAAAAGATAACCAGTTCTCTTGTGACATGTCCCTTTTCTGCCAGAATCAATTACTGCTACAGCAGTTCCCAGCTTATACATGGTACATTCCAAAAATGATTTGCTGGTCCATTGCTTGGGAGTCATGACTGCCTTTCTGCCCCACAGAATCACTGTTACAGTAGCGGTTAGGTGATGCAGTACAGGACTGTACTTCAGATACATTACAGCGTTTTGTGGCCTGGCAACCAACCACCACTATGTATTTCATTTATTTATATTGTCTCATTTGTTAAAAATGGGGGAAAGGATTAAGTCCAAAACATCATATGTAGCAATTTAATGATTTTTTTTAAGTACTGCAATTTCTAAGTAAGTCTTTTTTAACTGAAAAAAGCTAACCTTAGATTGGGACCACCTAAATTCAGCTTGAAAATAAGGTATGGAAAGCATGTAATGTATTCTTAGATAATCTTTAAAATGAGTTTTATAATGCAGAGAACAACAAAGGACTATTATTCACAGAAAAGTAGAATGATTTTATCACCATAAATTCAAAGAACTTCTAAAAATATGTTCTGAGTTCAGGGACAAATTTTCATTTTAAAGGTACAAAAATGCAAGTAAACAGTTAATGCACTCATTCCACCCACCCACCAAAAGTAGAAAGAACTTCACAACTGTGGCCAGTTTTGCTTCATACCCTGGCGCATGACTCAGAGACAAAAACTGTGCATAACTATTCTTCAAAATTATTCCTATCCCTACGATCATGTACAATCAAATTTCTTCAAAGTAGGATCTAAAGAGGTGGGGTGGGGGGGGTTCTTTCCTCTTCATAAAAACAGCAAGAGTGTGAGTGTGTGTGTGTGTATGTGTGTGTACACATTTGTTCATATATGGCAGCCAAATTTATGTTTATGCTTAGATCTACAAAGTTCATTTATTGAATTATTATTGAATTATCTAGTCCTGTTAAGTCTCCACCATAAGAATGAGAACATGACCAAAAAAATGTTCTAACAGTTACTGATTTGAAAGCTAGGGATGTATTTTCTTCGTCCTCATCATGTGCCTTCATTTATATTTCAGATAAAACTTGTTAATATATCAAGAAAGGATTTTATCAATTCCTCCATGTTAATCAATGGGAACTAGCTGAATCCAAATACATATATGAAAATCAAAAGAACGCAGAAACTCCTTGGTGTGTCTTACTAGACAGTATCATGTCTTGATATGCACGTCATCGCAAATCTTTCCCTGAATTTTCAACAGCATCACATATACCTTTTTGAAACTCCTACCAGGACATCATCACTCTCTCCTGGTTCTCATGTCTGATCACTAGCTGCCTCTCTTTCCACAGCCAATTCCTCTTCCTCTGCCATACTTCAGCATTTCCCAAAGCACGGGACACATATACATAGTTTAGGTGGCACATATATAATAGTGAATCATGTCATGAGAAAGTTATTATTAGCTTGTCAAGTCCTCAGGCTTTATAATTGCAAAGTTGTACTGTTTTTTCATCTCCTTTTGGTTTTTTTATTTAAACTGAGTAGACTCCGGCTCAAAGGATTTAGCAGGCAACAGTATCTAGCTAAAATTCAATACTATTATTTTGTGGTCATCATTTTAATTTTCCATTGCCAACTATTTAAAGCAAGTGATATTAGTTTGCCATTTATAATACCAATATAAAGTTTCCCTTCAAAATAAATGTATTTAAATAGTCTCAGAGACACAGAGGAAAAACTGATGGTTGCTAGTTGGGAGGGGGTGGGGATGAAGGGGAAGGGACGAGACAACATAAATGGGTAACTACAATATGGCCTCAGGGATAGAAAACACAGTCTGGGGAATATAACCAATAATGTTGTAAGTATTTTTTAGGGGGCCAGATGGACTTATTTCTTGTTAGGGAGACCACTTCATAGACAATGTAGAGGCCTGACCACCGTCATCTGAAGCTGATGTTGAATAATATTGTATGTCAACTATAATTTTATATACATATAGTCACAGAATGTGGAGTATAGTGTGGGAATGGAGTCAATGGAATTGTAATAGATAAGCATGACATCGGGGATGGGAGGGCAGTGGATGGGGGGAGGGAGGTTGTCACTTTGTGAGGGGTGAAAAGGATAACTATTGAATTGTTTTGTATACCTGAAACTAATAATAATAAAAATAATAAAATAAATGTATTTAAGTGAAAGAGTCATTTAAAGAAAGATATTAAGGGACTACTTAAAGAAGATACTGCATTGTGAAGTGGTCCTCAAAAAATGGATGTCAGAAACACTGCTCTGACCAGAACTGTGGCTACTTTTTAAACTCAATTCTTTCTCCACATTTTCTCACTTCTGTGATAACCCCAAATTCTCAGCTAAGCTCCAGGTTTCAATTTAGGATATTGTACGACGAGCACATTTAATTCAATACCTCCAAATACTGGGTTGTCAGAAAAGTTGTGATGCGGGCCGGCCGAGTGGAG
>NW_017731401.1:5021311-5035886 GCF_001890085.2 Hipposideros armiger | reverse complement strand
AGGCTGCAGACCCTGTGGCAGTGGGTTGCCATGGGCTACCGTGTGTGGCCAGCAGCCGCCGTGAGCGGCCGTCCAGAAGCCAGCGACTGATCTGCCTCACCCAGGAAGAGCGCAATGATGGCGCCAACTTGGGTCAGTGAAGCAACGTCCTCCACAACTAAACTGAAGAACAAAACGACAGCAACTTGTCTGTCCCCCCCCCCAATTCCCCAGCATTGTTTCCCTCCCCCAATTCCCCAATAAAAATCTTAAAAAAAAAAAAAAGTCGTGATGCATTTTTGCAATGAAAAACAGAGAAAAAATACGTCATGATTTTTTCAACAACCCAATAAAACCCATTCTCTTCTGGATCCCGCCACCACCACCACGACCACTTCCATCCCCACCTTCAAAAGCCAGCCAAATTCCCCCATTTACTGCCATTCACACAATCTAGTCATTATCTTTGACTCATCCCTCTCTATTCACTGTTTTGTTTCTTTCTTTGTTTTGTTTATTATTCCAGCAGTTACCAATTCATTCATTCCACAAACATCTGTTGGGTTCCTGCTGCATATGAATAAAATTGTGTCATTTTAGAAAGCCATTTCTTTAAAAACTTTATAATCTATGAGAAGAGACATGTAGCTTTGTGGACTATTTCTCCAAAATTTGGGGGGTGGACAGGAACAGGGGGACATAAGATGGGACAGGCCTGAAAAGGAATGCCTGTGACAATCAACAGTGGCTATTGTCAACAATTGGTAGAAATAAAGATAAGTACCATATTCTTCACATTTTTCTGTATTTTATACATTTTTTCTATATCTTAACAATCAAGAAAAAACACATTCCAAAAAATGTTCCCATCCACTCATGTCTCCATTCCTATCAAGCACAAAGTCTCTCATTATGTCCTCCTACCTTGGCCTCTCAACTGACCTTTGTGAAGGTCACTGCCCAATACATTCTACATACAGTTGCCAGAAAAATGTTTCTGAAAAGTTACCCTTACTAAATTACTATTCTATTCAACAATGTTTAATGGCTGTCTAATGCTTATAATAATTTGAGCTGCCTACTCTACCTGCTTTTCATGGACTTCTATAATCTAGCCCCAATCTTACCAACATAAAAATAAAATTAAAAAAGTTATATTACAAGTTAAATAGTAATGCTTTATCAGAAAGATAAATGTAAGTTAAAACTACTTAAGCCTCAAAATCTAGCATACTATTAATAATTTTCTTAGGAACTATTCTTCATACTCTTAAAAATCAGGTTATTATATATCCATATTTCAAAACTCCATTCTAGAGAATTCTAGAGAACCAACCTAGATTGTGTTTAGGGTGTAAGCTACAATCCAGTTAATCAAAAGGTATTAATGGATGTATCCATACAAGGATATACTTATACTGAAATGGAGACATAAGAAAATAATTAAGGTAATTCCTAATGATATAAAATCAATACTAACAGGTAAGTGCTAAGCCACCAGGCACAAAATAAATTAAGCTGAGTATATTCAATGTATAGTTTTTGCTCTAAGTTTTCATTAGTTTGAAGCAATTGGTTTTTTTGTTCTATAAAATATCACCTAAAGGTTCTATGCTCTATTTAGGCGGTATTCACTTAGCGCTTAAAAATGCCATTTCTTATTAGTCACTTTTGCCCAAGAGTATATGTTCTGGGATGAGAGAGACAAAAGACACAAAAAGCTCCCGCTCATCACTATTCTTCATTCAGCTCCCAGGGAACACCCAAATGCCTAGCGATGTAGGCCTTATATCAGTGCCAGAAAATACTGAATCAAAACCTAGATGCAACAGGCTGGTATAGGAGAACTTTCTCAGACACTGTGAGGATTAAATGTCGGGCCAGCACTTAAAGATCCTGAGAGTAACTCCTTAAATTTTGTGCCCAGCTGCCTCCTTGCTTGACTCTAGTCCTGGCCCAGAGCAGAGCCAGGGATTCTGCTAAACATCCTACATTGCACAGAACAGTCTCCCATGATAAAGAATTATCTGGTCCAAAATGTCAATAGTATTAAAGTTAAGAAACCCTTGTACAATAAATATAACCTCTCAGACAGTTTCCTCATGTATAAAATGGATAACATACTTATGTTGAAAGATTTAGAAGGAAAAACTGACACATAAGCCTTTAGACACTCTACAAATGTTAGTTTCCATTCTTTAGAGTGAGTACAAAAATCTTCTCTATCAGGTAGAGCTCTGGCCCTCTCAAAGATAATTTCAAAATATGAATGGCATGGTACTATAATTTATTTACTTCCTGAATCTCCTATCAAAGTCTAAGCAACTTGAAGGCGGGGTCCTTACCTTATTGGACTTTGTATCCTCAGCCACTAGAACAAAGCAAACATTGGATAAGTATCTTTTAAATATCCAAATGGGCAAATAAGTTCTCAGTACATACCCACTACAACAAAGCATTCATTGCATTGCATTGTGGAGAATGCAAAGACTATAAGAAAACATAATTCTTGTCATGGAGAAATTTTAAAATAGTAAGAGATGCCTCACAATAAAACAATATACACAGATAGATTTAAGACACGTAGACACTCAAAGAAAAAGCTTACAGATTGATGGATAAAATTCGTATCAACAGCACAAATCAATACTATTGGGATATGCACAAAAGTTAGAATATTTAAGCAGGGGAGGCCTATTTTTATTTTATTTTTATTTATTTATTTATTTATTTATTTATTTATTTTTTATTGTTAGTTTCAGGTGTACAGAACAATGCAATAGTTACCCTTTTCACCCTCACAAAATAACAACCCCCCTCCCCCCATCTATTGCCCTCCCACCCCCGATATCATGCTTATCTATTACAATTCCATTGAATCCGTTCCCGCACTCTACTCCATGTCCCGAGGTTATATGTATATATAATTATAGTTGACATACAGTATTATTCAACATCAGTTTCAGAAATACAATGCGGTGGTCAGGCCTCTACATCAACTATGAAGTAGGGGAGGCCTATTTTTAATTAGTATAATCCTTCAGGTTGCGTGCAGCTAATATCTTCCAAAGGCAATGAAGCAGCACACTTAAAGAACAAACATCAAAATGACATTTGTCATTTTGGCAACAACTCTGCTAAATTTCATAATTCAGATGATCGTAGCATATTTTAAAAGGTTCAAAGGCCATTTTAAGCAGTTTTTAAACCACATCAGATATTAATGAAAGCTTATCGAATTTCTGACATCCACAATCCATCTTAATTATCTTAAATGGTCTGAGACAGAATAAGACCAAAAGGGCTGATGCCCAAATGTCTGAATACTTGGCTGAAAGGCTGAGCTCAAGCAAAACCAAAATGTGTTAGAGGCAACTTTTAAAATGCACAAATACAACAATTATTTTTAAACCAACAATTTTAGAAAAATAGTAGTTCCTAGCTAAAGCTTATATAAATGTAAGACACTAGGTTTGCGAATGTCAGCACAGTTTTAAGATCCCTTTCTAAAGTAATAGTCTCCCTCTGTTTTGCTTGGTATCTTAATTTGCCTTTAGTTTCAAAACTAAACTTGCCAACACTATTCCTCTCAAAACCTCAGGAATTCCATTACTAGTTTTAAGCTAAATTAAAGGAAAAGAGACGCATTCAACCCATGGCAGAAGTATGCACAAAGTGTTTGTTGATGCTCATAAATAGACTGAGAAATTTAGACACATCTGAGGGACAACGGCTGTATAGTGAACTGTTTTGCTCCACCGTGGAAACTGAATAGAAAAAGAATTATTGCTACTACTTCAACTGAGACCAGCACAGATAGCTTTAAACCAACTGGGATATAACAGACAAAACATTCTATTTAAGTCCGAGTCTTTGTGTGTTTTCACTTCAGGGAAGAATGGTTAGAGTGCCCTTTAGAAAAAAATCCACATGAAGCCAAAATATTACTGTCCTCTCTCCCCAAAGCAATGCTTAAAATGCCCTCAATACTGCCCACCCAGTTGCTTCCAAAAAAAAATAAAAGATTAAAAAAAATGAACTATAAATGCTTAACATACAGATAGAAGGTTCTCTGTCTTATCACCAGAAATATTTTCCATCCTGTTTCCCAATTCTCAGACTCCATCAACCTTCCTGACAGTTACAGACACTGTCTCTCTTCATCCCTCTCCATCACCTGCGACAAGCTCTAATTCATCTCAACTCACCTGATCCCAGGTATTGGGCTCCCCTGAATGAAACGAGTAAAAAGAGGAAAGCTACTATGAAGGAAAAAGGAAGGGAAAATCCCATCTTTCTCATTTCCCTGCTCCCTCCCTTACCCTGTCACAGCTGTGCAGAGTAGCAACAAATGGAAGGAATAAACCACCTTAAGTTCATCCTATTGCTATTTCTCACTAGTTACCCTTAACTCATTCACTGCTCCTTCTAGGCATTCTGCTCCTTGGGCATCACCCTATGTAGCCCCTACTCCCCTGCCCCAGGTAATGGAAGTCACAGCCAAGGGCCTAGATTTTGGGTAGACCCACTTCCCTAAGACAGGGATGCAAAAGGATGAACTGGGTTTCCACCATACCAGTGTTATGTAAGGTAAGGGTGGTTCGAATATACTGAGATATAATGGGTTACATCATTTTTATTGCCTGACCTGGTAATCTAAACACCATTGTTATGTGACTTGTTGGAAAAATAGGCTACTAATTCCAAATTCCCCTTTTTAACTCATGATTTCCCCTGCCCCCAGCCAAAACCCTTTTGAAACAATTCATTTACAAGATAGAGACTACCTATGTAAGAGTAAAATTACAGTGACTGCTAGTGATCAAAACAATACATTTTTGACAAAGTAAAGAAGTGGACGCCAGTAACTTGTGCAACATGGGTGATCCATGATTGCAACTATATAATTAATAAAAATAAAATAAATCTAGTTATAAACAGCATATAACCAACTAGTGATCATACTTTTGCAAAAGTACCTATTAAAACAAATATTCTAACTTTTGAAATGAATACACCAATAACAATTTGGTGATATCTATCAAAAATTTTAATGGATGTATCTATTGGCACAGAGATTCTACCTCTAAAATTTAAAGGACTAATATATTTGCACAGGAGTGAAATATATATACAACACGCATTACTGCATTATTTATAAAAGCAAAAGATAGGAAACAAGCTTAATATCCACCAAAACTGGGGTTTATAGTGCATTCACTATGCAGCCAATAAAAAGAGTGGATATGGTTGTAAATGTAAGAAGAAAACTTGCTATAAATAGCAATTGCCTCAGGGGAGGAGACCTAGGATACAGGGAGGTAAGAAAAGAGACTTGCTTTTCACAATAAACCTTTTTGTACCTTTAAATTGTGGATCATGTACATGGATTACACTTTTGTTAAAAATGAGTAAGTTAAAAATTTGTTAAAGAATTTAGACCATTTTCTCTAATCATCTGATACATAAATAGTTCTCCTATTCTCATCTGTAAGCAACGTTCATTAGGACTGAGAAACTAGGCTCCTAGAGGTTACCAACAGCCAATATGCTGAGGTAGAGGGCTCATTTCCTTGTGAGAAGAGGTACAACTTTGGCGACTGCATCAATCAAAACAAAGTATAATAGGTGAAGAAATAAAAGAAGAATTTGCCTTACCCAAAGCAACCTTTATTACAGAAATAAAACTGGATGCAATGTGATTTTGTCAGCACTCTAAACACTGCTTCACCAAAACCATCTGGCTGGAAATTTCTGGTTAGGGTCTAGCTCTCAGTGATTACATGCACCAGAAATACTTTGTAAAGAACCTGAGGAGTGCCAAAATCATCTGGATCCAAAAAGCAGTTAAAAACCAGGGGAAGAGAAGGGCAGTCATGGGCAGTTTCAACTGCCAAGAGAACAAACTTTTAAGATACCATTTTTCCTAACAGAATTTTTCTCTTTATCTCTTAAGTTCCAAGTAGGATTGAACATCGCAGTGCCTCAGTAATAAAAACTCAAGAAATGAAAAGAAACAATTCAAACTCTTTTTCAAGCTAATTTTTAAATGTTGCTATTTAATATGATTTTTGGTTTTGCTACTAGATAAAGAGATTAATAAAACAGCAGCTAATACCAATCTGGTTCCCTTTCTCTGATT
This sequence comes from Hipposideros armiger, assembly GCF_001890085.2. Lineage (NCBI taxonomy): Eukaryota > Metazoa > Chordata > Mammalia > Chiroptera > Hipposideridae > Hipposideros > Hipposideros armiger. Next base: position 5,029,765 of record NW_017731401.1, on the reverse strand, counting down.
CAAAAATTTATTACAATCTGATTATAAAACCAGAAAACTAGAGGAAAAAAAATATTGAAGAGGAGGAGTACATAACATGATAACATTTAGGAAGAGGATCATATTTATTTTTTATTAAAAAAATCCTTTCATTGGGTCTCTTGTTGACAACTATCACTTGGCTCGTAAGCACACTGCTATATCACTATGCACAACTTTTAATTTTACAAACTTAATGACCTATTTTAAAAAGAAAAGCAAACCATATAGCCCAAAGGTTTGCTGTCATAATCAATTACAGAGTCATGAGGTCTAGAATATACCTCAGTAAATGCAAGACGCTAGCTGGCATATCAAAAATTCAGTACATTCCTTTGCCAGGTTCAAACACTCAGACCATGCCAAAAAAAACAAACAAACAAACTCAACCTCATGAAATAAAGGTACACTTAAGAAAGCAAGAGGTAAAAAGTGCCTCAGAATTAATATTACATAGCTTAATACTACAAAGAATGTTGATTCAACTGATATTTTTCATTTTTATTTTATATTTATTAAACTATTTACTATGGCTCAACAGTATGAGGTACTTGATACTTATGAGTAAGGCTAACCATAATCATATCAAAGTCAGGGATTAACAAATACACACATGTACATTTAAATTCATATCAATGGTTTCCAATCCTGAGTCCAGGACCACCTAAGGTAGGAACTGAGAGTTCCTTAAGCTATTTTCAAGATTTAAAAATAGCCTAATAGCCTCATATACTGGCTGAAATAGAGCTTTGTACTCTTAGCATAACCAAATTTCATCTTGGGGGCTGGAATTTAAACTCAATGTGGTAATGCCAATTATCTCATAGTGATCAGCTCTGGTTATAGTTACAGTCTTCAGTAATAAAAACAGAAAACCCAATGAATAATTATGTAATAAATGTATTTTATTTTGTAGAAAAACTTCTTTGAATTCTAATACCAGAAAAGTAATAGAAATAGAGTAGTTTAGTGCTTATCTTAATGTTCTAGAAAAGCAAAATGCAAACTAAATATACATACCAGACGCTAAGTGCTGACAAAACGTTTATCAGGAAAAGGTTTGTGTGTGCAGGGGAGGACAGAAGGAACCTATGAATTACAAAAAAAAGTATATAGCCTTTTCTTTAAATTCTGATGGCTCAACTGATGCTCTGTGAAATAACAAGTAATGACGTGGATAAAGATGACTGATCAGACCCCAAACTATGAAAGAAATTTAACAGGAGGAAAAGTCTGTGTTCTCCAACTCCATTCTTTGCCTTTACACTCTTATTTCAGCAGTTACAACACTGCAAGATCTTAGCCACAGTTCTCACATACACATACCAAATGTAAAATAAAACAAATGGTTACAAGCTTAATTTTCACCTTGGAATGCACCATTTTGTACGCAGCATTAGTACAAAAGAATCACTAAGGAGTAAAATGACAATAGAACCCAAGATGTGGGATAAGTGCAAGAACACTCCCCCCAACATGAGCACTTAATGACTGGGGAAATCAGATGACCGGAAAGGAATCCAGCACATGCACAGCAGGTAGGACACACTGTACCAGAATCCATACAGGTCTAGATATAAATCCTGGGCCTCCACCACATTACCTGCCTGACCCTGGGAACGTTAGTCTCTGAAGCCTCAGTTTTCTCATCTATAAAATGAGAATAAGAACAATAATTCAGTAGAAACTCTTTTAACAGAACTCTACTTTATCAACCTATAGAAATACAACTCTCCAATCCCTCCAAGAAATCACTCCCTGACGCCCACCACAGGCTGACCACTCGCACCTGAGTGCAAGTGAGTCTTTTTTTTTTTTTTTAAAGATTTTATTGGGGAATTGGGGGAGGGGAGCAGCGCTGGGGAATCGGGGGAAGGAGAACAGACAAGTTGCTGTCGTTTTGTTCTTCAGTCTAGTTGTGAGGACATAGCTTCACTGGCCCATGTTGATATTATCATTGCGCTCTTCCCGGATGAGGCAGATAGGTCGCCGGCCTCTGGACAGCCGCTCACGCGGCTCTTGGCAGCTCACACTGGCTGCCGGCCGCTCACGTTGGCTGCCGGCCACACACGGTAGCTTATGGCAGCACACTGCAGCAGGGGCTACAGCCTACGCCATCACTGGCAACTCACGGCAGCCCAGCTCCAGGTGGAGCTGTTGTTCACCATCTTAGCTGTAGAGGGCAGTGTCACTGGCCCTCATGTGGGATCTGAACCAGGGCCCTGCTGCTCAGAGCTGGCGTCCCAAGTCAGCTCTTAACCAACACGCCACTCGGCTGGCCCTGAGTGATTCTTATATAGAGTCTTCCAAGTAGACCACTCTTTTCTTAATGTCCCACCCTTCTGCTCTCACCAAATGAACTGCACATTTAACAAGAGCCAGCTGTTTATTCCCAAAACCAGTTTACGCCAACTGTACTTGTTATTGTAATTATGTAATTTAAGATTATGTAAACTGATGGATTATGAGTGTGAAAAGGATTGTTTCTCTGAAATTATGTTGGCAAGTTCAAAAAGATTCAAAGGCTAATTATTTTTTAAAAAGTTATTATGGAATTAAGTGTATGTAAAAGCTTTAAAAGAATAGGGGAAAAGCATAAAAATGTAGAAGGATTTTACATAACACAATGAAAGTGTCTTTAATTCTCTCTTCTATGAAAAAAAAGGGGGGATACTATTAGGATACTTAACAGATAATGCCTCATTATAGTGTGGATTATGCTAAAAAGACAATCCAAAACTCTAACAAAAGGGCCCATCCACAAAAAAAAAAAAAAACAACATTGGCCCTACAAGGAGCAAAATGGTGAAAGAATGTATATTCAAGTTTTAAAATTAAAAATACACATCTTTGGGCTGGCCAAGTGGCGCATTGGTTAAGAGCTGGCTTCGGACGCCAGACGACCCCGGTTCGGATCCCACATATGAAAGCCAGTGACACTGCCCTCTACAGCTAAGATGCTGAACAACAGCTCAACCTGGAGCTGGGCTGCCATGAGTCGCCGGCGACAGCATAGGCTGCAGCCCCTGCTTACAGTCGGCTGCCATAATACCGCGTGTGGACGGCAGCCAGCAGGAGCAGCCCGCAGCCAGTGTGAGCTGCAAGAGCGGCCGTGAGCAGCCGTCCTGAGGCCGGCGACTGATCTGCCTCACCCAGGAAGAGTGCAATGATAATACCAACATGGGCCAGTGAAGCAACGTCCTCCACAACTAGACTGAAGAACAAAAGGACAGTAACTTGTCTGTTCCACTCCCAATTCCCCAATAAAAATCTTAAAAAAAAAAATTACACATCTTTATTATGATTCCTCGCTAACCAACTTTTCAACTACCTACTAAATATCCCATATGAAATCTTCATATGCAGCTACCTCAAAAATTTATAAGAATATTGTAAGGACCAAATAAAATAAAGTACTTGAGCACATGCCTGAAACTTAGTAACATTCAAGTAGAAACTTATGCTTGGGGGAGGGGTGTTATCACTCTGTAAGGGGTGTAATTATTGTTTTGTACACCTGAAACTAATATAGATAGATAGATATGGAAAGAAAGAAAGAGAAAGAAAGAAAGAAAGAAAGAAAGAAAGAAAGAAAGAAAGAAAGAAAGAAAGAAAGAAAGAAAGAAACTTATGCTTTACTTTACAGCAGTGGGTCTCAACCTTCCTAATGCCGCGACCCCTTAATACAGTTCCTCATGTTGTGGTGACCCCCAACCATAAAATTATTTTCGTTGCTATTCTATAACTGTAATTTTGCTACTGTTATGAATCGTAATGTAAATATCTGATAAGCAGGATGTATTTTCATTGTTACAAATTAAACATAATTAAAGCATAGTGATTAATCACAAAAACAATATGTAATTATATATTGTGAAATATTTATAATTCATGAAGTGTCGTTTTACCTCCAATACTGCTGCTTTCTACACAGTAGCTGCTCTCTACACATGTGTGTCTGGTCTGCATAAGTACATTATGGTGCCAACCCTGTCACATACACCTGTATTTGTATGGGGTGTATGTGATGGGGTTGGCGCGATGATGTCATCACGCCGGGTACTCGTGGGCGGATCTGCATGTGGGCGGACCGCCTGGAGACAGATAGAGGAGCGGTGTCTCGGTTCCTAAGACCATCGAAAATATGTGTTTTCCGATGGTCTTAGGTGACCCCTGTGAAAGGGTCCATTCACCAAAGGGGTCACGACCCACAGGTTGAGAACCGCTGCTTTACAAGTTTTGTTATTACCCTGATGGTCTATTGCTCTGACAATATAGTACTGCTGTCTTCCAGAAGGGTGCATAAAGTTTTTGTTATTCCGTTATTTTTTTGTATTCATGTACATTACTTACACCCCATACATTATTAGCCATATAACTTCTGTGGTGGCTATTAAAATTTACTAAGTGAAGACGTCCAATACTCTGGAGAGCCCCGGGAGAGTGCAGTCTCCCAGGGTTATACTTAACTATAAGGAAACATTACAGTAATGCCTTAACATGTCAGCATGAGCTGACAAGAACATAGGAAAAATGAATGAGGTGCTGGTGTGTAGGTACCAGTGGAGGGAGCAACAGCTCTCTGAACAGGGAACAGACACCGGAAAAGGTCAAGTTTCCAGACTAAGGAGAGTAACTAGGAGATAATGGCAGGGGGCAGAGCGAAGCAACGTAGAAACTGGCAATCATTTTGTAGGTAACAAACTGTAAACTAAAGAGGTTACAGGGAAGGTAAAGGGAAGGGTCTGATGATTCGACATCTTGCTCAGAACTGCTGAACACTGGCACAGACATTAAAATGCTTTTCCAAATTACTTAAAAGCTAAATTACATTTTTAAAAGTTCTTGTCATTGTGACATTACAATCAATTTTACTCTTCATGGAAAACGGTTACATAAAGAAATGCACTCTAAAATTAGAACAATGAAGTACCTTTTCCACCTATAAATTGGGGGGGAGGGGAAGCAACACTATTATCCAATTTAACAAGGATACGGTGAAATAGTACTAGCAATACCATCCTTTTGAGAAGCAATTTGACCAAATACTCCGAGACTAATAATATCCTTTGGCTCAGTATCACACATCTGGGAATCTGACCTAAGGAAATAACTAAAAATCTGAAGAAATCCATATGCTCAAAGGTGTTTTCTGCAACATTTCTTATAATAGCAAAAATTAAGTATGATGGTGACGCAGAACATAATATGTTAAGTTAGGGGAAAAGCGGCAAACAAAATTGAGCATATACTATAACTATGACATAAAACATTTTATGAAAAGGGCTGTAAAAAACTCCAAAATGATACCTGTATTAGAGTGGTGGAATTCAAAATGTGTTTTTTCTATTGCCTAACCTTTCTGAGTGTTATTTTACTCTTATAATTAAAACAAATTATATTTTAAAACATGCATTCCAAAAAGTTATGTACTGTATGATTTCATTCCTACAACATTCACTAAATGACAAAACTAGTGGTGGGGGTATGTGTGAATATATAGAGGTAACACTAGGAAGTTCTTTTGTAGTGATGGAATAGTTCTGTATCTTAATTATGGTAGTAGTTACACAAAACTATACATGGGATAAAATTGCACAGAACTACACCTACACACACAGAAATGCAGGCTTAAAAAATTGTAAAATCTGTATGTGGTCTGTACTCTAGTTAACAGCAATGTTCCAATATCAATTTCCTGGTTTTCATATTGTATGGCAGCTATTTAAAATGTCACCATTGGGGAAACTGAACGAAGAGTATATAGGACCCTACTATTTATGCAACTTCCTATGAGTTTCTACCTCAAAATTTTTTTTTAAAAAGTGCTTGCATATATAATATTGAGTTTTTGGGTTTGTTTTTTTTTGAGTGGGTGGAAGGTAAGGGAATGTAAAATGAGCTGTGTAATATACAACTTCCAAAGCACTGCTACCTACCAACTAGTCACACACACAAAAAAACCCTATAGGAAGCAAATAGCAGTCTTTAGATTGAACATAATCTACCTAGGTCAGGCTTTAATAAATGGCTTCAATTTAAATGAAAGTATTAGTCAATTGTCAATTTTCAGAATACGCTGAACTGAATAGTTTTGAATCTCAAACCATATACTTACATAATCCATTAAGCAATAGCCCTCAGAATTTTCTCTCTTGTTAGAAATATTTCAAAAAATATAAATAACATCTTCTTACATAAATTCAACTCAAATACATAAATAATTTATACAAAGGATATAACAGTTCATTACCTCTGGGGTTGTGCTACATGACAGCACAACATCTATCTTAATTCACCATTTTCACCTTAATGCCTACATGGTTCTTAATGCCTAGCAGGCTCCCAATAACTACTGAATCAACTAGTCAATGGATGAATTCATGTTCTAGTCAAGATTTAATGCCCAAGTTCCTTCAGCTTTAACTGAGACTGGGAAGTAGAAGGTAGAAGGTAAAAGAAGGAGCAAATTTGGATAGGGCCCAGCTTCTACCAATTCACCAGGTCAAATGATTACCTTAACCCACACTACATCCTAGTTACCAATGTAAAAGCTGACCTGAAGAACACCTTACATCATTTCTCCTGATCACCCAAATCTTAAAGACTTGTTTAATAACTAGAAAAAGGATTGAACTAGTTCAGAAAATCTGCCTCACTAATCTTTATCGACTAATGCTTTCAAGAAAGCCAAATTTTCTTTGCTATGTGCAAATCCATCAACTTTTTAATCTGAAAAATCTTAGCTAGTTTGCAAAGCATCAAAAACCCATTCCAGGCGTGGCCGGGTGGCTCAGTCTGTTAGAGCGCATGCTCTGAGCAACAGGGTTGCCGATTTGATTCTCACATGGGCCAGTGAGCTGTGCCCTCTACAAGACTGAAAACAACTTGAGCTGAGCTGCAGCTGAGTTGCCGGTAGGTGGGCGGCCAGATGGCTCAGCTGGTTGGAGCACGTGCTCTTAACAACAAGGTTGCCAGTTTGACTCCCTCATGGGATGGTGGGCTGCGCCCCCTCCAACTAAATTGAAAACGGCGACTGGCCTTGGAGCTGACCCGCCCCTCCACAACTAAGATTGAACAACAACAACTTGACTTGGAGCTGATGGGTCCTGGAAAAAACACATTGTTCCCCCCAAAAAACCACACTGTTCCCCAATAAAGTTTAAAAAAAAACCCATTCCACACAAGCTTTAAGCTCTCAGCAATAATATATATAATATATACTTATACATTATATATTTATGTCTATATTCATATATAAATATATAAACAATACAATTACATACACTGGAACTATTACCTTATAAGACACTTAAGTCAGATAGCAATTCATCTCTATATGCTATTTACTCATTTAACAATCTATGGTACTGACAATGGAACAGTGAACAAGGCACACACACTGCCCTAAGTTTAGTCTATCTACAATAATAACTTAAAAGGCAACTTTAGCTAGTAAAAAGAATCTTTAAAAAACTAGGGTTTGGATTCCAATGCTATCTCTTATTAGCTATGTCTCTGAGTTTTAGTTTCCAGAAGTATAAAGGTACTATTGTCATGAAGATTAAAATAAAATCATAAAATTAAAAATGGTTGGCAAACTAGAAAGACCTATACAAATGTAAGGTATATTATTACTGTACTTAGCTTTTCATTAAGAAAAAGCAAAACACTAGGAATCTCCCTGTAAATTGCTTATTACTAATAGCTGCAAGAGAAGAAGTGGTAACTATATGGTGAACAAACCAGATAACACCTTGACCAAAATTAAAAGCACTAACTCGGGGCAAATGGACAATATGTACATCCAGATGTGATATCCCGAGAGACACACATCACTTTCGTAGTAGTCTAACTGAAGATAAATAAATAACCTGAATCAAATCACAAGACAAATCAGATCAAATCAGACAAACCCAAATTGAAAAACTTCCTGTAAAATAAGTGACCTGTATTGCATGATAAAGACAAAGGAAGGCTAAAGAATGCTTCCAAATTAAAGGAGACTAAGAGAAATGACAACTAAATACAATACATTGACAGAATTGGAATATAAACTGTAAAAGTATCAATGTTAAATTTCTGGAATTTGGTTAACAGTACTGTGATAACATAAGAGAATATCCTTATTCTTAGGTAATATACCCTGAGGTATTAAGAGGTAAAAAGGCATGCAACCTATTCTTCAATGATTCACAAAAATAAATATTGTGTGTATGCCATAAGACAAATATGGCAAAATGTTAATAATTTATGAATGTGGGTAAAAGGTGTACAAGTAGCTATTGTATCATTCTTGCAATTTTTCTATAAGTTTGAAATTATTTAAAAATAAAATGTTTAACGACTGCTCTGCCTCCCCGGAGAAGAGTGCAATGATGGTGCCAACTTGGGCCAGTGAAGCAACGTCCTCCACAACTAGACTGAAGAACAAAA
>NW_017731401.1:5004132-5021250 GCF_001890085.2 Hipposideros armiger | reverse complement strand
CCCAATAAAAAAAAATAAAAATAAAAATGTTTAAGAAAACAGGGTACTAACCTGCAGGGGTTCACTTATAAGCTCTAAGCCATACAATTTTAAAGTACTATTGAAAACACTCTGCAAAATTAATACAAAGAAAGTTCTAAGAAAGTTCACAGTCAAATTACTAAACAGATAAGAAAGCATGGCACCATGAGCAAGAGCCAGTAAAACAAACAGCAGAATCATAACTGCAAAAATATTGGAATTATCAGACACAAATATAAAATAATACATATAACATGCATATTAAATATATATATATTTAACAGGTTTTTAAGAAAATCTTGAGAACATGATCAAGAAAAGGAATACGATTACAAAAAAAGATTAAAGCAGTCTTTTAAAGGAACTAAATGAAACTTCTAGAAACAAAATAAATACATGAAAATTTTAAAAACTTAATGAACATGCTACAACATGGATGAACCTTAAAGATACTATGCTAAGAGAAACAGGTCAGACACAAAAGAAAAATATTATATGATCCACCTATATCAGGTACCTAAAATAGTCAAATTCACAGAGACAGAAAGTAAAAGAGTTGCCAGTTGCTGCGGAAGTGGGAAATGGGGAATTATTGTTTTTCCATTTGTGAAGACGAAGAAAAGCTCTGGAGATGAACAGTGGTGATGGCTGCACAAAAATGTGAATGTACTTAATGCCACTGAACTAACTGGACACTTTAAAATAGTTAAAATGGTAAATTCTATATGTGTATTTTACAATAAAAAATGTATGTATAGTTAAAATAAAGTAGAAAAAAGTTCTAAAATTCAGTAAACTAGTTGAACACAGCTGAAGCAAGAAATGGCTAGCTGGAAGACACTAATGATCCAGAACACAACACAGAAAGATAAAGAAATGAAAAATATGAAAGGTTAAGAGACATGGAGGGTAGGGCAAGAATATTAACAAACTTCAAATACAAATTCCAGGTAGAAAATATGGAAGATAAAATTTGAGGAGAAAATTGGCAAGTTCTCCAAAATTGTTGAAAGACATCAATTTTCAGATTCCAAACCCTACTGCATGATAAATAAAAAGAAATCAACTTCTAGACATATCAAAATGAAAGTGTAAAGCACCAAGGACAAAGGTTCAAAAACTATTGGGAGGGCCAGCTAAGTGGCTCAGTTGGTTAAGAGTTGGCTTAACAGCACGAGCTCTGAGCAACAGGGCCGCCGGTTCGATTCCCACATGGGCCAGTGACGCTGTGCCCGAGCTGAGCTGTCACTGAGCTGCCAACAGGTGGCAGGATGGCTCAGCTGGTATAACTAGACTGCCTGTTCAGTGGTGGGCTATGCCTACCCGCAGCTAAGACTGAACTTGGCAGCTTGAGCTGAGCTGCTGCCTGGATGACTCAGCGGATAGAGTGCGCTCTTAACAACAAGGCTGCTGGTTTGACTCCCGCATGGGATGGTGGCTACGCCCACCTGCAACTAAGATTGAACACAGCACACTGAGCTTAGGGACCACGAGCTGCCGACCGGAAGCCAGGTGGCGACTGGCGCCCTCCACAACTAAGACTGAAGAACAACAACTTGGCTGATTCCCCTCCCCCAATTCCCCAATAAAATCTTTTAAATTAAAAAAAAAAAAACTGGGTTGTCTGAAAAGTCGTGACGTATTTTTCTATGTTTTTCATTGCAAAAATGCGTCATGACTTCTGACAATCCAATAGCTATAATGAAAAAACAGATACTTATAAGGGAATAACAATTACATGGATTACAGATTTTTGAACAGCAATAAAAGCCAGAAGGAAATACAACAATATTAAATAATATCAATAATGAACAAAGAAAACAATAACTGCTAGCATAGAATGCACACTTAGAAACTAACTATCTTCAGGAATGAAACTAAGATAAAGATATTTCAACCAAATAAAAAGTTTTCCAACAACAGACCCTCACTACAGAATATTCTAAAAGCTATATTTCAGGCAGAGAGAAAAATGACCTCAGATCTCATACAGGAGGTCGAGATGCAAATGGAAATGATGAGCAAAGACACTTGTAAATATACAGGCATATCAAAGCAACAGTGTTTCAAACAACAGTAACATCTAATTTGTTGGGAGACAGGGAAAACTGCATAGAATCTAATTCCCAAACTTGAAGAGAGAGGGAAATGGAATTTTTAAAAATACATTCATTAACATTAAAAAGAAAGCAAGGGAATGATTAACACAAGGGGATGATGGTTACTTAGGAAGCATGTCAGAGAACACAAGATGTGAGGAGTAAGTATAAAAAAGGTTCAAAGAGGCTGACAGTGTTCTATTTTCTAAGCTAATTACTGATACATGGTAGTACATTTTATAATTATTTAAACTGTGCACTTATTATACTGTATGCTTTTGCAATAAAAGTAAATTTTATAAATCAGCACAAGGAAAAAAATCAAATGACCAGTGATGACTCCCTGAAAAATCCAGAATACTTCACAAACCTTGGTCTTTAAAATTGAAACAATGAAAAGAGTCATTGTTTCATTCAACAAATACTTATGAAGAGCCTAATCCTTGCCTATAGCTGAGCTGAGGGATGCCATGAAGACTTCTAACCTCTCTTCATCCTGGTCTTCCTAACCCTAGAGAGCTACACTGTAGCCACCAGCCACATGTGGCTATTCACATTTAAACTAATTAAAATTAAATAAATTTTTAAAATGTATTCCTCTGTTAACACTAGATACATTTTATGTTCAGTATATAAAGGCCATTATATTGAAAAGCACACATACAGAACATTTCCATAATTGCAAAAAGTTCTATTAGACAGTGCTGCTATATTTTTATAACACTAGAAATATATTCATAACTGAATAACCTTAAATATAAAAGAACATCTTAAAATTGATTAAATCTCCTTTTAAAATCATTAAATTATTTTATTTCTGTGAAACTACAGCTCCTTAATAATATTTTTAAAAGTTTGCTGTTTGTTAAAAATATATAGAAAGTGTCAGGAATTGTTTACCATCTCCCATGCTCCACCAAAAACCATGAGAACAAAGTATTTTTTTTTAAAGAGCCAAAATTAAATAGTTAAGCCCAGTGCTACTAAATTGTAATACAAAAGCCATGTCACAGGAATACAAAAATCCACAGGATGAACACATATCATCCCTTTTTGGAGGCACCAATTTCAGTTGACAGTACTTTTAAAACACTGTTTACATACATGTAAAATGGCAAAATGCAAAATTCATATGAATTTTAAAAATAAAACCCTGTAGGCATCATGAAATGTTCCACTTATGTAACTGTAGGACCAGCTCAAACTGGTCCTATCCTGTTTCTAACAAGACCCGGAACTGCTTTATATATTAAGATATTAGGAAACCAAAGTTTAAACCTTGGATACACACTTATGAGTAACCCCCATGAACCCTTAACTGCTCCGTCCCCGCCCCCCTCCCAACAGAACCAACGGAGGACTGGGACATCAGAACCTGAATGAGGACCCTTTGTCCACGAAGATCCCTTCCTGAAACCCCTCACATCTTGTCCTGAACCCGGGATCACAGAAGACAGATTTGAGCCTAGCCTCCAGTCTCCTTGCCAGTCGGCCTCGCAATAAAAGCTTCTTTTCTCAGAACCCAAGCGCCATAGTATTGGCTTCTATCACAGGACACTTTGGGCTGTATCGTTAGACTTCTGATCATACCATTCATTTCTGCCATGAGGAGTGCTTTGTAGGAAAAATTTAAGCATTGTTAAAATAAATGAATTCTATATGAGTTTTATTTACCAGAAACAATGATATAAACAAAACTATAAAACAATAACATCCTGAATATCTAAAGCAGTGGAGGTTTCCATTTTTCTTTAAAAGTAAAGGAGAGAAGGCTTAGGCTATTTCAACCTAACATGAACATTTTGTTTTAGGCATTCTAACGTACATTTCTAAGTATTTCTATAGTACTCCCAATGTTTTAAATTACTTAAACCAAAAACACTCAAAGGAAACATTAAGCCTTAATTTAACAGTCACTTAGGCTAGGTTTGCACCTTAAACCAACCCCCACCCTACTCCCCTNCACCTCTCTCTCTCCCTCTCCCCCTCCCCCTCCCCCTCCCTCTCTCTAAGTGAACCAGGGAGTCAATAAGCTTCTCATCCAGACAACTGAATGCTATTTCTATAAACGCTTATGCTAATAATTGGTTTGTGTCCCCCAAGAGGACTTCTGTGGCTCTACTTACATAACTCATTATGCAAAGTGCTGAACTATTCTTTCTCTAGAAAGCATTCTGAATACTGGTATTTGTACAAGGTTTACTTGCTGTATTAAATAAAACAGCTTTTCTCACTCTAACTTCAAGGATCTTTCCTGCAGAAAGAGGTGAAAAGGAAAGCCAATTTCTACTACTTCACTATGTCAAAGGCGAGTTATTTATCTTGTTGGCTAATCAACAATGACTTACAGCAGCACCCCCAGTTTGCCAGTTTCCTCCTGGGAATCCGGTTGAGAAACAGCCTTAAACAAGTAATTTGGAGCAACTTGTTCGAACTCAACTGAAAACAATCTGAACTGCTTCTTGAAATGTACTGTAAATATTAATATAAAATGTGACAAAATTAAATTCAATGGTGGTGAGAATCACAATACAGCCCCTGGAGGGTAACAGAAGGGTAGAATGTGCCACAAACCTAATTTGAATATGCATAAATATGTTGGATGAGTACTTTCCCTCAATCCCTTGGTTCTATTTAAGCCAAGATTATCAGATTTCACAGAACCATAATCTTAAAAAAAAATAATAACTGAGGGATCTGCATAGAGTTGCCACCTTTTATTTTTCCAAAGACATTTCAAAAGAAAATATCAATTACTGTCACCATTATTTCATTAAAAAAAACTGTTTTATACCAAAAATGGTAAAAAGTAATTTTCAAATATTATCTTTTAAATTCAATAGATTGAGCTTTATGAAAAGGTAACTCATTCTCATTTTACTTCAGAAAAGTGAAAACTTTGTCACAGACTGACACCACTCCATAGCAAAGCATTTGGGAACCACAGGTCTAAGCAACTAACTCCCACGTGGAAAAAGCAAGCAACAGTAGGACATGCCCAAACCAAATATTAACCTATTCAATAATGAGGAAATAAGAGGCTTGGAGGGGTTTAGGGACTCTCCCAAGGTCGCAGACCAAGAATTTTGACACAGCTCTGTCTAATTCCAGAGTCAGAGTTCCTAACCATTATACTAAATTTCCTCTAATATTCTTCCAGTGCTATAAAGATCCACCCTAATCCAGTCACCTTTGTGACCAATGACAACCGAGGAATTTCCAAGACAGCTGGCGGGACTGAGAGGTGTACTCCCTGGCCATCATTCAGACTGAAGCTAAATGGAACTCCTGACCTTTGCCTCATTAATACCAGGCTCACTGCAACTAAGCCAACCAGCCCAGACAAAGCACACACAAAACCCCCTGCCTCCAACACTGACGCAGGACTCTTAAGACATTCCAAGTGCTGTGATATTGTGAAAAACATTTTCCTGAAAAACAAATTGAACGTATTAATTTCAAAAAGGAAATAAACACTTCCATGGAAACTCAGTCTAAAATTAATAAACTTGACCTCAAAAGTTATAACTCTAAGCCTCATTCTGCAAACTATTACAATCTTTTACACATTAATACAGATTTCCCCTATTTAAATATCTAAACAGAAAAACACAAAATTTTATATATCTATAGTTCTTAGTTTCCAAATTAAAATAGTTTTTATATGTGTCATTATATACATGATGCTTAAAAAGTATCTTATTCTATCCCTCTAGTATAATCAAAACATTGGAGACAAAACTACTCATGTTAATCAAAAGTACTTAGAAGAAAAATATGTAACTAAATACCATTTTCTACGAAAGACACTATCAGTAGCCAGTAGTAATACGAGGCACAAAAATTACCTTTCACTGTTTAGAGGTTCTTGATATTGAAACCAAAATTGAAAGTTATACATATAAATAAATAGAATACTGTATCAGAGATTTGCTTCTAAACCCTCACATATCATTTGCCAGCAAATGTCCAAATGAAACAACCAAACAGCTCTTAAGTAATCAAAGTCTGACAAGCTGGACCCAATGAGTCTGAAACACAATAGTTCATCCTCCCTGAAATAGGGCAATAATAGACAGCATAGTATTCTTGCTAACAAGGTCAAGAAAATTTTATTCCCAATTGGATTTTCAATGGTCAGATCTACCCCATCTGAATCTGCAATGTGAGGGAGTAATCAACAGGCTATCAATTTTTTACCTACTATATAAAATTATCTATTTAGTATCTTTTCCTTGTTTTAAACAGATGCCATCTATGAGTAAAATAAAGGTCTTTTTTTCTTTTGCCTGTAAGCTCTCCCTTCATTCGTTCATCTAGATACAGATTCAACTAGTGTATCTATTTGTATTATTGTCTCCACCCATGTTTAATATATGCCTAGCACTGCCCTCTCTCATGAACTACAAACCCACATTTCCAAAAGCCTCAGGACATTTCTAGTGTTTGGCAAGTATATAAAAAACATACTCAACATATTCAAAACTGATTTCATTATGTACTTCCTTGCCCATATTTTTAATAAAAGCATCACCATCACCATCACCCACACTTAAAATGAGTGGAGCCTTCAACTTTCACTTTCTCCAAAAGTTTCCCAACAGTCCTTCCTCCCACCCACCTACTAAATCATCCCAATGCCACTGCACTTGCGCAGTATTTACACTACAGTTGACCCCTGTGCAATGTAAGGGTTAGGGGCAACAACCCCACACACAGTCGAAAAATCTATGTGTAACTTTTAACTCCCCCAAAACTTAAGTAATAGCCTACTGTTGACTGGAGGCCTTACTGATAACATGAACAACCGATTAACATATTTTGTATATGTATTATATGCCATATTCTTACAATAAAGTAAACTAGAGAAAAGGAAATGTTATTAAGGAAACCATAAAGAAAATATATTTACAGTACTGTATGCATTTACTGAAAAAAATTCATGTATAAGTGGCCCCACTCAGTTCTAACGTGTGTTGTTCAAGGGTCAAGTCTATATTGAAAGTCAGCTTTCTACAACAAATCATTCTACACACTACACTATTAATACTTCAGTAGTTTCTCATTACCTCCCAAATGTTGAACTCCTAAATACAGCATTTAAACATATTCTAGACCCAAATTAAATTTCAAACCTCACCTCTTATTCCCCAAAATGAACCCTATATTCTAGGTAGGTAATCTGGTCCACTAACTTTTCTTTGAGTACACAATGAGCTTTGCCACCTCCACACTTGTGCTCACATCATTCCTTTTATTCAAAAAGCCTTCTTCATTCACCTACTCCCAATCCTTAAATTTTTGTCTTAGAAAAGTCTTACTCTCTGAAATGTTGAACTCAGGTTCCTAGTTTATTGGGAGGTAGCATGACGTAGTGGAAACACACAGGCTTTGGCACCAAGCAATTTGGATTCAAAATCGTACTCAGTTACCTGCTAGCCATATAGTCTCCGTGAGTTACTTAACATATGTGAGCACCAATGTCCTCATTATTAAGAAAGATGCTTATATATTGTTCTGAAGCTTAGAAAATGTATGTTAACACAACTATCAGGGAGCATGGCTCTAAGTGCTCAATAAATAATAGCTTTAGAGCTAACTTCATAAGTGTTACTACCTCCACCACTTTTCATTATTACTCTTGCTAAAAATAAATACATTTTCCTTTCCTACAACTCCAAACTTTAGGTCAAACCACTCATATGGTAAGTATTTACATATATTTGTTTATGTTGTAAATTTTTATGCAAATATCTTACATCCCTTCTCGATTTCAAATTCCTAAAGACAAAAGACTTAATCCTTGTATCCTATAAAGCCTAATCATGAAGCACACACCACCACCTCCAACTAGAAAAATGTTTTAATATGATTGAATGATACAATTCCCCTCTTCATGACTTCTGACACACAGGAGAAAATTATTGCCAAAACCTGAATCTTAGTTGTTAGGGCTGTATCTTTATTTGCTCACTATGTGGCTGCCTAATATAGCAAATGTTCAATATCTGTTGAATTGACTTGAATAACATAATTGAGAATGCACATGTTCAATATCCTTTGAACTGACCCGAACATAATAAAATTTACAATGCCTATGAATATCTGATTTTCTCCCAAGTACCTTTTTCTGCTGTTACAATTCTTGAAACATTTCCCTTCAAAACACATTAACTACGATCAGTACGAATCCATAACCATATCTCCTTTTGCTGATTCTCTCAACTCCAATATTCCAACCATATGCTCTAAACAATTAACCACTTCAAATGGCTAAGAATCTACAGTTTCTATCTAAATGTAAATTTCAGGCAACTAATCTTCCCTCCACAATCTTTTCCGGGAACCTTTTGCCTGTTGGAAGATCAACAACCTTGAAATAAATTTTCTTTTGCATGGGAGAGCTCACTGAACTTGTCACTTCAGTCTATTTTCTCTAATTCATGATATTACCTCCCCTGCCAGTGGTGGGAGGAGAATGAGGTAAGTAAATACCCAAAAAACTACAGTATAAGTCCTAATATAAGCACATGATGAGAAGTGCAGGAAAGTGTCCCTGGTTTCACAAAGGTGGTTTGTGGACACTTTACACTGCAAAAACGATGACCATCTGCTGATAGTCATAACCTGCAGTAAGTAACTGCATTCATTCCCTTATGATAACTGAAAATCACTATTAAATGTGGGAAATCTTTATTTCCTAGAAATCTTTCAGCAGTAACTTATAACCTAAAATCTGTTTACTAAAAATGCCTACCTTACTTTCTCCTCCCGGAAACTCAATGTATCCGAGGTAAACACTTTATAAGTTAAAAAAGTAATAATAAAATCACTTCTGCCCACGTGAACCTCTCTGGATCACAGCAACAGCTGTAAGAGGATAAGGACCCTCTCAGGAGTTACCTCGAACAATTTTTCTTTAAAAGTTAAGGAAAATGACAGTTTCAAATAGGAAGGTATACAAACTTCGGGAAAGAGGGGGTATAATAACTCTCCAACCCTCTGCAATCAAATCGTGCAACCGCAGGCTGAACTCATCGTGGAACTGTGACTTCAGATGGCCACAGGAATTAGGAACACAGATTAGAGAACAGCATCATTTCTTACGTCTGCAAGAAAACTTATCTGAACCACTGATTTTCTTCAAGCAAGTTGTTTGTTTTAAGAAGTGACTTCACCGAGAGCTTGAGCAAGCTTTCCAGTGAGTAAAGATCATGGGAGACGCGCTGGTGCCACACTCATCTACGTATCCAGAACCGGTACCGAGAGCAGTCCAAATCGATCCCAGGCAACCCCTAAACGCGTCTGGATGAAAAGCTTTGCAAAAGATCCCCGGCATGTACACACTCATCACCGGCCCTGGGACTTAGGAGACGACACCCTAGGGACCCGGGCTAATTACTGAGCCTAAAGACAGATCCAGAGAACGCGAATCGGGAATTGGAGCTCAAGATTGGGTCCGGTGTCCAGGTTCCCAGCCACAGGTCGGACACAGAAAACCAAATCCGGGAGGCAGCGCAAAGATTTGGGGGAGCAGAAAAGAGGGGATCGGATGGACCGCGGCCCAGCCCATCCCCACTCTCGAGTCCCAACAGCAACAACAGCTCCGGGAACCCCCCTCCCCGGCTCCGCCCCGCCCACCCCACGGCGCCGCCGCCCGCTCCTTCCCGCCCCGCGGGTTCGGCAAAGACCGCGGCGGTCGACAACCCGCTTCCCCGAACCGCGACAGCCCAGCCCGCAGCCCGGAGCGGGTAGCGGGGGCCCGAAAGCGCCAGCTCCGATGCGGCCAGCAGCCGTCCCGGTCCGCTCCCCAGGCCACTCACCATCGGCCCGCGCGCTGGGAGGGGTCAGGGCGCAGGTCGCTGGGCGCGGACCCCCGGGCTCCGATCCGCGTAGGAGCCCCTACTTGGAGCTGATGGAGCTTCTGCGGCTGTGCCTACAAGGCCTCTCTCCAGCCCGAACCTTGAAAAAGTACTTCCGGGGGAGCGGGGGAGGGAAGGGTTTTGGCACCGGAACTGCTCGCGGGCTCGGGCTGCTAGGACCGCCCAGGCGGGGCGGGGCGGGGCCTCCCCTGCGGGCCGCCCGCAAGTCCGCCCCGGACCGGTCAATCAACCTTTCTGCCTCACCGACCCTCGGTTCCCCTGGCTACCGCTGCTTTGCGTGTTGTTCCGTTTCAGACAAGCAAACCGAGGCCCGGAGAATTTAGGTACCAGGGGTCCAGCGCAAACACCCTGCCTCCCGTCTCTCTCCAGTATTCTCTCCACTCCCATCTGCCTCCTTTAAAAATAAAAGTTAACATTTACTGAACGCTTACTACGTGGTAGGTAGGCACCGTATTAAGTGCTTGAGGTGCTTCACTCAGTTAATCGTCCCCAAGCCCCTTGAGATTGGTGCTATTAATGTACATCTTGAAAAAGGGGAAACCTGTCAAAAACACCAAACCACATACCACAAACGTTGGCTCTTGATTTTAACTGGTGGTGTGTGTATAAATCTCATCTACCCCTAACAAGATTTTTTAATTCTCTAAGTACAGGGATCAAATTATGTCCCTGCAGTCCATCATCACTTGGAATTTCAATGGAGACCAAGAGCTAGGGGCTCTGGAATCTTATTACCTGGATCCTGTTATCTGTTACTTACTTTTTCTTTCTCACCCTGAGCAAGTTGCTTTACCTTTCTAAGCCTCGGTTTCATCATTTGTAATATATTTGGTGTGTGTGTGTGTGTGTGTGTGTGTGTGTGTGTGTGTGTGTGTGTGTGCGTGCGCGCGCGCGTAAACATATATACCGGTGATCTCTGGATTGTTGTAGGAATTTAAAATGAAAATGCACGATAAACACTTCAGTGTACCTAGTACCAACGTAGGACTGGGTAAAAATCAATGCTCATACCTCATTATCACTAAAAACAATTTTTCTTCCAGTGGAGTTACTCTAGCAGGGGGTAATTTGAAAAACTGTGGATTAGCAATAGGCAATAGAAAAGGTTAGTTAAGGAAATAAAGGAAGAGTAGAGGTTTTTTGCATTGGGAAAAATGAAGATAGGTGGTGAGCCAAAGAATGTCCTGAGGCCAGCCTGGATACTTGTAAGGCTGTAAGTCAAGATGGTAAAAGGACCCACAGAGTCAGCTGCCAGGCAGGGAAAGAAAGGGGGAGGGGGGAATTCCTTAGCCACAAACTCAGGAAGGCATCAAACTTCTGAGGTAGATTCTGTATCTCAGGCCAGATACAGTAGACTCCGTGAAAACGTATTTACAAGCATTTCTGAAAACGGGGGGGAACAAGATTTTTAAGTTTTTTCTACTTAGAAAGGCAGGGGCAATGGAAATGTTCAGAACCCATTATTCCAAATTTAAGAATGCAAACAGTGCCTCTGCTGTTGGCTTTATTTACAGCTCTATCTTGTCAATTTTTGTGAACGCAGAAGTGTTTGTAAATACTTCCCTAATATCCCAATTTAAGCAGTCTCTCGTACCTTAGAGTGTGAAGGAGTAAAATACAGGGTCTGGGTGGGCAGGACTCACTAACTTCTCTTTCCACCAAGGGTTTAGAGGGAGAGGGAGAGGAATCCTGAATCTCAGACATTATCAGGCTCCCTGAGAGAGGCAGAAGTGCTAAATGTTTGTCATTGAGCCTGGTCATCTAACTAGTAAATGGTGCAGCCAGGAACTCAAGGATGGGTCTGTCTCCTCAGATGCTTTTCACCACTATGCCAGTGTTTCTCAAACTTTAGAGTGCATCAAAATTACCTGGAGGTCTTGGTAAACCACAGATTGCAGGGCCCCACCCCCAGAATTATACTTTACCATACTAGTGCTTCTCTGAGGTCTAGTCTCTGGACTAGCAGCATCCACATCAACTGTGAACTTGTTACAAATGCAAATTATTAGGCCCCACTCCAGACCTTGTGAATCAGAAACTCTGGGACGGGGCCCAGAAATCCGTGTTTTCATAGGCCTTCCAGGTGATTCTGGTACATTCTCAAGTTTTAGAACCACTGCATTCTACCATCTTATCTTCCACATATTCCTCTTTTTTTCCTAATTTCCCCCAGCAGGAATAACCCTACTGAAACAAATGTTTTTCCGTTGAATTAAATGACGTATTGAAGCATTTGTATTCATGTTTTGCTCTCAGTGGGAGATGAGGCTAGAAAAAAAATTAGTATTAATGTAGGATTCTTTTTTTTTTATTACTTCAAATTTGTAGTAAAATTTACCTAGATAATGTTAGATTGGGGGTAGAACTAATCTCTTTTGAGAACTACTCTGTGCCAGGGCTTTCACATGCATTTTCTAAATTAATCTTCACTACTGTGAAGTTTTATGGTCTTATTTTTACAAAACAGAAAAACGGAGACTTAGATGAAGTAATTGACTTAAGGCCACATTCTTATTAAGGGCCAGAAATCAGGATTATTCAAACAAAGATCCCTGTAATTCCAAAACTCATGATCTTTCCATTTCGTGGCAGGAGCTTGGAAAACCAAAATCCAGTGTGGGCTCTGTCACCCCAACTATGCAACATTGAGTAAGTGATGTCATTTCTGTTTCAATTTCTCCATCTATAAATAATGTTATCATAAGTCTGCCCCTCCCACACTGGAATGTTAGAACAAATGAGGAAATAAAAGTATAAGCGCTTTGGGCTTTTTGAAGAAAAACAGTAAAAACGCAAGTTATTATAGTATTTTATGTTTAGCCAAGTGTTGCTAGGTGAGCTCACGTGTTGAACCTTTCCTGGTTATCTCCTAATTCATACACAAGGGGTTCAAAGGCTATATTTGATGCCAAAGAAAAAGTTGTTTGACTTCATTTGTCAGTATCTCCTGGGGGTTAGAGAAAATGACAGAGGATTTTATGTGTCTCTTTTCAAAATTATGGGGAATTTCTCACCAGGTTCATGGGTTCCATCCAAGTTGTTGCCAAGTTGCTGGCTCATCCTCCTCCTAGAGATGTTTTCTCCAAACCCTTTTCTTCTCCCCATTACAGGCACCCCTCCACCTTCCAGCCTCTGTCCACTAGGTGAAGACTTAAAATGCCTCTTACTTTGTCATGTGGAAGGATTTAGCTCAATCCTCCTCTCAGGCCAGACTTCAGGCCTACGTCTATTGACAGGTTCAACTGGGTTGCACAATTCCAGGAGGTATCATTCTCAATGACTACAACCTGAGTGGTGCTCAAAGGGGTGCCAATTGCACAGGCCCCAATAGGAGTTGTTCCCCTGGCACTGTGCAAGGCTGTGGCCCAGTCTCTGCATAGCTCCCACCCCCAAAATCCATTAAGGTGTTTTGTTAAACAAAAGAACCATCTACTTGGGTGTCCACAATTTGCCAAACTTTCAAATAATGAGGTTCTTTGTTTTTTTGTTTTATTGAAAGTGGGCCTGATCAAATACTTAAGCCACCAGGCTCACGCCCTGGGTTCCACACTGCAATGGCATTTTACACTCTGTCCTGTGACATTATTACCTATCTCTCCACTAGGCTTGTGAGTTTCTTGAGGACTGTCTTATATTGTCTTCCTCACCTTGTATTTGTGCCTTGGCACAAGTGCTTGAAAAGCATTTGCTGATATGAATAACAGCACAATGCACTTGTGTGTAGGTACTGGTATAATTGGCAGAGAAATGTATTTCTTTGTACCAAGGAATACATTGAGCCAAAAAAATTTAAATTGAGACATGTCACATTAAAAAAAATAATCCTAGTTTCTGGGGTCTCTTGAAAATTTAGACACCGGCAGACTGGGCGTCCATCCTACAAGTCATCAGTATCTTCAGCTCAGATGCAGCAGATTTGCTCAGGTAGTAGAGTGAGTTGGACTCATTCACATGTGAAATCTTCTTGGTAGGCACTGAGTTTGGAGCCACTGGGGTGTGGGATCATATGGATGTTTTAGAGAAATAAGTATAAAATTCTGCTTTATACATTTTACATTGTGCTGATAACTATTTATTCCAATGTATTTTGAGGTAATTTTAAATTGTTTTTCTGGGATAGAAAATTGTGGGGTACCATGTTGTACCATTTCTAAACAAGCCAGACAAGTGCAGACATCAAATTATAAATATCATTATCACCGCCATTTTAATGGAGTACTAGCTAATGTTATTTGTCACTTGTCTTGGAAATAGAAAAGACAGATAACAGCAAATACTTGAATAAGTTAAATTTCATAATAACTAACTTCATGGAGTGTGATCCTCTTTTTTTTTCTTTCCCCTTCTGGATTGTGAAACATAGCACAGCTAGTTCAGGTAACTAGCAAGTAATGGAGCCAGGGTTAGAATCCAGGCAGTCTGCCTCCACAGACATGGTCTTAACCACTAAATTAATATTTATTGAGCCTTTCCCATGTGCTATGGTCATGACTGCCTCTCAACTAAAAGTGACAACCAGGTTTATGGACGAGTGCATGTATTTCTTCCAGGCCTTTTATAGGGTGCTGTAATAAACCCACAGAGGTCCTTCTCATCTCTCTCCTTCTCCCACCCCAAGTCATATTGACATGTTTATAATCTTCAGTTTTGAAGTATACAAACTACCAGACATCTAAGACTTCCTTTAATTCCAGTATAATTCTTGCATAAAGTTTGTTTTTATTGCACGTTATGAAGAGTCCCATGCATGTGGTGAACAAAAGGCATCATTTAAAAACAACGGAAGCAATTTGAAGCAATGTAATATTGACACTGAAAACCAATATCTGTAGTCAAATTGTGCTTGTGTGGAGAAATGGGAGACAGCAAGGATGAATTTGAGCAAAAATGTCACATTGACATGAATGAAGTAAACGCTCCAAAATAGAGACCCTAAAAGGAAGTGGTCATCAATTTTTAGTATATTTTACATTTAGTTTGTAATGAAATATTGAGGAAAAATATTGGAACTGACCCCTTCCTTGAAAAGGTTTAAAGAATTAAATTTCTGTTGTTCAGAATGAGTCGTTTATGGAGTGTCAGGAATGTAAGAGGTTGCATTCCACCTTCACTCTTCCTTATGAAGATGTGGCTCAGCTTACTCTGCCTCAGTTTCTCTTTCTGCAAAATATGCATGATAAGTGTATCTTTATATCATAGAGATGTTGTGAGTCATAGCTAATAAATGATTTTAAAGCGCTGTTCTTTGAAGTATAAAGCACTGCATAATTACTAAATGCTATAATAATCATCCTCGTAATAATAGTAATTTTCAACCAACACATCAACCAGACCCAGATGCCTTTAGTCAGCTCCCAATTAGACAAAAGTGTATATGCCAACTATGAAATAAAGTAAAACTCTCAAACCACAGACTGGTTCCACTCCCTCCTTCTTTCCGAGGCAGAATATGAACTCAGTCTGCCAGAGAGCCATCTCAGTGCCATCATTTGCTAGCGGTGTGACCTCGTTTGCTCAACATAGTCAACTTTCCAGCCTCTATGTCCTCAACTGTAAAATGACAGTAATCATAATTCCACCTCGCAGGATTGCTGCGTTAGTACACACAGAGCTCTGTACCAGTGCCTGGCAGACTGTAAGAGCTCATTCAATGTTAGTGGTGATGATGCCTAGCAGCAATATCTGGAAAATAACTAATAGTGGGCAGCTATCTAACCATGTCATTGGATAACAGAGGAAGAAAAATCAACATATTCAATTTGGAGGATGATTTGAGCCCCTCTCTAGATTACATCAACATTTATCAAATATAAGCACTTTAATATTAAACTTTGATAGAAAGAGAAAAGGTGAAGAATTTTACTTTCCCGGTGTGTTTACTTATTTGTTTGTTTGTTTTTAATAATTGTGCATGAAATAAATGACTACATTTTGGTTATAGATGATTAGGGAAAAATATAAAATAAAATGGAGAAGCACAATGCTCCCCATTCCCCGGCCCACTGCTCTCCACAGGTGTAACCACTGTTAATGATTTGGTATGTTTCTTTCCAGACCTGTTTCTGTGCATTTACCTTCACATAAATGAAACAGAATTCCCTAATAGGCAGAGGAAGTTTGTACTTAAGACACCAGCAAAACAGGACCGAAAAGAAATTTTTATAGTTTGATGTTTTTACAAATGCATAGACACACACACACAAAAAAATAAAAAATCAGAATTTTTGGGAGCTGCCTTATACTTATTTAATTTTAACATGGTTTTAATCTTAAGGTAAACAATTGGATATTATTCATATGCACCATAAGCTACTCAGTGCTTAGGACCTTTCTGAAGATCTTAATCCAAGATTGCATTATAAGTATATACCTATACACCCATATATTTTAGAACATAAATATAATCATTGTTTTGTAACTTGCTTTATTTGTGATTTTAAACACTAATATTTACTTAGCGGCAATCAAATAAGAAGGAACTTGCACCATTTTACTCCACCAAGAGCTATCCCTTGTATAAGGATCCTATTGGAACAATTTGAGTTTCAAATGCTTTCTTTCTTCATAAAGCAAATTTCATTTCCATCACATTTTCAAGCCAATGTAATACAATCCTTTTTTAATCTCCACAGAGTGTATGATGGAGAGAAATCCTGCCGACCAGGAGCTTTCTAAATGGTGACTATGGAGAGATGCCAAGGAAATTGAATGGTGCCAAATGCAAAATCCTCAAGTTGCTCTCCAAACCAACAGAAATTCATTTGGGAGCTAGATTTCACTGAGGCAGGAAGTATTTCACCTACAAAGATAGAGCACATGTGGAGATTATATTTGGGACCAGGTAATAAGGAAGAAAAGCAAAGCTACATTGTATTTTAGGAGACAGTAAAAAGAGAATATTCCCTAACAAGAAGACCAATGACCTTTTGTGAAGGAAGAAAGAATGCTTAAGCAATAGTTTGTAACTACATGTATTTAAATGTTTCCCTTATAGTAAATAGCTGCTGAAATTTTATTCTTTCAATAAGCTCAATGCACCTAGAATATACAAGCATATATGTACAGAGAAAGATCCAGAGTTACCCCATATATATATATATATATATATATATATA
>NW_017731401.1:4992127-4999152 GCF_001890085.2 Hipposideros armiger | reverse complement strand
CAACAATATGGATGGAACTAGAGAACATTATGCTAAGTGAAATAAGTCAGTCAGAGAAAGACAAATATCATATGATCTCACTTATATGTGGAGTCTAAGGAACTGAATGGATGGGAGAAGTGGATGGAGATAGTCTCAGAGACAGAGGAAGAACTGAGGGTTGTTAGCTGGGAGGGGGTAGGGATGAAGGAGAAGGGGAAGGGATGAGACAATACAAATTGGTAATTGCAATATGACCTCAGGGATAGAAAAAGACAGTCTAAGGAATATAATCGATAATGTTGTAAATATTTCTTAGTGGGCCAGATGGACTCATGTCCTGTTGGGGAGACCACTTCATAGTCGGTGTAGAGGCCTGACCACTGCACTGTATTTCTGAAGCTGATGTCAACTATAATTATATATACATATAGTCTCGGGACATGGAGTAGAGAGTGGGAATGGAATCAATGAAATTGTAATAGATAAGCATGATATCAGGGGTGGGAGGGCAATACATGGGGGGAGGGGGGTTACTTTGTGAGGGTGAAAAGGGTAACTATTGCATTGTTCTGTACAACTGAAACTATCAATAAAAATAAAAATAAATAAATTCTATTACAGCAAAACAATTTTGAAAAAAAAAAAAAAAAAGAACTGGCTTGGGATGCCAGAGGGCCCTGGTTAGGATCCCACATATGAGGGCCAGTGACACTGCCCTCTGCAGCTAAGATGGTGAATGGCAGCTCGACCTGGGGCTGGGCTGCCCTGGGTCGCCTCTGATGGTTTAGGCTGTAGTCCCCTGCTGCAGTGGGTTGCCATAAGCTACCATGTGTAGCCAGCAGCCAGCATGAGTGGCCAGCAGCCGCAGTGAGCGGCCGTCCAGAAGCCGGCAACTGATCTGCCTCTCCGGGGAAGAGCACAATGATGGTGCCAGCTTGGGCCTGTGAAGCAACGTCCTCCACAACTAGACTGAAGAACAAAGCAACAGCAACTTGTCTGTTCCCCTTCCCTAGATTCCCCAGCACTGTTCCCCTCCCCAATTCCCCAATAAAATCTTAAATAAAAAAAAAGAAAATGTTCAATGTTACTAATAACCAATAAAAGCAATGAAATAAAAACAATTTTTTCATATTGGCAAATATGATAAATGAAACTATGTATTGTAGCCTTTTCAAATATAAACAATAAACAGAAAATGTAATTTATTTAAAAAACACCTTTTCAAAACAGCAACAAAACAAATACAATACCAAAGATATACGTAGTAAAACACATGCAGACCCTAAATAAAGAAAATAGCTTTCCTTCCTTCCTGACCTGCAGAGCCTCACGAGGGCAGGAGACTGTACACAGAGGGTGTTCTAGCAAGGTGGCAACCTAAAGGTTGAGGAGAATGACCGTCAGTTTTTCACTGTGAGAGAAAAGAGGTATAAATGTAGATGGAAGGCTAAAATGAGCTCTGTGGTGATGGATTGGAATGGCACACATCAGTGTTAACACATGGTTTTCAATATAGGTAGATAGATATAGATGTAAATGTGTATATATATGTATACAAATGTATGTGCATAAATACATATATGTGTGTATATGTATAAGCACACATACGAGTATATTTTTAGCTCAGTCCAGTGAGAAGGTCTGGGAGAAGGGACATCCCTAGTAACCAATCTAGTGCCAAGATCTTGGTTTGTAAACACTGCCTTCGCTTCTCCACATAGACTTCGTTTTTTGGGGAGCTCATTCATTCCTAAGGTTTCATGCTGATGACACGTACATTTATATGTGAAGACTATACCTTTTATCTGAGCTCCAGATTAATATGTTCAACCTACTGATCTGACATCTTTACTTTGTTGTCTCACAAATGTCTCAAACTTAACTTAGTCAAAATAGAATGCTTGAGTTCCCTGTCCCCCACAAGCCATCCCTCTACATTCTCCCTATCTTTATCAATAGTAACACTTTTCACTTAGTCGCTGAAGTCAGAAGCCTTGGAGTCATCCTAGTCTCCTTTTCCCTTATCCTTCATAGTCAGCGAGTCCAAATTGTCCAACCTCCAAAATACATCTTGAATTCATTCACTTGTCTCCATCTCCACTTGTGACTATGCTAGTTTAAGCCATCTTTCTCCCTCTCCTGGATGACTGAATTGCTTCCTAACTGGTCCCTTTACTTCTATGGTAACTGGCTTACATTCCATTATCAACACAGCCAAAGTGAAGTCTTAAAATGTAATCGGTGAATGCCATTCTCCTCCTTAAAACCTTTCTATGATTTTCCAGCCTGTTAGAACAAATTCAAGTGCCTGCTTATGGCCCAAAGGACTCTGCAAGATCTGGTCACCTGCCTCAGTCATACCAACGCCACCTCCAACGTCATACCACACACCTTATCCCACCAGTTACAACGCTGCAGTCAAAGATCCTAGAACCTGTGTCAGGAATTTTGTATGTGCTCTGCTTTCAGATTTTCACATGATTGGCTCCTTCCTATTCTTTAGTTCTTAGCTTAAATGTCAATTCCTCAAAGCAGAATTTCTTGGCCATCCTATACAAGTAGGACCCCCTATTATTCCTTATCACAGCCAGCTGTTTATATCCTTCCTAATACAAGTTGCAATTGTTTTTATTTATTTGCTTATTTGGTTTATTCTCTCTCTCTCTCTCTCTCTCTCTCTCTCTCTCTCTCTCTCTCTCTCTCTCTATATATATATATATATATATATATATATATATATATATANTATACAAGCATATATGTACAGAGAAAGATCCAGAGTTACCCCATATATATATATATATATATATATATATATATAACCCTGGGTCTAAACTACTGCAAATGTTTATTACACACTTACTGTGAACAAGACACGGGGTCGAGGAATACCAATAACACACATGTAGAGCTCTGTACCAGTGCCCAGCATTATAATACAATCATCTTTTTAATCTCCACAGAGTGTGACTCTTAGTCACAGAACCTGTCCTCTAAGAATCGAAATGCCAATTGGGGAGACAGAAAAGGAACCATAATAATACAAAGCATCCTGTGGTAAATACTGAATGATTAAAGGAGTCACTAATCTTTGGAGACCTCTTCCATTACTCATGGTCTTAGGATCAAGTAAGAGGTGGAACTTAAATAATGTCTTCAAGGATTTGTAGAAATTATAGGAAAAAGAGGGAAATTAAAAGGATCCCAGCTTTCAAAAAAGTATAGAAGTAGGAAAGTACAGAGCGCTCAGGAAGACCTCGAACAGATTCTTTGAACTGAAACAAAGAGTTTGGGCCTCGCATCTGAAGGGTCTTGACTACCAAATTAAGATATTTGGACATTACCTTTTTAGGCAGCAAAGAATCAAAGCCTGTTTCCTGTCTCGGAAGCAACCTAAATAAAGTACACCTTTAGAAAAACTTTTTTTTATGAAGGAAATTTGCAAAACACAGAAAAGCACAGAAAATAAAATAAAAGTCACGTGGAAACCCGCCATCCAGAAATGCTACACTTTTGATGGACAAACTTATAGAATTTGTTTCTGGTCACAATTTGTTGTGACCAGATTCTGGTCAAAATTTGTTTCTGGTCAAAATTTGTTTCTGTGTGTGTGTGTGTGCATGTTTGTGTGTAAACTGGGATTATGCTTTAGTCACTCAACATTATTTTGCAAGTATTTTCTTATTAAAAATCATAATTGCACTATATTTCATCCAATAAATGTAATATATTGTGCTTACCCAACTTTCTATTTTTCATCCAGGCACAAAGAACTAAATTAATCCAAGCTTAACTTAAGCAGTATGTAGAGTGGGTTGGAGTAAGAATAAATTAAGAATAAGAGTATCAGTTATAAGAAGCTATTGGTCGGGCCATCCGAGTGGCTCAGTTGGTTAAGAGTTGGCTTAAGAGTGTGGGCTCTGAGCAACGGGGCTGCGGGTTCAATTCCCACATGGGTCTGTGAGCTGCGCTCGAGCTGAGCTGTCGCTAAGCTGCCAACAGGTGGCAGGATGGCTCAGCTGGTATAACAACAAGACTGCCTGTTCGATGGTGGGCTATGCCCACCCGCAACTAAGACTGAACTTGGCACCTTGAGCTGAGCAGCTGCCTGGATGGCTCAGTGGATAAAGCATGCACTCTTAACAACAAGTCTGCTGGTTCGACTCACACATGGGATGGTGGCTACGCCCACCCACAACTAAGACTGAACACAGCACCTTGAGCTTAGAGGCCACGAGCTGCCAATGGGAAGCCGGATGGTGACTGGTGCCCTCCACAACGAAGATTGAAGAACAACAATTTGGCTGGTCCCCTTCCCCAATTTCCCAACACTGTTCCCCTCCCCTAACTCCCCAATAAAATCTTTTATTTTAAAAAAAGAAGCTATTGGTAGAGGGCTGCTTATATAAACTAGGGTATATTCACACAGGATAGAATAGTCTATAACTACTAGATTGCAATATAACTATTATTTCAAAGAATGATGTTGCTCCCTGTATATTATTGTTGAACGGTCTTCCAAATCTATTTTCTCTTCTCCCCAGTCTCTTAAATTTGGAGTGCGCCAGATCTCAGTCCTTTCATTTCTCCTCCAATACATGTCCTCTCTTGATGATCTCACCAGTTCCAAGGATTTAAATATTGTCTACCTGGTGATGGCCTGTGAAAAGAAAGGGCATTCTATATGCAAAGGTGAATACAACTTTTCTGAAAAACAATTCAAAATTGTAAGTAGTAAAAAAAAAAAAAAAATGCCAGTTCCACTTCAATGCTATTCAATAGGAGAAATTACAAATATAAATTCCCAGTGTCCTGTTTTGGAGGGGTCCTTGGAAACCAGGGTCCATGAAGCTGGGTGTATGCTACA
This sequence comes from Hipposideros armiger, assembly GCF_001890085.2. Taxonomy (NCBI): domain Eukaryota; kingdom Metazoa; phylum Chordata; class Mammalia; order Chiroptera; family Hipposideridae; genus Hipposideros; species Hipposideros armiger. The sequence goes on along the minus strand of NW_017731401.1, from coordinate 4,994,303 downwards.
CCTTAAGCAAGTGTCTGGAGACAGGAGCAGAATGATAGGATGGATGAAAGCATCAGTAAGGGGGCATCATTATTTCAGTCAGGGGATGGGATGGGTGAGAAAAAAAGCACCCATCAATTTGCATAATTTGCTCTGACCTCTTTGCATTCCAATGATTGTAGTATCACAATCTGAAAACATCATTTGATTTGGATTCCCAAAAAAAATGGTACATAACTCATTGTGAAAGTGGGGAGAGGAAGCAAGTCTCTGTGGGCTAATTAACAAAATAACACTCCTGAGATAGAAAGCAAATAAATGTCCATGAGTTTTCATTCCCAATACCTTCTCCACGTTAAAGTTTGTCTCATTGTTTCTATGACAAGCTCTGCTTTTCACGAAGTATCAGCTAAAATTTGCAAAGAATTCTTTCTTTCCATATTGAAAAGGCCTGGCTACTTTGATATGACTGTAGTGTGTCCCCCATTATATGGGAGTACAAACATGTAAAAATATTTATACATCTCTCCGATCTATAGAAAACCATTCTGGGGTCTTGAAAACAGTCTCTTTACAGATGTGGAGAATGTGAGAGAAATGCCCTCAGTGGGCTGGCTAAAAACTGCAATGTCTGCCCAGCACTGTGCCTCCTCTCATAACGGGATGCTCTGCTGAATGAGCCCTTGTATGTCAAGATTCAAAAAGTTCTTGTTTGCTCTGGTTGAACAAAGCTCTCACAGACAGTGGGATCTGCAGGGTAGCCACCAAGTGTGTTAAACCAATGTTCCCTCCACCGCATTGCCGAATAGTTTATCGTAATGGCAGTTCTCACCTTCATGTATAGAGGCCGGTGTTCGCCTTGCTGTCCTGCACAGAGCTCCCACTGACTTCAAAGGAAATGACATAGAACAGAACCCCATGGTGTAAGGAGAAACAAGCAGCATCTGATCAGAATCAGGCCATATTTTTTTCATTCTCTCTGTATAACTGGCTAAATTTATATACAGAATATCTAAAGGCCACCTTTCACTTCAGCAGTTTATGAATTGTCAGACGTACATGCACTTATTGGGGAGCTTGACACTGAACTGCTTTTTATGTAGGAGGCAAAGGGAGGGGGTTGTGTTGTGGAGAAATCCATCCCAGCCCCACGTTTTTCTTGGTCTACAAGATCCCCAAGAGACCCAAGTGATTGGGGCTAGCTTAGTGGCTCATTTTACTTAAAGCTGGCCTTGAGACAAGGAGGAGAAAAGAGAGGGAGAGAGAAGGAAGGAGAGCAAGAGAAAAAAGAAAATATAAGTGTGTGTTTATTAAGCCTCTGGATAGGGGGAAGGGGATGTGTCACTAGTGTAAAGATTAGTAAATTTAACTACTAAAAAAGAAAATGTCTACATGTCAAAATCAAAATAAGCTAGATTTAAATGGCAAATAAAAAGCTGGAAAAAATATCTGACATTTTTGATAGGTAAAGATTAATATCCTTAGAATTTTCTACAGATTGGCTAAAAATATAACAAAATAAGTTCCAGATGGATAAAGAAATGTTTAATAAAATTTCTGAGAATGTTTAACAAAAATGTTTAACAAAATTTCTAAAAATGTAAAATTTCTGAAAATCTTTAACAAAAATAATGGACAGTTGAATACCTAACCTCTGGAGAGGGAATGAAATTTGAAGCTTAAAAATAATTAGGAAATGATCAACATACATGGCCATATAAAAAAATTAAAATTCTGTAAATTTTCAAAAAAATTTTTTTAAATTAATTTGGAAAATATTTGTAGCAAACAGGCAGCTATTCTCCTGAATTTATAAATAACTCGAGAAAGTTGGTTTTTAAAATAAGTACGAAGATTATCATAGAAAAAAACCAAAGGATTCATACAATTCACAGAAACAAATTAAAATGGCTAATAAACTTTTGAAAATGTTCAATGTGGGCTGGCCGAGTGGCATGTTGGTTAAGAACTGGCTTGGTACCTCAAAAATCTGAAAATGGCACTACCTTATGACCCAGCAATCCCACTCTTAGGTATTTATCCAAAAAATCCCAACACATTAATCTGAAAAAATATATGTACTCCTATGTTCATTGCGGTGTTATTCACAATAGCTAAGACTTGGAAACAACCAAAATGCCCATCGGTAGATGACTGGATTAAGAAACTTTGGTACATTTACACAATGGAGTATTAC
>NW_017731401.1:4950180-4989512 GCF_001890085.2 Hipposideros armiger | reverse complement strand
CTCTCTCTCTCTCTCTCTCTCTCTCTCTCTCTCTCTCTCTCTCTCTCTCTATATATATATATATATATATATATATATATATATATATATATCATAAGTTGTGTGAGGGATATGGTCTTATTTTTCTTGTTTTCCCATAGCCTACCACAGTGTCTGCTATATCTCATGTAGTTGAAAAATTTTTACTGAATTCAAAAACCAGTTGTAGAAATATTCTTTATGTTAGATACTAGGGTCTCAGAAGTAGAACACACAATTCCCTGAAATGTCTTGTAATCTAGAAGGGAGGTAAATAGGAAAGTCAGAAGTTGCAATTCTGCATGATTTGTGCTATAACAAAGAAAGTATCATAAAGGAGAAGCCCCTAATCTGGGCTCAAGGAAGATCACAAAAGGCTCGCTGGAAAATGTGACATCATCTGAAACCTGCAGGATAGATGAGTGAGTCATCAAAGATACAGCGGTGTAGGGTGGAGGCCAAGAAGAGCATGTGCCTGGACATGAGGCAGAATATGGCATATTCAGGAGGCTGAACCCCTTAGGGATGGACAGTAGGGATGAGGGTGAGGAGGCTGAATGGCAAGAGATGAAGCTACAGAAACAAACTGATAGCATGGCAGACCTCATGAAACAATTTGTACTTCATCTTGAGGGAATGGGATGGTCACTGGAAGGTTTTATGCAGGAAGTAACATGGTCAGTTTTGTGTTAGAATAAGGTCATTTTGTCTGCAGGCTGTATAAAGGATTGAAGACCAGGAATTAGGAGGCTATGGCAGTAAGCTAGGCAAAAGTTGACAGGATGATAGTGACCTAAATGAGGGCAGCAATGATGGGAATATAAAGAATAAAACAGATGTGAAGGCCGTTTAAAAGGTAGTAGTGGCAGAAATTAGTAAGTCAATAAATAATTTGATAAATGATGTGGGTAAAAATGGTTAGCTAGTTGGAGAAGAGTTAGATCCTTACTTCAAAATTATATCACAATAAACTCCAGCTCAATTAAAGACTTAGGTGTTTTTAAAAATAAAATTATAAAACTATCAAAAGATTTCTGATTACGATGACACTTTGATATATCTTATCTCTTCCAAATCTACAGTCCACCCACTTATGAGAGGCTAAAAAACAAAGCTGATGCCACGCTCCCCCTGAGGCTATGGTATTATATAGAGCTATGGGCCTGCAGAGGCAGGAGGCCAAAGGCATGGCAACTGGGAACTGAACCAAGTTGCCCACTGTTACAGTGATTGGATTTGCAACATCCCCGATACCCCAAAGTTATACAGGAACTTTGAAATGCCCCTACAGGACTTGGTTTTTAATTGAAGGAAGAGTCTGAGTGGCGGCAGACACAAAACTGCTAGATGAGGAGCAGTGAGCATAGGAAATGGGGGAACAAAATAAGCAAACAAACGAAAAACCTCCTATGCAAAAAGAGTCTGAAAACCTAAATTCTAAAATACATGAAAAGAAAACTAAGGCTAAGGAAAAAAAGTATATAAACAATTGGTACATGGATTCACTACAACTAAAATTAATTTTATAGAACAGTTTGACAACTATTTTACAATAATAGTTTTAGGATGTTCAAAGATATAAGTAAAGGAATAACTTCCATTAAAATGAATAAGACTTTATGAAGAAATAAGCATAAATAAAATTTAAAATAACTGGATATAAAAAAGATGCAACCAGAGACCATTAGCATTTGCAAATTTTTGTAGCCATGAGAACTTAATAATGGGATAAACTCTAGATTAGATAAAGTGGACAAATGACTTTGCTGAATTGGAAGGTGGTTCTGAGAGATACATCTAGAATACAGCACAGAGAGCCAAAGAGATTATATATATGAAAGAACAGTTGATAAAGAAACTTGGAAAACCAATTGAGAGGCTCCAATCCACATTCAATAAAAGCTCCTGAAGAATGGAGGGAATGGTGGAGAAAAAATATTTAAAGACATAATAACCAGGTAATTGTAGAATTGCAATGCACACACACACACACACACACACACACACACACGCACACACACACCAAGTACCACACAGGCTAAATCAATACAAAACTGCAACTATACACATTATAATACAATGATAACCATCTGAAATAAAGAGCTAATTTCAAAAGCTATTGGAGAAATTAATACGATGGTGGTAACACTGTAGGAAACAGTGGACTTTAATAACTTGCGCTTCAGTTATTAAATTATATGAAAAAAATTGTTTCTATCTGATACCATACATAAAAATAAATTTAAGAAGAATTAAAAACTTAAATGTAACAAGCAAACTTATAACACATTTAGAAAGAAATATAAAATAATATATTTATGACCTGGTAGTAGGAAAGGATTTCTCAATAAAGATACAAAAATGAAAATCATAAAAGAAAAGATGAATAAACTTTTCAAATTTAAGAAGTGAAACTTCATCAAAAGACACCATAAATAAGTGGTAAGACAATCCACAAATTCCTCTTTGCAATGAAAGAAGATATTATAAAAGCATATATTACACCACTGGACCTAGACAAGTGATAGGTATCTTCCTTGCATTATTAAACTTTTCCCATTTTTCTCCCTCCCTCCCCTTCCTTCCTTCCTTCCTTCCTTCCTTCCTTCCTTCCTTCCTTCCTTCCTTCCTTCCTTCCTTCCTTCCTTCCCTCCTTCTTTGTTTCCTTCCTTCCTTCCTTCCTTCCTTCCTTCCTTCCTTCCTTCCTTCCTAAAACCCTCTGTTTTGATTAACATGTTGCCTGATTATACCACTCACTTAGCTCCTTGTTATACCCATCTTCCTATCTGGAGACTCATCTTTTTTTAACGATTTTAGCTGGTACGTCGCTCTCACTCCAATACTATTCTTGTCATAATTCTTGGTGGTTTCAATATCCACTTACTGATACAATCACCTAGCTTCTAAAGTTTTTGGCCTCCTGTTCTCCAGTAATGTTGTCTTCCATCTTAACCACTCACTCACATGGACTGCACTGTCCAATATGGTAGCTACCAGCTTCATGTTGCTTTTAATTTAACATTTATTAAAATTAAATACAATTTAAATTTCATTTTCTTAGTTGGCCCATTTCCAGTGATCAGTGGTTACCACTAGTGACAACCATATTAGATAGTGGATATAGTACATTCCCATCATCACAAAAAGTTCTGTTTGGATAGTGCTGCTCTAAATCTTGTCATTATCCATAACCGCAACTCTTCCATAATGTCAGTATTAAGCACCACACTCTCTGACCAAGACCTTCTATTTTTTAAGCTTATTCCTGACTCCAACCATTTGTTAGATTTATTTGAATAATCTATTGATTCTTCTACCATTTTATTGTTCTCAATTTGTGTCATGCTCTACTTCCATTATGCTCCAACTTAAATTCCATAATCAACCATTATGAACCTTCCCTTGCAGACATCTCAAACTATCTTGTCCCTCTTGCTCTTTTTCTTTTAACTAGACAAGTTCTGGTTAAACCTGACTTTCTGACTGTTATCTGGATAAATCCAGTTCTCCACTTAACTCTGTACCCACACCACTGCAGTTGACTGTGGTTAGAGAAGAAGAAACATACACCCATCCCAGCCTGCAGTAGGCCCCTCATGCTACCTACCGATCATTGTTCCCTAGTGTATTCAGTCTCCCATTCTTCTAGACCACTAATGCTTTCTTCTAACTTTCAACCCTCTGACAACTTCTCCATATTCTCACTCTCAGTTGATGACTTGCATTTTATTTTGCTGAAAAATAGAAGAAATCAGAAAAGAATTTTCACAGGCTAACACTATCATATCGACTCACCTACTGCACTTGTGTCCATATGCTCTGCCTTCTCAACCATTATTATGAATGAACTCTCTGTGCTCGTAATGAAGACCAGTCCTTCACTGTGCACTAGATCCCATCCCTCCAGCCTATTCAGGGGCGTCAGTATTCAACAATTCTCTGCTTTCTCTCTGGCATCACCAGTTTTCCCCTCTCTACTGGATCTTTTCTATCATCACAAAACCAGTTTTATTTCTTCCATCTTAAAAAACAAACAAACAAAACAACTACTATTGGCCTCACTTTCCCTCCGGTTACTCCTCCGTTTCCTTCCTTCCTGTTTTTTTTTTTAATTTTATCCATCTTCACCTACTCTTCACACTACCTTCCTTCCTTCCTGTTTTAGCAAAAGGCCTTGAAAGAGCAGTCTGTCTATGCCCACTATCTCTAACTTTTCTCCTCCCACTCTCTTGAATCCACATTGCTCAAGTTTTTGTACCATACCATGTCATCAATTCTTTTTTCAAAGTCACCAAAGATTTCCACGTGGCTAAATCTAATGGTCAATATCAGTCTTCATTTTGCTTGACTTATTAACAACATGTGACACAGTTGATACCGTTTTTCTTCTTGAGACACTTTCTTTACTTGACTTCCAACCTGGTTTTCTTCTTACCTTATGATTTGCTGCTTTGCAGTCTCCTTTGTTGGTTTTTTCCTTATCTCTCTGACCTCTGAACATTGGAACATCTCAGTCTTTGGATTTCTTCTCTTCAAAGTCTACATTCACTTTGTGGTAGACTGAATGATAGTTTGCAACTATTTGCTCTCTCCCTTCTATGAGGATTATGCATCCACGCCCTTTGGATTTGTCTTAAAACTCCTCTTCTGTGCACAATATACACCCTTGTCTCATTGCAGGGCTGGGCTATGTGACTTTCTATGGCCAACGGAATGGAATGGAAGCATGTGGGGTATGCCACATGCAAGGAGAAGCCTTAAATTGGACTGCATCTTTTGGTTTGGTCTTTCATGCTTCTGCCCTTTGCCATAGAATGGCATGTGCCAGACAGTGGCTGTTTCTTCAGCCTAGGCCCCAAATTAGAAGATACGGGAATCAGGCACATAGCTGGCCCACAGCCTAGAGCAGAGATGTAATCGACCTGTTGCCCACATGTAATAAGAGCAAGAAATAAATGTTTGCTGCTGTAATCGACTGAGATTTGGGGCTTGTTTGTTACATCAACAATGCTGACTAATTAAACGCCCTTTAAATTCTCCTAAACACAGGCTAATAACTCCAGTTGGCAACTGGGCACCTCCACTTGAATGTTTAAAGGCAACTAAAACAAAAGGTCTAAAAATAAGCTCCTGATCCTCTCTACCAAATCTGGTCTTGAGTTTTTCTATTATTAACTAATGGAAGTGTTAACCTTCTAGGACAAAAAACCCTAGAGGAATCCCTGATTTCTCACTTTTGCTTATATTCCTATCCCAATTTGTCAATAAATCTTATTAGTTCAACTTTCAAAATAAATTTAGATTCTGAAAACTTCTCTCCACCTTCACTGTTGCCACTTTGGCCCAGGCCATAATCATTTTTGCCTATTTATTGGTACAGCCACACCGATCCCCATCAATGGGTTGGTCACCTTTGTTTTCTCCATCTACAATCTCAGTTCCCAAGCATTACTACAGAAAGTTCTTCTAGAGTAAAAAAACAAAAATTAATCAGTAACTAACCAACAAATGCCACCTGACCTCAGCTAAGTCATAGTTACTCACAGGTTATCTTTTAATTTTCTCTAATCACTTTTTACCACCTCAGTACAACCTTAGTGCAAGCCACCATTATCTTTAATTATTTTGAAAGCCACTCAGTTTACTTCTGCCCTTCTCTCCTAGAGTGGGCCTTTTAAAACAGTAAGTCAGATAGTGTCACTCCTTTGCTCAAATTTTTCCTTTCCTCAAATGGCTTCCCACCTCGCCCAGAGTGAAAGCCAAGTCCTTATAATGATCTACAACAACCTTTACATTCTGCACAGATGCCTTCCCCACCTTGCTGCCAAATCTCATCTCTTCTGACTTATTTTTCTCATTTAGCTTTGACCACACTGGTTTCCTTGTTGTTCCTCGAACACACCATTTATGCTCCAACTGCAGGGCCTTTGCACTTGTTCTCTCTATCTAGGATGATCTTCCACCAATATCTCTACGACCTGTCTCCTTAACTCCTTCAGGGTTTTACTCAAATGTCATCTCAGCAAAACCTTCCTCAACCAGCCTATTTTAAATTGCAACCCTTCCCCAGAACTCCCTATGTTCCTTCTCTGCTTTATCTTTCTCTACAGACAGTCCCTGACCTACAAGAGATCAGTTTAAGACTTTTTGACTTTATGATGGTGCAAAAGTAATATGCATTCAGTAGAAACTGAATTTTTAATTTTGATCTTTTCCCTGGCTAGCGATAATGAGGTAGATACTCTCTTGTGATACTTGGCAGCAGCAGCAAGATGGTTTTGCCTAACTGGAAGCTAATGTAAGTTTTCTGAGCATGTTTAAGGTAGGCTGGACTAAGCTATGCTGTTCAGTAGATTAGGTGTATTAAATAAAATTTTGACTTATAATAGTTTCAGTTTATGATAGATTTATTAGGATGTAACCCCATTGTGAATCAAGGAGCATCTATAGAGCATTTATCACAGAGTATGTAAAATTTAACATACTATAACCTCTGCTTATATACTCTGTTTACTGTTTCTCTCCCTATACTAGAATTTAAACTCATGAACTATGAGTTTTTTGGGTCTGTCTTGTTTATTGCTATATCCTTTGAGCATATTAAGTGCTCAATAAATATATATATATATATATATATATAGAAGAATCAATATAACTACTAACAAAGTATAATATCCAGAATATATAAAGTACTTCTACATTACAAAGGAAACATAAAAACAACTAACTAAAAAATTAGCCAAGGATGTTAGTAATGACTTCACAGAAGACACATAAAATCAATAAACCTAAAAAAAGGGACTCAACCTCACTAGTAATCAGTGAATTAAACAAAATGAGCTATCTTTTCATAAGCATCAGATTGGCAAAAAGTTTTAAAATCTGACAATACCAAGCATTGGCAAGGATGTAGAGCATCAGGAACTCTCATACACTGCTGTTACAACTTTGGAGATTTGAAATACTTAGAAAATACTAGAAATATACATACCCATCACCCAGAAATTCCAGTCCTAGATATAAACCCAGGAATTAAGAGCTCTCATGTCTTTTTACAAGAGACATGTAAGAGAATGTTCATGTCAGCATTATTAATAATAGCCCCGAACACCCATTAATAGTAGAATAAATACATAAATTTGGTACATGCATACAATAGAATATTTTACAGCAATGAAAATGAGTCAACTATAGTCAAACAACACATGAAAACTATCTGAAATCACTTAAAAGCCAAAGGGCAAGAGAGGATGGAAGATGTAGTTCCCTGTGATACAGCACAGAAAAGGGAAAGGGTAAGAGATGGTTCTGAGTGTAAACAGGAAGTTGACAGGCACACACGGGAAGTCAGGCTTGAGTGCAGCTCCTCCTCTCGCTGGTGAGATGGAGGGCCCATGGTCCAGTCAGCCCATTTCCAGACAACCCAGAATGAGTGCCTGGAATCATTTTTGGATTATCCTGTTTGTCATTCTACAATATAGTTCCCTGTTTACGCTTTACCTCATCTATTCACTCACTTCATTTATCAGGTAGCATGCTGGGTGCTGTAGAGGACAGAAGGAAGGATAAGATGTGAACTATGTCTCCTGGGAGTTTGGAATCTACTTTCAATGGCAATACTCACTGATGATGAAGTACCACATTCATTTGCTCATTTAAAAACAATATCATAAGGTAGTATACTAATTACCCTGGGAACTCAGGGCGAAGGGATTTCTTCTGATTGAGGTACACAAGAGTTCTAGGAGAAAGTAGAATTTTAGCTATATTTTAGAAGATGGCTAAAGTTTCTGTGGGCACACATGGGGCAAAGCTCATGAATAATAACTTGTGATGGTAGAGAGCATAAGAGATGTTCAGAAAAAGGCATCCGGTAGAGGTGGACTGAAACACAGGAGAAGGGCGGGGAAGACTAGGAAGAGAAGAGAACGTAGGAAGGTTGAGACTACGCTAAAGAATCTTAAAAGGGATGTTAAGGAGTTTTAACTTCAATTAATAGGTTTTGATATGGGAATAATTTGGTCAAAAAATGTTACTGAGAAATAAATTGATAGTGGTAATGCATATTACCTTGGAAAAGGTGTCTGTAGGCATATCTATTTAATAAGAAAAAGAGATTATGTTAACAACTTCATATGCATCATTTCATTTAATCCTTTCAATAACTCTATGAGGTGGGTCTTATTATCCTAATTTTTTAGGATAGAAAACTGAAGTTCAGAGAGAGTTCATTTCATAAGGTCATATAGGAGAGAAATACTAAACCCACCCTCAAATCCAGGTCTTTTTTACTCCAAAGACTGTACTTTTTAACTCTCTGCTCTATTGCGTCTACTATAATACTGCCAATTAGATTCTATGCATCTCCACGGAGGAGGTGGTGTGCATCTGATCTAAGATGATGGAGGTTAGGAACATTACTTCAGCAAGGTCAAAAGCAGACATTGAAAACAATGATTTTCAACTGGGGGAAAGTATTGATGCATGTGGATGTGGTAGGTGGCTTCAAAGATGGCCTCCAGTAATCCCTGCTTCCTGGTACTCAGGTCCTTGTATAACCTCCTCCCCTTGAGTGTGGACTGGATTTAGTGGTTCACTTCTAATGAAGAGAGAATACCACAGAAACGATGGGCTGTCACCTCCAAAATCAGGTTATAAAAAGACCGTGGCTTCTGTCTTGAGGGCTCACCCATACTTTCCTTCTCTTGGTTCTTTAGCTGCTGTGTCATGAGCATCCTTTTTGAGAGGTCCATGTAACAAGGAACTGATGATATCTCAGGCCAACAGCCAGCAAGAATTGAGGCTTGCTAACAGACGTGTGAGTGAGCTTGAAAGCAGATTCTCTCCCAGTCAAACCTTGAGAAGACTGCAGCCCTACCCAACAACTTGATTTCAGCCTCATGACAAACCCTAAGCCAGAGGCAACCAGCTAACCCACTTCCAGATTCCCGACCCACAGAAGCCATGAAATAATATTTGTTGTTTGTGAGATATTTGGTTTTTTTCCAGCCATTAAGGTTTAGAGTAATGTGGTATACAGCAATGAATAAATAATACAAAAATGGTGATATTGTAGAGTTTATCAGAATTACCTAGAGGACTTTTTAAAGTGACTAATACCTGCACCCTGGTATGCTAGTGTATCTCAATGTCACCCTAATCCTTCACACAGAGACATGGGGGAGTATCCCAACACTCGGATGTGTCTGTGGAGCACAGTAGGTTTGAAAAGGTCTTTTTTCTCCCAAAATTCTATAAAAATGAGAATTTAAAAAATTACACACCAACAAGTACAACAAAATGTGAAATGAGGTGACAGTAGATGAGAAAGATCAACAAAAGCTTAAGAGATGGGAAGCCTATGGAGGAGTAATAACTGTTGGGTTTTGTCTTATCCATTCTGCAATGTGCCTGCAGAGGGGGACGCCTAGGAGAAGCATTCTGTCCTGGCACAGAACCCTACAAGTCTCAGGTATACGGAATAGTTAGAATTCCAGTTCCCCTTCACTGCCCTTGCCGTACTGTGGTAGATTTCAACAGACTGTCTTGAGCAACAACTATTCAATCCTTCTGATGTGCAGGAAAGTTTTTAAAAAAATTTTTTCCAAAATTTTTTTACATCTAGTTTTCAGGGTATGAATTAGGTTCCAAACATGAAAATGTACTTGCATTAGATCTGGAAGGTATAAATTAGGTGGAAGTCATCTTTGTTCCATTGAGGGCTGCTTCTAGTGAGAGTGGATATGGAGACAATGAAAATGTCTGTTAATTCTAGGTCCTAGATTTGAGGCTGTGGAGATGCAGTTGCAGCATGGCAATTACGGCTTCAGGAACCTTAGAACACAGGTACTTTCATAACTCACCCCCTGCAAGTCTAGCCTAGCTTTCTTCTCAGGATCTTCCAATGAATTGGGAGGTCCCTATTACCGTATTTGCCGGCGTATAAGACGATTTTTTGGCCCTGAAAAATATGCCTCCAAGTGGGGGGTCGTCTTATACGCCAGGTACACTTCAGATAGACTGCCCATAGTGCTTGCCCCGTGCCATAGTGGCCTCCCGATGCCCGCCCACTTCATTCCACATACCGTTCAGGCATCAGCAGCACTGCTGGGTGTATGCTCGGCTGTTATGCGATTTTGCTGTTATGCGATTTTGCGAGTGTGGTAAATTCGGGTTACCGTATATTTCTTTACATATGCATTGAAGATTCGCGATTTTGCGCTATCATGGTGCCTGTTAGAATGTTGAAGAGCTCGCACTTGCGCACTAGTGAGGTCCCAGGGAGATGCTGATGCAAGGGTGGACCAGACTGCTATAGTGACAGGGCGGGCAAACAGGGAGCAGGGACCAATCAAATCAGGCTTTGTATACAGCCAATAGCCAACCACAATACTGCACCATTGTACAGTACAGCATAGAAAATGTCGACCAGTCAAACCCCTATCATCCCTATCATGGCACCAGCCAAAAGAAAGAAGTATGATGCAAATTTTAAACTGAAAGTTATAAACTTTGCTAAGGAAAATAATAATTGTGCTGCTGCAAGACAATATGGAGTAACAGAAAAGATGGTTCGGGACTGGAAATCAAATGAGAAAGCATTAAAGAGTATGCCAAGGGGTAAGTGTGCATTAAGAAGAGGCACCCCACACTGGCCAGAACTCGAAAAACATGTAGCAGACATGGTGGCTCAACATCGCCAAAACGGTTATGTGGTGACACGAAATACAATACGCTTGTTTGCACTTCAGTGGGCCAAATCAAATCTGATATTGTTTTACCTTTTATTTGGTGTGTGGAAGGTGTGCGGAAGAGGGGGTAGTCTTATACGGCGAGTATATAACAAACTCTGTATTTTGAGTGGAAATGTTAGGGGGTCGTCTTATACGCCCAGTCGTCTTATACGCCGGCAAATACGGTACCTGAATTAAATCTGTTTCTGATAAGAAAAAATCTATATTGGCTTCTGTTTCTTCTAATGAACCATCACTGATACACTCATCTTTGCGGAATAAAGGAAGTTTACTATCTGGAGAGGTTGAACCAGAAAGACTCTGGAACCTGAGACTTTCAGGGATTCAGCAAAAGTCTACATATTGAACAATGAGGTCCCCAGCTCTTTTATACCACTGGCTCAAGATAGTGGCTGACAGACTTAGAGTACCTCATCTTCAGGTTGAAGATTAGAGTATTCATCTTTGGAGTTATTGACTTCCCAGGAGAAAAATATTTGGGAAGAGAGAACAAGTAAACATCTAGAGCCCCGCCTAATTAACCTGCCCATGCACAGAGGTTCCAACTGACTTTTTATTGTCTCATACTTAAATATCAAGAGACCACCAAGAGTCACCAGATATTGAAAGAAAGATTCTAATACAAAAGATAGAAAATCCCCAAACATTTAAAAAATGAAATCACAAGAAATGGAAACAATACATGGAGCCGAAGAAATCATAAATGTTATAATTAATATTTATAGAAAGAGTAAATATTGCATCTTTGAAACAAGAATAGGATGCTATTAAAAAGGAACATTCAGAGAATTATAAAAGTTCGTAAACACTAAGAACGTGACAGCAAAAATAGAAAATTCAAGAGAAGGGTTGAAAAATAATGTTGAAAAATCTGTAAAAAAGTAGAAAAGAGGAAAGAAAGGATAATAAAACCTGAAAATCAACACAGGAAATTTAGCATCCAACTAAAAGAAGTTTCAGAAATAGAGAACAGAGAAAAATTGAGAGTGAAAATCAAATACATAATTAAAGAAAATTTATGAGTTAACTGATACGAAATCCTAAAATATTCTAGAAAATAAAACATCAGGCAAGAGGGAGAAACAGAATGCATTAGACTTCCCCTAGGAATATTAGAAGCTAGAAGACAATGAAAGCGACCCCAAATTGTCAGCAAAGTGGATTTCCAATCTAGAATTCTATACGAACTCCCAGTCATGTGTAAGGGCAGAATAAAAACATTTCAGATATGTAAGATCTTGAAAAACTCACCTCCAGGCACCCTTCTGAGGAAGCTATTGTAAAAAGTATTCCACCAAAACCATGGAAGAAACCAGGAAAGAGGCAGAGATGAAATTCAGGAAAAGAGGATCCTATATAGGAGAGAGAAGAAAATTACCCAAAGTCCCAGGTGGACAGCTATGCAGCAGGGCTAGAAAGCAGCCAGTCACAGATTGGTAAAGGAGGGTGGAGGCCTCCAGAAAGGCTATTTATAAGAAGGGGAACAAAACCTGAAACTGATCGATTATCTGATGTATTTTACAGCCCTGAGAGAGGAAAAGGATAAATCATGACAAGTACATAGAAAACAAAGCAAACACAAAAACAAAGTATTACTATCATAATTATTCTTATGTAAAAGGAAATGTGATCAAATATACCATATGTCTCAGCAGTGAACAATATTTACATGAGCATAAAAATATAAACATGAACATGAATTAATCAAAACTCCCATATTGGGAGGATGGAGGTACAGACAAACATGACTTTATGTTTATGCTGGTTGAGTTTAAGTTATACTTAACGGGACTCGAGGTGGAAACGTCAACAACCTATAGAATGTCAAGCTAGAGATACACATTTTTTTTGAGCAATCTGCTTGAGCTGAAGAAGTGGGTAAGATTACTAAAAGGGGCATTGCAGAGACAAAGTTGAAGACTGAGAATAGAACCTTGACCCTCTTGAAAGTCAGAGGAAGAAAAATATCCAATAAAGATGTAAATAAGTAGTTAGAGGAAGAAGTACTGAAATAGGAAACTTCAAGGGAGACACGAAAAAAGAAATTCTCAAAAAATATGTACTAATATAAAATGTTTCAGAAAGCTCAAGGAAGATTAGCAAAAGCTCTTGGTTTCATTTTTACTTCTTTCATACGGTGAAAAAAATTATATTTAGAATTGGCCAGCTGAACTCAGTTTAGATGATCCCAGTTTTGTTGGCAACTTTCAAAGCATTATAGTCAGGAGCCAGTAGAATATATGCCCTCTTCTTTCCATCAGGCCTGATAGGGGTGTTGACCTTGGCCACATCAATGTCATAGAGCTCTTCACAGCCTGTTTGATCTGATGTTTGTTGACCTTGATATCCACAATGAACACAAGCATGTCGTTGTCTTCTATCTTCTTCATGTCTGACTCAGTGGTCAGAGTGACCTTGATGGCATAGTGGTCTAGTTTATTTCTCTTCGGAGTGCTCTTCTGAGAATATTTGAGCTGCTTTTTGAGCTACAGTACTTTGGACCATTGGAAGGTGGATGATCTTCTCCTTTTTTTGGTGGCTGTGGATGCCTTTCAGCACTTACTTCTTGACCTTCAAAGCCTTTGGCTTTGAGTTGATAAGGAGCAAGGACATCGTTCTTTGTTTCTGGTGCCATCTTCATGAAAAGCCAAAGGCTATTAATGATAAAAAAAATGTCACTAATGACCTTCTACAGAAGAGTTTCATTCCAGTGAGGAAAGAAGAATTAGGGAGTAGGGTGTGAGGCAGCACTATGAGAGTCTTAAAGGTGACAGCACTGGGGAGATCTGGCTGTTGCCTCCTGAAATAAGTAATTAACATTAGTATCACTAAAAGTGGGACAATCAGAAGTAACGCGCTTAAAATGTCGTGTAATATAAAATACATAGCACCAGGTATGAATATTCCTGACAAAAGTATTTAGCTTGAATTGAAATCAGCCTTTATACCTCATCTCCAGCTTACAGGAAATAAGGGTAGATGAACATGTTAAAAAGAAACAATCAGACAAATCCAGAAGGTGGGACATTATATAGGGACAATGGACCCAGTCGCTTCAATTCAATGACATAAAACAGAGGGAGGGAAGCATTGTTGAAATCAAAAGAGAATTAAACCATACAACAATCTGAGCAACACATGATCTTAAATTGAATCCCGACTTGAAAATAACAGCTGCAAAACACATTGTTTGCGGCCACTGGGAAAATTTGAATATGGTCTATTACATAATATGAAGGCATTATTATGAGTTTTGTTAACTGTGATAATGATATTGTTTTTTAACAGATGCATTCTAAAGAATTTAGGGGTAAAATGTCATTATGTCTATCATTTAAAATACTTCAGGAAAAAAAAATGAAGCAAGTATGGCTAGTTGTTTAAATCTCGGTACAAGTATATTGGTAACTATTATGGCATTCCACTTTTCTGTATATTTGAAATTATAATAAAATTAAATGTAAACTTTGTGGTAGAAAGAAAATGATGATGAAGTAGTCTGAGGCATAACTGAGCCAAGGTTGCTTTTACTGTGAACATGTTTGTAAGCTGAAAGGAGGCCATATGGGGAGAGAGGGAGGAAATGACTGAACAAAGTCAAAGAAGTAGGCTAGGATAAATGATAAGAACATATGAAAAGTTCATACCCCGAAAGGCTGATCAGCACCCATTGCTGAGACAAAAGGTACAGAAACTAATGAGTGAAGAGATGAGAACATTCTAAGGTGGAAACAGCCAACCTGGGGAATAGCATTTGGCTGGAGGATCTACTGAAGTTACATCAAGAGTAGGGGAGGTGGGATTGGGGACTTCAAGAGAATGAAAAAGTCCTAGTATGGTCAAGGGAATTGTAATAGATATGTCTGATATGGGGGGCGGGGGAGGGGGGTGGCAGATTGGGGCAAGAGGTTGTCACTTTGAGGGGTAAAAAGTATAACTGTTGCACTGTGTTGTAAAGTTAAAACTATTTAAAAAAATGTTTATCAGGGTCGGCCGAGTGGCGCATTGGTTAAGAGCTGGTTTGGGACGCCAGAGGGCCCCGGTTCGGATCCCACATATGAGGGCTAGTGACACTGCCCTCTACAGCTAAGATGGTGAGCAGCAGCTCGACCTGGAGCTGGGCTGCCATGAGTCGCCAGCAACGGCGTAGGCTGTAGCCCCTGCTACAGTGAGTTGCCATAAGCTACCATGTGTGGTCAGCAGCCAGCGTGAGGCCGGCAGCCGGTATGAGCTGGCAAGAGCTGCCGTGAGCCACCGTGAGCGGCCGTCCAATGGCTGGCGAGCGACTGCCTCACCCAGGAAGAGTGCAATGATAATAGCAACATGAGCCAGTGAAGCAACGTCTTCCACAACTAGACTGACAAACAAAAAGACAGCAACTTGTCTGTTCCCCTTCCCCAATTCTCCAATGCTGTTCCCCTCCCCCAAGTCCCCAATAAAATCTTAAAAACAATGTTTATTTCACAATAAAAAAAATTTAAACATAAACCTATAAAGAATATTTTCATAAAAAAACAACAAAAAACTATACTGTACACCTGAAACTAATATAATAGCATATGCTAGCTTTGTTTTTTAATAAAAATCTTGAAAAAAAGAAAAAAAGAAAAGAAAAAGTCCTGAAAATGCTGCTGGATAAATTCTGTAGGGATGCTATCCTGAAGAGAGATGTTACTCAGATGAAATTGGGTAATGTGTATTTTTTTTTAAAGATTTTATTGGGGAATTGGGGAAGGGGAACAGACAAGTTGCTGTCCTTTTGTTCTGCAGTCTAGTTGTGGAGGACATCGCTTCACTGGCCCGTGTTGGTATTATTATTGCGCTCTTTCCAGGTGAGGTAGATGGGTCACTGGCCACTGGACGGCCGCTCACAGTGGCTCACAGCAGATCATGCTGGCTGCCAGCCTCTCAAGGTAGCTTATGGCAGCCCACTGCAGCTTCACTGCAGCCTACGCCACCAGCGAGCGACTCAGCGTAGCCCAGCTCCAGGTTGAGCTGTCGTTCACCATCTTAGCTGTAGAGGGCGCAGCATCACTGGCCCTCATGTGGGATCCAAACCGGGGCCCTGCTGCTCAGAGCTGGTGCTTCCAAGCCAACTCTTAACCAATGCACCACCAGGCCGGCCCTGGATAACATGTATTTATAGTGAACCTAATCAGCATGCTTTTATGATTTCTTTTAGGGGTGCTCAAAAACCTAGAAATGGAAGAAAATCAGAGAATGCTAGATTTTTCCTAAAGTGAAGGAAGAAAAGGTGACAATCCCACAAGTCAAATGGGTGATTGTGGGTGTTTCCAGGTTTTTAGGAAGGCCATACATAACTGGCCACTCACAGGAAGCCCCTTGTGTAATGTAAAACATTGAGTGTTGCCTACAACTGGCTTTGCGTAAAACTGGAAGGGTGTTAATAGACAAGAAGAAAAGCTAAAAGGGATAGGAAGTCATGTTTGCTGTGAAGGATGGTTTAATGGGCGAAGACATAGGACAAGTTACAGGAATAAGTTGTAGTCAAGACAGGAAGCACAAAGGGAAAAAGTCTGGAGAACACAAAATCCCAAGTGGTGCTGAGGTCCCAGGTATAGCCATACAGATGTGTAACTGAACTAGAAACGATTGGGTTGTTGGAAAAGTCATGACACATTTTTGCAATGAAAAACAGAAAAAATACATCATGACTTTTCCGACAACCCAATAGTTAGCCAAGTAATTAGATGAAAATGAACATGGATATAGTAGACAGCTTCTAAGATAGCTCCGAATGATCCCCACATCCTGTTACTCACACCCTTGTATGATCCCCTCCCCTTGAGTGTAGACTGGACCTAGTGACTTACTTCTAACAAATATAATCAGGCAAAAATGATGGGCTGTCACCTCTGGGATTATGTTACCAGAAGACTCCAGCTTCTATCTTGCTTGTCCTCTCTTGGTTTTTCACTTGTTTGCTCTATGAAGCCAGCTGCCATGTTGTGAGCGACCCAGTGGAGAGACCAATCAGGCAAGGAATTAAGAGAGGCCTCTGGCCAACAGCCAGTGAGAACCTGAGACCCTCAGTCCAACAGCCAGGAGGATATGAGACTTGTCAACAACCACATGAGTGAGCTTGGAGAGCTTCTCCCCAGCCGAGCCTCAGATGTTTGCAGGCCCCAGCTGACACCTTGATTGCAGCCTGAAAGAGACCCTGAGCCAGAGAATACAGACAGATAAGTCTTGCCCAGATTCCTGACGCACAGAAACTGTGAGGTAATAAATGTTTGTTGTTTTAAGCTGATAAGTTGGGATGATTTTATAGATAACACACAATGAATGCTGATGTGTTGAGAATAGCAGGAGACAAGATAGAGAGGAAAACTATGACCCAGGGGCAGGGGTTATCATCAAGATTGAAAGCAGAGCTTCTCCAAATTTAAGGTGCATACAAGTCCCGTCAGGGTCTTGTGAGAATTCAGGTTCCAATTCAGTACTTCTGGGGCCTGAGGCTCTGCATTGCTAACAAGTTCACAAGTGATGTTGATGCCACTGGTCCTTTGAGAAGTAGGGCTCTAAAGTGCTCTGAGGATTAGCAGAGGGTAGCAGAGAAGACAGGTAAAAGGTGAATTAGGGGAATCCAAATCAATATGTTTGTGTAGGAGATCAAACTGTTCACTAAAACAAGGAGGGAGACTAAGGCATATATGAGCCAGGCCCTAAAGAGAGGCCAGGGCATAGTTTAGATGGATCAGATAAGCAGGTCAGTCTCCGTGACAATGTAAAGCATTGAGTGTTGCCTACAACTGGATTTTATAGGTTCCCCATAGTATAATGTTTGGACAGGTCTCTCAAGGTTAAGGGACAGAATTCTCTCTCTCTCCCCCTCTCCCTCTCCCTCTTAATTGCTCTTAATATCTATCTACATCCATTTAATAAAACCTGACTTAGGAAAGGTCATTACGGTAGATGGAGAAATAACTTCCTTCCTTCCTTCCTTCCTTCCTTCCTTCCTTCCTTCCTTCCTTCCTTCCTTCCTTCCTTCCTTCCATATTCATTATTCATTCAGCAACCTTGCACTGAGCACTTATCATGTGCTAGGCACAAGGAAACAAATGTGGATCAGAGAGTCCCTGACCTGATTATTGAAACAGCAGAGGTAACAGGTACATCAAGAAGTGCTAGAATACAAGATGATCAGTGCTATGATGGAGGTATAAAAATTATGGTGGCCTGGCCAGGTGAGTAATTAATTTTCCAAAAGGCTCAGAGCTGCAAGAAGTTTCACAGAATAGTTGATGTGTGAGCTGGGCTTTTAGAAGAGTAGACATTGAAAGGGAATCAAGGAATTCTAGGCAGATCAATTTGTAAATAAATCTCTCAGACCCTGTCCTCATATCAATAACTTATGCTTCCACAGCAACAGACTTCTTATCTTTGTTTGGTTTCTTCTGTGGGAAGAGAACTTGCAAACGGGCCAACATAAATATATCACCCCACTTGGTGGCTACATTTCTCATTGTAAATGATTAAATTGATTTTCTGATTAAATCAGACTCACATGAGTTTGGGATGCATGCGCCAGCTTTTCTTGGGCCTGATCAAGTCAGGATAAGCCAAGATTGAGGATCCAGGTTTACAAAGACAGAAAAGCCAAAGAAATCTAGAAGGGCAACATCGTTCCTGGCCATCAACCTACTCCTCATCTGTACACAGTGACACAGTAAACCTAAAGAGAACTCAATTAATAGTTATATTGTTTATTGAGAAGTACAGGAGGCAAATACCATACAATTTCGGGTCAGGAGAAGAACCTTGAATGAGAACTAGGAAGAGACCTAATCAACACATTTGAATAGGTACTAAAGTTCAGAAACTTTGGCCATTTCTGTGCATTAACAGTGAGGCTTGGGTGCCATGCTTGTATGCTTTCAATCACGACAAATACTAATAAAGAGAAGAAAATTTGGTAAACTGCTCCTGGAGCCTCTTTGAAACTGTACATTGGGTCAGTTTGACTAATGTTCTGCTTGATCGAGTCCGACCAGTTTTTCTCAGTTAACAGGGCAGTTCTTTTCCTGCTTGTGACTCCTCAGTGGCCTTGAACTGCTGTGGCAGCAGAAACTGGTGTAATTACTGGCCAAGTGTGCGTGTGTGCATATAAGCACACTCAGTAAAGCCACTGTAGGCTGCCATGCCACTCCCCTGTTCTGACCTGAATTGACCCAAACACTACATCCCAACATAAAACTGTCACTGTATCCTTAGTCCACCCTGATGTACTGAGGTCTTAAGGTTTTAAGTTTCATGTCTAGTTTTCTCTTCACAGTAGAAAATCCTATGTGAGTGCCCCCAGAAGAAAATCCCAAAGGCATTATTTTCCACATTTTCATGTTTATGTCACACTTAAACAGAAGATCTGATTCACATACGATAGCAAACATTTTATCACTTTTCGTTACTAGTCTTTGTCAGTATATATGTGCATATTTTTTATAGAGTTGACATCAGGGTGTTCATTATCCTGTTTATGAAGTTTATTTCACATTTACCTTCTTGAGACACACACGTTCAAACACACACTCCTGTCTCAGCTTACGCTAGATTCTTATCATTTACAGTAGGTATAGAGTATTCCAGTGTATTGATAGAGTGGGATTTGCTTAGCCCTGCCCTTACTGTTGGGTTTGGGGTTGTTTCCAGTTTTTCAATATAGTTAATAAAGCTGTTACATATATCTTTGTACAAATTGTTCTTTTTTCTTTTAGGTTATTAACTTAGAGCATATGTCCTGAAGGAAGGATGAATGAGCCAATGGGTAGACAGTGGGGAAGCACTGAAGGGTTATAAATGGGGAAAGAGTGTGATCAAATTTTCGTCTTTAAAGATCTGTGCAGTGAGGGTAATACCTATTGCGGGGTTATTGTGAACACTAAGTGAGGTCAAGAGGGTGAAAGAACAACAGAGAAATTATGCAGATATATATTATTATACTCAAAATTTTGTTAGTCAGTCTAACTCTCAGCGTCTAATCAGGGTTAATTAAAAGTCATCAATCAATTTAATCGCACTCAAAGTGTTTTGCTTGGGTTCTTATTTTATCATTTCATGCTAAGGATAATGCAGTGCCACCAGAAGCAGTGAACCTCAACAAATAGCATTAAAATAGACTCATTCCTTATCCTATGGGCAAATACCTTCAGGAACCCAGGCCTACCACGGAAGCATGGAAGTGGCCCACTCTGAAGCGTGACAATGTCTATGACCTAATAAAGAAAAGGAGATATTATCTAGTCTAGACACTGGCTTAAGGGCCAGCTCCTCACATTTCTCTTCTCTTTTCATTTTACCCATTGTAATCCTCTGATTACATTGAAGTCCATTATTTTTTGCTTCTCTCTGCTCTTAAGTGCTCAAAATGCCCTGGCTTCACCATCTCTGGGCCTATCCATTTTCTCCTCTGGAAAATGAGGAGGTGATCTTGATGGTCTCTTCCAACCCTTGTAGCTTAGACTTCAGGGGTTCTATGGTTCTGCCCACTCTCTCTGGATGGCAAGGCCCACTCCGGCTCCAACCCAGTGTCTTGTTGCTTCAGTTTCTCTACACCACTAATCACTGGCTCCAGGGAAATCTTTTTCAAAGTATGGCACCTGAGTCACCTACTAAAATGCAGATTCCTGGGCTCCAGGCCTGCAGAATCACAATCTCAGGGGTGAAGCCTTTATTTTATAAAAGACAAACATGTATTCAATACACATGGTCCTGGACCAAACTGATATGCTGCCTTAGATGAACACCTCCCCCAGAAAATTCCTTCACCCTTCACCTTTCATTCGTTACCTTTTATTCTTCAAGGTTCTGCTTTTTAAATGGTCAAAACAGTCACATCAGAGTCGCATCAAAGACAACAGGTTCATATGATAGGACTGGCAGGCATTAGAGAGAAACAAAGGGAAGATCTTTTTAATACCATGGGTCCTCAATCCTACCTGGTCTGCAATGGCCCAATCTACTACCATTAAGGCGGACACTAAACGTGGCATTAGAAGACTGTCATGGGTTGAACAGTGTCCCTCTGCCCTAAATACATATGTTGAATTCTAATCCCCAGTACTTCAGAATGTGACCTTATTTGGAAATAGAATCTTTACAGGTGCAATTAGTTAAATTAAGATGAGGTTAGACTGGAGTAGGGTGAGCTTCTAATCCAATTTGACTGGCATCTTATATAAAAGAGAAATTTAGACACAAACAGACAAGCAGACAGGGAGAACACCATGTGAACATGAAGACAGAGATCAGGGTGGCCCTTTTACAAGTTAAGGAATGGCAAAGATTGCCAGAGAACCACCAGATGCTAAGAGAAAAGCATGGAGCAGGTTCTCCCTCCCAGCCTCCGAAGGAACCAACCCTGCCAACATCTTGATCTCACTCTTCTAACTTCCAGAACTGGAAGACAATAAATTTCTGTTGTGAAGCCTCTCAGTTTGAGGTAGTTTATTATGGCAGCCCTAGCAAATGAATGCAGAGACCTTGGTTACAATCGTTGCTTGGTCATGGGGACCTTAAGCTATCATTTTAGCTACTCTGAACTGTGTCTCATCAGAAAGACAGAAAATAAGTTATGTTTATTGGAAAATGAGTCTTGAATGAGATCTGTGTAAAAGCACCTGTGAAGTATTGACTCTTAGTGAAATTATTATTCACCAAGTAGCTAATGGGGAACTGCTTTGGGAAGATCATAAGGGAATTCCTCGGTAACCAAAAATTATTCTTGACTATATACACACCAGGTTGTAGGGCCTTCAATTATCCAAAATGTGCTATTAGTATAGATGAACTTCCTGTGCTCCTGTCCAAAGCCAGTCCCTCTACTTGCATACCAGGTTGTATCCCTTCCCACCTAGTCAAGGCCATCACGCCAGAATTCTCCTCTTTCCTAAATCTTCCATTTGCTCCTCTCATCAAAACATAAACATGCCATGATTTCTGCCAGTTTTTAAAAAAAACACACAAAAAAACCCTTTTTTAACCCTACCTTGTCTGTGAACTATTCTTCACCTCTTTTCTCCCCTTTGCAACAAAGCTACATTAGAGAGTTGTTATAACCCCTGTCTCTAGTTCCTCTCTTAGCATTTTTCATTTTCAGTAAACTTTATTTTAGAAATTTAGAAATGGGCACAAAATCCTAAATACTCAGTTAATTTTCACCAACTAAACAACTCTGGTAACCAGCACCCAGATCAAGAATTAGAATATCATTGTATTGCATATTTGAAAGTTGCTAAGAGAATAGATCTTAAAAGTTCTCATTAGAAGAAAAAAAATTTTTGTAACTATGGTGACAGATGTTAACTAGGAAAAAAAAGAAGAATTATAATATCATCAGTACTCCAGAAGTTTACCTCCTGGCCCCTCCCAGTCACTAACCCCACTATTCTAACTTCTAGCACCATAGATTAGTTTTCCTGTTTTTGAACTTCGTACAAATAGAATTGTATAAGGAGTATTCTTTGGTGCTGGCTTCTTCCCCTCAATGTTATATTTGTGAAATTAGTCCATGTTGTTCTGAACAGCAATAGTTCACTCATTCTGATTGCTCCAGTCCGGGGATTAGCAAACGTTTTCTGTAAAGGATCAGATAGTAAATACTTTAGGCTTTGTAGGTCATAGGGACTTTAGCACAATTACTCAACTCTGCTGATGCAGCCCACGAAAGCACCACAGACAATACTTAAACAAATGGTTGTGGTTATGTCCTAGTGAAACTTTATAAAAATAGGGCCTGTGCTGGATTTGACTCATGCTGTGGTTTTTCTGACCCCTGCTTAGTCTATAATATTCCATTGAACAAACATGCCATAATTTATTTATCCATTCTAATGTTGATGGACATTTGTGTTACTTCCAAGTTTTGGGTTATCCTATTTCATATCCCCCTCTTTTTGTGCTTTTAAACCAACTTTATTGGAATATAATTTATACATAGTAAGATGCACCATTCACATGTAAATCTACTCCAATCTGGATTTTCCCCACCACTCCAACAAAATATTTGTTAGCAAAATCACCAATGACCTTCATATTGCTAAATCCAATGATCGATTCTCCATCCACATCTTACTTGAGTTTGCTGCAGCATTTGACCAGGTTGACAACTACCTCCTCCTGGACACGCTTTCCTTCACTTGGTTTCCAGAATTGAGCATTTAGGTTTTTCTCCTACTTCTAATCACTGCATCTTGATTTCCTTTGCTGAATCCTCTTTGCCTCCCAACCCTTTAATGTTGGGATGCTGGAAGGCCTAGTCCTTGGACCTCCTCTCCATCCACACTCACTTCTTTGGTGATCTCACCCAGCCTTTGGTTTTACATACCATCCATATGCCAACAACTTCTTCTCTGACCTCCAGACGCGTATAACCAACACGCTGCCCCACCTCCAACCTTCTCTATCTTGATGGTTGTAGTCATCTGACTCATCTTTTTCCACCCCCCCTTTACATACCACATCCAATCCATAGCAACTCCAACTAGCTCTATCCTCCAATTCGACCCCAAAACTGATTGATTACTTCTCACCACCTCTGCTATTATTATACAATCCAGTCCAAGCTAGCATCGTCTCTCTATTTTTTTTTTTAAGATTTTATTGGGGAGTTGGGGGGATGGGAACAGTGCTGGGGAATTGGGGGAAGGGGAACAGACAAGTTGCTGTTGTTTTGTTCTTCAGTCTAGTTGTGGAGGATGTCGCTTCACTGGCCCAAGTTGGCACCCTCATTGCGCTCTTCCCAGGTGAGGCAGATCAGTCGCCGGCTTCTGGACGGCCGCTCACTGCGGCTGCTGGCCGCTCACGCTGGCTGCTGGCTACACACGGTAGCCCATGGCAACCCACTGCAGCAGGGGCTGCAGCCTAGCCATCGCCCGCGACTCACGGCAGCCCAGGTCCAGGTTGAGCTGTTGTTCAGCATCTTAGCTGTGGAGGGCAGTGTCACTGGCCGTCATATGTGGGATCCGAACCGGGGCCCTCTGGCGTCCCAAGCCAGCTATTAACCATCGCACCACTCGGCCGGCCCTCCTCTCTCTTCTTGATCATCGCCATCGCATTCTATCTGGTTTCCCTGTTTCCATTCTTGCTTTCATACAGTCAACTTGCAGCACAGCTGTCAGAGGGATCTAGTTATTGTATAATATAAGAGAGAACATGTCACAACTCTATTCAGAACTCTCTAACAGAGCGCCTTCTCATTCAGAGTAAAAGTCCTACAATGTAAAAGTAGAAGTCCCTGCAGTGGCCTACCAGCCTGCACATAATTGGGGTCTTGTTACCTCCTCGCATCTACCACAGTCCACCTTCCAACTCCCGCTGCTCTGGCCATACCGGCTTCTTGCTATTCTTCAAATGTACCAGACACACTCCTGGCTTGCCCTTTCCTTTGCCTGGTATGCTCTTTCCCCAGATGTCCACTTGGCTGGTCTGCCCAATTTCTTCAAGTCTTTGCTCAAATGTCACTTTCTCCATAGGCTTACTTTGACTATTCTAATTAAATTGCAACTAGCCCCAACACTTTCAGTCCCTTTTATCCTGCTTTGCTTTCTTTTTCTGTAACACTTATAGCTTCCTAGTAAATACTCTATCATTTACTTATTTATTATATGTATTGCTAATTATCTATCTCCTCGCACTAGAGTATAAGTCCTGTAAGAGCAAGAATCTTTTTTTTGTTCAATGATGTATTCTAGTCTCCAAGAACAGTACCTAACACATAGTAGGCACTCAGTAAATATTTGTTCAATGAATGAATGAAAGGTTAAGAAAATAACAATTTGTATTTCTCTTTAAAAAGCATTAGTCTTGGTTTTTGGTGCAAAGTCTCATCCTGGATTGAAAGCTAAAGGACTCATCTGTCAAGTTCCCGGCAAGTGGTTTGGCAACAGTATCAACTACAAGCAGGTCCTCTTAGGTCGACAGACACCTGAGGCTATTTATTTTATTGCTGAAAGCTTGGTGTGAGAGCATTTTGGTCCAGTTTACGAAAACAGCAGTGTTCTAACCAGCAGCTCCAATAAATCTTACACATTCTTGAGCCCATAAGTCCTGGCCTCTTGCCTTCCTACACATCCATTCATCCAACTGAGAAGAGCCTTTTGGAGCACACAGGGGCACTTGATTAGCAAGAGTGATGTAGAGGAGCACAATCTTCTTCCGTTTTTGCCCTGGAGACATAACCTCAGAGGGAGCAGCTTTGTGCTCAGGACGAGCAGAACGGGACAAGAAAGACTTTGCATCTCTTTCCACATAAACCATATGTCGTGCCCACCGTCCAGAGACAGATCAGGTTAACATACGGAGCCTTACACTGATACAGTCTTATTCCAAGGCAAGTTATGTTTACTTCTGGGACTGTCAGGACTATATATGGCCATCAAAGTCTGTAGAGACTAGTAGGCTGAGAGATGGTTCATCCAAGAGTATAAAATAATAATTTTCTGATTCCATACCTCTTTGTACATAATCTCTGTTATAGTATTTTCCATATTTTTCACTGTAGTTGTTTACACTTTGTAGTTGTTTATTTACAACAAACTATAGTAATTAAGGACAGGAACTCTGAAGCCAGATTGTATGGGTCGAGTCCCAGCATTAATGCTTATTAACTGTATGAGCTTGGGCAAGTTATTCAACCACTCTGTGCCTTAATTTTCTGGACTGTTAAGTGAGTATAATAATACTACCTATCTCATGAGATTGTTATAAGGATAAAATAAATATAGATATAAATCACTTAACACCATGCCTGGCACATAAGAAATATGAAAAAATACCTATATTACATATAGATAGTATAATTATACATTCATATATGTGTTCATATGTCTACACATGTGTGTATATATGTATGAATATCCATATATACATATATATGTGTATGAATGAATATATATATATATATATATATACCTTCATTTATATAGTTAGAAGCACTTTGTGTCTTGGCAAAGTGACAGAAATAATCTAAGATTTTCTTTCATTCTGACCCCTGCATGGAATCATGAATAAGCCAGTTCTTTGTCTGATGAAGATTCCACATGTAATAAGATATTAAAGATAAAAAATAACTTTGACCCTGTGCACACAACTCCCAAAATGCCTTTTTCCTTACAGCAGGGCTGGGCCAATCCTATGAAACAAGCTCCCTGGCAGACATTCTGCAAGAAGAACTTAGAGGCGTGGGAATTGCATGTGACACCACCAAGATGTAAAAAAGAAGTGGTGGCAAAGTTTAAGACAAGTTTTATTTGCTTCCCTCCACTCCTTAAAATGTATATTAAATCTCTGTGGTCATCATATTCATAAAGAAGTATCTTTGCCTTAGCCTGTATTATTATAGTTAGATCCTTTAAGGATTGCTAAACCTTACAGACTAAATGGACTATACTGTGTGCTACTCCTCCCACATCCATATGTTAAGCCCTAACCGCCAATGTGATTCTATTTGGAGCTAGGACTTTTAGGAGGTAATTAAGGTTAAATGAGGTCATAAGGTTGGGATTGAACTGGGTCATAATCTGATAGGACTGGTGGCTTTATAAGAAGAAGAAGATCTCTTTCTCTCTCTCTCTCACTCTCTCTCTCTCTCTCTCTCTCTCTCTCTCACTCTCGCTCTCGCTCTCGCCCTCGCTCTCCATTCACATACTAAGGAAAGACCATATGAGGGCATAGCAAGAAGGCAGCCATCTGTAAGCCAGGAGAAGAACTCTCATTAGGAACTGGCTGGTGCCTTGATCTTCGGATTTACCATCCTTTAAAACTATGAGAAATAAACTTCTGTTGTTTAAGCCACCCAGCCTATAGTATTTTGTTATGGCAAGACTAAGATGACTATGACAGGTTAAAACAGGAAGCATGCCCAGATGATCCCTGATCATGAGGGCTCACTGCTAAGATGTATGAGGTAGCACGGGATGTCCTCTCTCTCCTTAGCTGGGCAACCATTGTTGGTCACGGAGCTTCCCAGACAGGTTACCTATAGGCTCATGGAGAAATGAAACAAAGGCTCAGCATGGATTGGAACATTGCCTACTATTTGTTTATTTAGTATTTATACTTTCTGGTTGAGTTGATTTGTTACTGTCTATTGTAGAGTGTCCCTATCAGGCAGTTTGACAGCAAGCTCTTTTGGGCCTCCTTCTGACTAGCCCATTCCCAGGGGACTTTGGCTCCCACCTAGTGTGGCTGGAGTAGTAGGGTTGGTTCCACATGGCAAGAAATATAACAACTTTATGCAGAACAAACCGCTAGGGGCTTGTTTCTCAGAAAGGGGCTGTGGGTCTAGAAGGCCCTTCAGGGCTTCCAAGGTTTCTCCTCAGTGTAGAGTCTAGCCCTTTCCATTACAACAAGCTTGAAAATAGCAATTCGTAGGTAAATTGTCCTATAATACTCTTTGTATAGTTTCCTAGCGCTGCTATAATGAAGTACCACAAACTGGGTTGCTTAAAACAACATAAATTGATGCTCTCACTGTTTTGGAGGCTGGACATCTGAAACCAAGGTGTTCGCATAGTCACGCTCCCTCTAGGGAAGGCTTCCTTGCCTTTCAAACTTCTGGAGGCCCCAGGCATCCCTTGGCCTGTAGCAGCATAACTCCAATTTCTGCCTACCTTCATCTTCATGTGGCCTTCTTACCTGTCTGTATTTCTTTCTTCTCTCTTTGCATTTCTTGTATCCTCTTCTAGTCTTATAAAAACCCTCATCATTGGATCAAACTCATTCTAACTCACTATAACCTCATCTTGACTAATTACATCTGCAAAGATCCTATTTCCAAATAAGGTCACATTCTGAGGTCCTGGGTAGACATGCTTTTGGGGGAGAACACTGTTCAACTGACTATATTGCTTTATCTAAGACTCTTTAGTTGAAAATTACAGAACAACATGAGCCATGTTGTGAAAAATAGGACACAGGCGTGTTTTACGGAATCCCAAGGCAGTAAAGCAGTCAGCCCTCAGGAAGAACTTGGAACTGAGCAGCTACCAAAAGCAGTAGTCTTCTTCTCTCTCTCTGCCTTTTATCTCAGCCTCCCCATGCCCGTCAGCTTTGTTCTCCCTGCAGACTGGCTTTCTCTGCATCTCCATGCCCTCAGTAGGCAGAAGATGATGAACCCACTGCTCCAGAGATCACATTTATGTTCAAATAACAAATTCAAATAGGATAACCTTGGTCCAAATTCTAAATTCTCAGGGGAGAGAACCTGATTCACCCCATCCAGGATCAGGTGTGCAATGCTGGGCCAATCAATTGTGGGTAGCTGGGTAGAGTGATATAATAAATACAGTTGGGGGAGTGAGGTCATCCAGTGGACAGGAAGGCAACTCTCAAAGAAAGATGAGTCGTTATGAACTAGGCAGGTAGACCAAAAAAGGTCTAAAACACTTCTCTTGTGTTTTATAGCATTTAGCAGCATACAAAGTATGTTCACATATTCTCTCATTTGATTTGTGCCAATTCAGAGTAGGCACAATTGGCATTTTGCCCATTTTACAGATGTAGAAACAAGACTCAGAGAGATAAGATGACTAACCCACGAAGACAGTCAGTGTCAGAGACCAGAACAACATTACGTCTTCTGACTCCTGGCCTGACTCTTTCACCTCGCCTTGCAACACAGAAAAATAACTGACTTTGTAGTTTCTATTACAAAAGTCACTTACGCACAGCTTTATTATGCAAGCTTACAAGTGTACCTTTATAAAAATAAAAATTTAGTAGTCTGAAGATTATAGCCATTCGGCTCTTGTCCAACTCATCCAGAGTTTTTCCCACCTCTTATTTTCTTTCTTCTTTCTCAGTCTATAGTTTCTTCACAATTCTAACCCTCTCAACATCATTATTCTCCCAGAAGTTTTCACTAGGATTTAGCACACTGAAAGTAAAAGGAAATCATTTTGTTTTTAACTTGTAAACTCAAATCCCTCCTCCTTTTAGTTACTAATCCTGTCATCTAATCAATTCCCCAAGTTCGGGGAAATGTGGCTGTTTGGGCTTATACCTCCGCAATCCTCTTATTCATCTCTTACATTTTCTCTGAGGATTGTCTCCCAGTCACTGGTTCAGGCTCCCTCTTCTCATTTTTTTACTCTTTAGAATCCCCATCCTGTGGCCTCTTAGTGAACGATTTTGCCTCCTGTTTACTGAAACTTCATTAGTTACCGTGGCCTTCATTTCCTTGGACTTTCTATCTCTATTTCATATTCACCTTCTTTCCATGATCTCAGGGAAAAAATCATTCTTCTCTTTATGGATAACAGTTTTCTGTCCTAAAGCTTCCTAGAACCATTAACCTCATATAATTCCCTCTTTCTAACAATTAAATCTTTCTGTCTCCTTCTCCTTCTCTTTAGCTTTCATTTTTACCTTCTCAATTATCCCTAGGAAAAAAACATGAAAAGCAACCACCCAGCCTTTGAGAGGTCTTGCTGCCCCTTTCCGTCTTTGCAGCCATGCTTCTTGAATAAATGGTCTTTGCCCACGGCCTTCATTTTGTCCTCATTCCTTCCCTTTTTTCAGTCTGGTGCCCCTCTCCACCACTCTGTTGAACCTTCATTTTTTTTTTTTTTTAAAGTCTTCAACGTCTCACTTTGTTCATGTTTTCATTTAGTTAGTCACATGGTTACTATAGCTGCTTTAATATTCTTATCTGCTAATTCTTCCCATCTCTATCATTTCTGGGTGTTTTCTTTGAGTGATTTTTCTTCTGGTCATGTTCCTCCTTCCTGGCCTATTTAGTAATTTTTTAATGGATGCTAGATATTGTGGGTTTTACATTGTGATTTCACTGTCTTCCTTTAAAGACTATTGTGTTTTGTCATGGTGGGCAGTAAAGGTACTGATCCTTTTGGGGCTTGTTTTTAAGCCTTTTTAGGACAGACATAAAATAACCTTTATTCCAGGAATAGTTTAGTAGCACTACAAAAATCACGGCCTTTTTAGGGTGTGGACAAAAAACAGTTCTATGGAAAATAACCTCACAGGGTGATCTGATCATAAATTCCTAACTGGGCAGGTCATGGTGGGTAGTCAGCTCTAGGCACATACCTTCCTTAGTAAAAGGCTTATCTTTGCCTTAAGCAAGCCCTGTCCATTGTTTCAGTACATCTAGGTTAACACACCTTTAAATGCCTCTTTTCAAATCCCTCAGAAGCCACCCTCAAGAGAGCACATAATCTTGTTAATTACCCTGTAATCCAGTCCCCACCTTGTTTTCTCCCACCTTCATGTAATCTTAGTTCCCTCTGCAGTTCAAAACACCTAAGCGAAGCTGCAAACTGCCATTCTAGGAAGATTTTTTTCCTCAGTCTGTTGAGATCTTGCTTCAAGGCATATCCTTTGTTTGGCTCAAACAAATTTTTATGAAAATTCTCTATAGGTTTAGATGTTCTTACATTGACAAAGGTCTCTATTGAAGGCTCCTAGTGATCACCACATATGCTTCTCTCTGGCAAGTCAGAACTTGTGCAACCCCAGACCTGTGTAAGATCAGGAACTGTTCAATTCACAGCTCCCCAATTTCTCTTGAAACTGTGGAGTTTCACTGTATTCAGCAAAATCTCAAAATGAACCCACACAGATTTCTGGAGCTCTTTTTCTAGGTACCTTCTTCCTCTCTGCAACTCTGCCCTACAACTTCCAGCAGCTTCAGCCCTTCTGAACTCTGATCTTCGTCTCCTCAGCTCAGTAAGACCACTGTGCTTCACATGGGGTCTCCTTCCCTGTTCTGTGGCCAGGCATGTGTCTCCAGGCAGAAAGTCAGGGTGATCTTAGGGCCACCTTCGCCCAGAGATCAGCGTCCCACACTACCTGTTGTCCAAAGTCTGAAAACAGTTGTTTGATATGTTTTGTCCAGTTTTCTAGCTTTTCAAGGTGAATCCCTGTTCCAATTATTCCCTTATGGCCAGAAGACTGAGTGTCTGAAACCGCTTTTTTGAAGAACACCAGTGACTGTTTCTAAGTAAATCCAAAGGCTTTTCCTTATACCCCTTGTTCTGTAGGCAATATTTAGATCATCGTCTTCTTAAAAGTCCCCTATCTTAAACCATCCTACCTCCCTACCATTCCTTTCCTGTTTGTTATTCTCTTCTCCAGAGAACCTTGGTGATGAGGCATGTTCAATTATAAAGCAGGTCATAGTTGATGGTGGTAATTTCCAGTTTGATCAGGGAACATAGTTGCAGGACCCCAGGCCCTCGTTTCTAGGCAAATCCCAATGATCAGCATTTAACAAACATTTGCTGATTCATTTTGGGCCCAGTGTCCCCTTATCCATTAGTAGCATGGTTGAGAGGTGGCCATGTTTAACATATACTTATTTCCATATGAATGCTATTATTTTCCCATCTCATTCAGGAATGTTCTGAAGAATTTTCTATTTTCAAGAAAGTATGCTTGAATAATTTGAAATTCAATGTATCAAAAATGTAATCTTTGCAGATTTATTATATTGCATTTTTTTCTGGATGGGTCCCTTGCAACTTCTACAATTCCCCTGTTGGTCCTTCCCAGAGTAGTTCCAATATTTATTCTTTTTTCCTTTTCAGTTTGTCTGTGTGCTTCTGTTCTGGGTAGTTCAGCAATATGCTAAAATTTTCTGACTTTGTTTCTTATATCTCAGACAAGATTTGTAAGTTAATATCTTTTTTGTAAATTATGTTTTTCATTTATCTTGGCTAATGACTGCAATCCTCTACAGGCAGAGGCATCCATAAATTCTAGAATGATTATGCTACACTGACATTGAAGCTTCATTTTTCCTCCTGAGGACATTTCTATTAATTATATATAACTCCGACATGTATTCAATATAAAACAAATTTAACTGCATCAAAAAAGACATCTGTGATAAATAGAATATTGCTTAAGAAATAATATAATGTTCTACATCTGTTAAAAGGAAATCACTCATATACTCTGATCACTTGCTGGAGCTTTTATTGATATTATATGACATTAAGATAACCAAACAACAAGCAAAGGATAATTATGTATCTTTCAATTATTCTTCCAACTTTTTCGAGAAACTTGTCAACACAGGAATGAGGCCTTGAGAAATAATATCACTTTAAAGGAATCATTATCAAGCTCAAACTGACAGCTCAATGTTTAAAATCAAGGTCAATTAAGTATTTGCTTATCCTAGGAGTTAATGTATTGCCCTTGAGACCTTGTTTCACCTTCTTTAAGAGTGTTTAAAAAATGGACAGACTGATTTTTAAGAAATGCCACTCATGAATAATGGTTTACTTAAACAAAAAGAGTTTTTAAAAATCCTGTGCTGTGTTGGCATCCCTGGCTGCCTATGTTTGAAAGAGAATTGAAACTGAAGTGGCATCCACAAATATACAGTAAGAAAATGGATTCTGAATAACAGCTGTAATTCTTTGTCATAACCTAAAACACAAAGGTCGAGGCAAGGGTATATACTAATGTTACTGGAAAGAAAGGGGTACAATTCCAGGGCAGCCAGAGTAAAAAAGAGCCAGTCAGGCTGGAGAAATAGCAAGTACAAAGGGGTGCATAAGGGAACTGGCTACGGCTTCGTGAGAAAACAGTGAGTGGCTTGGTGGGGCCATATGGGATCATGTGTGCCGTGGCCCATCAAGGAGGAAGGGAGAGGAGTTCAAATACTGGTTCCTTTTCACCTCCTGTCTGTCTCTGGTCAAAGTAGAGCCCACTGGGTGATGAGTCCCTTGCACTCCTGGGCTTGTAACCCAAGACCCCTCCAGGCAGCCACTGAGGAAGCCATAGGCTGCCCAGAAGTGCTTAGAGGGGTAAGGAACTCCCTGAGTCAGGTTGAGTTGGCTTGAAACTCTTGGTTCCACTGCAGCTCCCCCTGTGTGGGTGCAATGGATGCCATGCCTAAGAGAGTCCTCACACCAGGGGAAGTAAACACCATCAGGACCCTCCATTTAGGGAACAGCTTGGAGGCCAGGGAGACAAATCTGGGGAAATATAAATTAGGTGCAATATTCATTGTATTGTTATTCAGGCCCCCTATGTCAAAATTTCATTTAAAACACTTTTTTTTTCCCCAGCCTCTATTATTTGCCAGCCTTTGTGCCAGGGGCACACAAATAAAGAAAACAAGGCTCCAGGCCTCCTAATTAACTATAATGTAATATAATAAATGCCAAGACACTGAGACTTTGAGAGAAATGTGTTCTCTTTGGGAGAAAGCAAGGAAAGCTACAAAGAAAAGAACAAGGATGCGTAAGGCAGCTTTTTCTAATCCATGTAAGATATATGTAAAGGAGGGATCAAGACTGGTGAGAGAGGTAGAAGATTAACCAAGAGTCTGCATCTTGTTTCCTGAACACAGAACCAGGACGATGCCTGAGTATAATCCCTCTAGCCGTTTAGGATCTCTTGCTCTTTAAACATTCTACTGTGACAGGCACAGTGCAGCAATTAAAAAATCCAACTAACGGCGATTTAAACCAAAAGGGCACTCATTATAGACTTAGTAAGTTCAAGGCACGCCATCACAGAGTGGTTTTGGAAATGAAACCAAGTGTCACCAAGTGTCACCAAGTGTTGGTTCACAACCTGGGTGAAATCTCAAAGTGACTCCCATATAGGGAGGGCAAGGAGAGACGGAAGAAAGAGGCAGACCACTCCAGATTGGTAGGTGCCAGTTTTAATAAGCAAGGGAGCCTACGTACAAGGCTTGTCTTGGGCCACTGCAAATAAGTAGATCTCCACATCTGCCTGCCAGAATCTTAAAAGTTTATATAGAGGCTGTAACGGGCCTTAGTCACGTACATAGTCCAGATGGTCTCAACCAGCAGCACATTACTCTCTCAAGGTTCTGTCCTTGAAAGAGCTCCGGCTATGGGAACGGTGGGCAGAATGTTCATTCCAAGGACAGGGGAGGGATGAAGAGCCTCCAATTGCCTGGGTCCAGCTCTCGGGTCAACTGGTGGTCACATTCTCTCGATGACCTCCTCCAACATCAAGAACCCAGGGTCTTTCTTCTGCTCTGCCATCTTCAACATATGAGTTTTCATCCTTAGACTCACTGTTGCAAAATCTTAAAACAATTGCTGCAGCTCCAAACATACATCTTCACAGAGCAATATCCAGAAAGAGAGGAAGGAAATGGGCAACAGCAGCTTTCTTCTCAAGCATTTCTTCTTCCTTATCAAAAAATACTTTCCCAGAAGCTCCTTGTAGACATCCTTTTATACCCCATTAGCCTAAAGTGGCTTATATGCCCCAGCCCTAGACCAATCAGTGGATAGAGTAAGATTGCCATCGTTAACTTAAATCAATCAAGATGTATCCTCTGTACATAAGTATATAATTGCACATCAGAATTGGCCTCCTTCTTCATCTTCTTGCTTCTAGCTAATGTGCTCTTTCTAACAAACAAGGAGATGATGTAACTGTCATGCTTGAAATCCTTCTATGCTTTTGCTTGTCTATAGGGCAATACCAAGTTCCATGACCATTCATGCTTCTTCATGTTAACTCTTGAATTTCATCTCCTCCAACTCTGCCAAGGGCACTGCATTTCAGGCACATGGAATTAGCTGAATGTCCCAGAACGCACCACGCTTGTTGTTACCTCTAGTGTTTTATATATTGGGTTGTCGGAAAAGTCATGATGTATTTTGTCTATGTTTTTCAAAGGTCATTTATTTATATAAAAAACAAAGATCAATCAGTGATACATTGCCCATTTTGTTTGATAACATTTTGCTATCTTTCAGTGAGCTTCATAATTCCTTGTTCATAGAAGGACCTGTCTTTATTTGCAAAAATCTTAACAAGGTGCTGATTTACAGCTTCATCTGAATTGAATGTTATACTACACAAGGAATTTTGAAGAGAGAGAAACAAGTGGAAGTCTGATGGCGCAAGGTCAGGCGAGTATGGTGGGTGTGGCAACATATCCATCCAATCTCCATTCATTTTTGATGGGTGATCAAGCTTGTGTGTGGTGTCCCATTGTCATGATGGACCACAACTCCTTTACAATTACAAGCTCTGGACGTTTCTGGATGATGGATTCATTCAAACTGTCCAATTGTCAACAGTACACATTCCAATTGATTGTTTGGTTCCTTGGTAGGAGCTCCGAAAAACATGACACCTTTAAAATCCCACCACATTGACAGCATAACCTTCCTCTAATGAATGTCTGTATTTGATGTCATTTGAGGCGAATCATTATGTTGGGACCAAGACTGTTTGTGCACCACATTGTTGTAAACAATCCACTTCTCATCACCAGTTATCAGTCGCTTCAGAAAAGGATTGTTTTCCTCACGTTTAAGGAGCATATTGCAGATGTTTATATGCACCATCAAATGAACTTCTTTGAGTTCATGCAGCACCTAAATATCGAGCTTGCTTACATATTCCAGCTTTTTCAGGTGGTCATGAACACTTGAATGATGGATGTTCAATGTTTCTGCAATCTTTCGTATCATGTAATGTGGGTTTGACTTGATCAATGCCTTTATTTTGTCATCATCAAGCTCGGTGGAGCATCATTGAGATCAAAATCACCAGCAACGGAATTTTGTGAACCATCACTGGCACTAACGCTCTTGTAGAGCATTGTCACCATAAACTTTATGCAACTTTTCACAAGCTTGATGTGCATTCTTACCTTTAGGGAAGTAAAACAGTAAAATATAGCAAAAATGCACAGTTTGGTCTTCCATCTTCAACTTGTAAAATCTCCAAAACTCAACCAAATTGCTCAATTTTTTTTAGAATGAAGCTAGAACTGTCAGCTGTCAAACGACATAGCAATAACATAAATGCAAATGACTCTAGTACTTCCAAAAATGAACTAGTGCCATCTGTTGCAAACATGCGTCATGACTTTTCCGACAACCCAATATATTGTCTCTTCTGATTGTCCTCCATTGTCTTCAATAGCAACATCAACTACAACTTATCTTTCAAACATAGACTTAAATGCCCTCTCCTCAGAAGGCTTTCCAGGATGTTTCTCCTCTTTTCTCAATAGCGACCTGTTTACACCCCTTTTATGACATTTGCACTCTTGTGATAAAGACTTATTTCTTCATCGACCTCCTTAACTTGACTGGAAATTCCCAGGGCTTAGCCCAGTGCCCAGGATGCAGAAGCCACTTTAAAGCTATTGATTAAGGGGCCAGTGGAGTGGCTCAGTTGGTTAAGAGCTTGAGCTCTGAGCAAAAGGGTCACTGGTTCAATTCCCACATGGGCCAGTAAGCTGCGCCCAAGCTGAGCTGCCACTGAGATGGTGAGAGCAAGTACTCTTAGCAGCAAGGTTGCCGGTTCAATTCCCACATGGGAGGGTGGACTACACCCACCGGCAACTAAGATTGAAAAAGGTGACTGGACTTGGAGCTGAGCTTGCACCATCCACAACTAAGATTGAAGGACAACAACTTGAATTGGAGCTGATGGGTCCTGGAAAAACACAATATTTCCCTTCCCCAATTCCCCCCCACACACACAAATTTTTTTTTTAATCGGAAAACTATTGATTAAATGGAAAATCCCTACGGATGTATGCTATCAGTTTTAACCAGGTCTTTATTTGTTTGATTTGTTGTTCATTAAATCCTAACCCTGGGGACTGCTGCCAACACTACCCACCCTCCCATGGCCCAAGTGCAGTCTTTGCCTCCCTCATCCTCAGCAGGTAATCTCAAGATCTACTTCTTAGAGTTTATTGATGACATTAAGTTCAAAGTCCTTAATCTTCCTCATTTATCTCAACCCTCACTCCCAACATTTAACATTTCTGTTTCTCACTCTCTTCATCCCTCTCCTCTGAAAGGAAAAGGTGTCTCTTCTCCCTAAGGGTCTCATGGCTTCCACCCCCTCCTTGGACCTCTCTCCCCAAAATCTTCAATCTTCCCTTTGACACCTAAGAGGGCTCCGTTCTCTAAAACACCCACCAGACTGGTTACTCTCACACTGCCTTACATCTCAAAAGGTTCCGGTCCTGTCATTGTTGCCTTCAAGCCTAGCAGAGGTTGCTAGACCTGGTGGCTCAAATACCAGATACAGCCTATAAGTGTTTCACTTGACTCTCAGAGTATTTTTAAATTGGGAAATATCACTTAAGAATAAGGACTTCGATCTTCTCTGTAAAGGTCAGACAGCTGGTTTGCTCTGGGCCACCCTTTCCAGGTGGCAACCATGGTCTGGCACAGCTGCTACCTTTGGGTGGGGCATGCGATCACTTGGTCATCACAGTCTTGTCATACCCTCTTTGCTCACTTTCACCTGTCAGGTCCTTGTAAGCATTTGAGTTTGCAATCTCCTGCTAGAGATTTGGTCCCTGTGTTTCCACTGGAAGTGCCCTCTTGAAACTCACCGGCGATTTTCCAGTTATGAGATACACAGCTGTTTGTTCCATCCTTATTGTCCTTGAACTTTCTGTATCTCTCGATCACCTCTCTAAAAACCATACCTGGCTGGGTTTCCTCAGCACTTTATATTCTGGATCTACTTAGATCCCTGATGCCAATTTTGCTGTCTTTTTCCCTCCTGCTCCCTAGGTAAAAGCTTTTGCTAAGTTTTGGTCCTGGAATTTTCTATTTAGAACCCACTTACTTGCATGGTCTCACCTTGTCATGTGGCTTTTGCCCTTTACCCCTTTATATGAAGAGCTACCAAATTTCTCTCTCTTCCTCATGTTCTTTTCTCATATCTCCCACAATCTGTTGGAAATATCCTTCTTAGATGAGTTTCCATCATCTCAGATGTAATACATCTGAAACACAACTCGTCATCTTACCTTTCATCCCCTCCTCCTGACCAAACTAAGTCCCTCCTGACTAAGTAACTTTTGATGGAGTTCTCACAGTGATGCAGGCTGCAAATCGCTTTACCGCTTTCCTCAGACCTCCAAAGCATTTCTCCAGGCCCTCAAAACTCTTGGCCTCCCTGCCTCCTGCCCCTCATCCAAATTTCATTCCTTGAACCCTGGCAAAATCATCCGAAGACACCACTGCGACAACATCTTTCTACTGCTCTACATTCAGTAGCTTAAAAAATGGGACATGCAATTTAGTCAAGATTCCTGTCCACGTTCTTCTCAGCAACCCAGTTATATTTAAATCTCAGAGCAATGACAGCCCATCCTTCCCACACCATTCTGGGTGCATCAGAGAGTTTTTCAGTAGTTCTCCATCATTTAAAGAAGGAAATCCAAAACATGATTTCCAGTCATCTAGGCTCAACCAGGTGTCTGACCTTATCCTCCACTGCTTCCTGACACCTACTTAATGGAACCTGGACAACCTGAAATTCACCAGACAACTTGAAGACACCACATGCTTTCTCCCTTTGCTGATGCAGGTCCATTGTTTGGAAGGTCCTCCCAGCATCCTTCGAGGCCCATCTCAAGTGTTTCACTGACAATGCCACCTGTCACACACATTCTTATATTGTATTTATGGCCAGGTCTTCTCTGGCTCAGCTGCATCATATGCTCCTTGGGACAAAGATCTGATTCCTTCTCCATCTTTTTTCTCATCAGCATGCCCAGCATGTGGCATCCTTTCAATCAACACTTAGACAAGCCTTCTATAATAGCAGACGGAGCCAGCTACTGTCATACAAAGACGGATGAGGCACAGCCTCTGCCCTGCTGGGGTTCTCATTTGAGCCGGTGAGAATGACACATAAACTTGTGACTATAAAAAATAATGAGTACAGTGGAGGGATATGCAAAGTAAGGGAGGATTTATTCCCGGAGGCGTGACTGAGAATGGGAAAGAGAGGCCTCAGAGAATGTGACG
The DNA here is from genome assembly GCF_001890085.2 of Hipposideros armiger. Taxonomy (NCBI): domain Eukaryota; kingdom Metazoa; phylum Chordata; class Mammalia; order Chiroptera; family Hipposideridae; genus Hipposideros; species Hipposideros armiger. The sequence goes on along the minus strand of NW_017731401.1, from coordinate 4,950,961 downwards.
TTTGAATCAGGCACTAAAGGGAAGAATGGTCAGAAAGATGAGCAGGAGAAACTATGGACGTCAAACTTAAGTCAGCTATATTTACAACTTATTAGCAATTACCATGGTGGTGAGGTAGCATGGTTGAAGGATTAGCTCAAATGTATTTTGATTATCTAGGCTTTACTTTGGTACGAAACAGATAAATGAGAGTTAACTATCACGCAGGGATGGAGTCGACCAAGGGAAATAAATATGAGGCAGGGGAACCAACCAAAGTCACTCTCACTCTTGGTTGCTGACTCCCTCCAACACATGCATCACTTTGTTGACGGGTGAATGTTCTAGACGAGCAGTAATTTATTACTGACATTTTAAAAAGAAGGCGAGAGAGCTGGCAATCAAGATTTGGTGCAGATCAGAAAACTAGTAAAAAAAATGCCTTATACAAATTGCAAGCACAGTATCTGCAGTCCAAAAGCTACTTAGATTTTGGAACTCTTCCATTCTCCGAACATGACTTAAACAGCATTATCACCTGCCAAGGTTTGAAGTCACTACTAAAATGCCTTCCCTAACACAAGACAATCCCCAGAATCTGCCTTTATCAGAAGAATGACCTTTGATTTCTTTGCTAGAATACACAGCTTTATTTAACTAAGATAAAGACGCCAGAAACTTTAATAACAACTGATTTCATTTGATCATCTTAATTGAAATCTCTTTCTACATGAGAAATGATTCTCCATCAGCAGTTTGTGTGTGTGTGTGTGTGTGTGTGTGTGTGTGTGTGTGTGTGTGT
>NW_017731401.1:4942020-4950135 GCF_001890085.2 Hipposideros armiger | reverse complement strand
AAAAAAAAAAAAAAGCTTTTACTGCTTTTTTTTTCTATTGTAAAAATATTAAGTCAAGCATTTCTGGGGAGGCATGCAACAAATATGCCAACATCAAACTAAATCCTGCTGATTTCCACTGAGACTGTTTCCACCATAACAAGTGGTTGCTGTTGTTTTTACACAGACTCCAATAAATAAACACTCTTAGAAACACAGCATATGAATGGCGATCAATAAAATTAAATATGTCTCTATTTGTGAGCTAGTTTTAAAACACAGAATTACTAGTGAACACAAATAATTAGACTTGAAAACCAAAGGATTTATAGTCACAGGAGTTTTAGCCTCCCACCCACGGCCTTTATGTATTAGTACTCTGTCACCCTTTCTCACTTGCTCAGAAGTTTCAAAGGTATTCTGCCAAGATCTTGATAATTGAAACTTGACCATCTATCTCCCTGGCAAACGCATTCTTATCATCAAAATTAAGCACTGGAGGTCGGCCATGACACACTGACCTGAAAGGAATGTAGACTGTCATAGACGCCTTGTCATTTCAAATCCAGACTCTGGTGAAGCCAGCCTAGGTCATCCTGCTGGTGGGAGGGTTGCAGGGGGGTAGGAAGGGAATGTGACCCACTGTGTGCCTTGGGCTGCCCTTTGAACAAAATCAATGGGAATCTGTCTTTACTTGTGATAAGAGCCTCCACACACTGATAAGTACCATTTGGAAATCTTCAGCATTCTGATAAACATCACTAGGCCACTCTGTGGCTGAGTTCTGGGTCTTTCCCTGGGGCCAATCCCTTTGCCATGTGCCTCATGGATAAACTCCAGTTCCCTAGCGAGAAGACTGTAAGTGTAAAAATCAGGAGAATTTCTGTTTCTTTTTATTGCTTGCCAGATAACAAACACATCAGAGGATTGAAAAACCTCTAAGTTGTTTGTTGGTGTGTTGTTTTATGGGCAGGAGAAGCACTGATTAACCCAGCTGAATCCTTTGTACCTGTTTGCTTTTTGAAGCACAGTGTACACGTGAGAGTCAGTGGGGGCGACCGCCAACAGAATTGAAGCTGGGATGCAACTGCGCTTAACACTCTTCTTCCACCGATGTGGGACCAAGAATCTGAGAGGTGCCGGGCATGGAAGACCCAGCTGCTTCTGGCTCCCAAGGCTGGTGTAATGGCTCTGTTGTCACAGAAGTGCTGACAGAACATGACAAATAGAAAACAGATGTGAACTGACCTTCCAAAAATGTATTTCAAGGCGTCCTAATCTTCACAGGAATCGATGCACAGGACATTTAAAGAAGGGCTCTTGTTGCTGCCTGGGACCCTCTGGGCAGCCCCACAAGGCGTTCTCCTCCCAGCCCCTCCCTTGCTGCTCTGCCCTTTCAGACATTGTTCCCCTCAGAACCCATTTCACATGTGGTCATCTCCCCGCACATATGCCTTCTGCTCACATGACCCCACGCACCGTCTTGGCTTTCATAGATGAGCCACTTTTTACCAGGCATTGAGGCCACTTGTCTCCCATGTTTAGATCCATACTTGCTTTGAAATTGTCGCTAGGCCCATTCCTAGCTCCAAACACTTTGGTAACACTAAATGTTGGTTTGGAATCACTGAGTACACTGGACTTTTGCCCACTGAACAACTTAAGTTAGAAATACTGGAATAGAGGGGTACAAAGGCCACCTGGGGAAACAAGTGCTCATGTTCTTCTCTTACTGCCCCTGGGTCCCTGGCTCCAAGGGCAAAGTTCTGCCCCTTATGCATGTGAGTGCAGGCTTGCACCACGCTGTGGCTTCTGAATTGCTCTGCTTGTGTTCTTTGTGGACACCTGTCTGCATCCTAAAAGAACTTGGGTGGGATTTCCCAGAGTTTTGCCCTCCCAATGACTGTGATACTTTGTAGAAGACTTTCTTCCTCGCCAAATTGTTGATCTCTCACAAAACAATTTATGTCAACCTTTCCCGAGGAAAGCAAGTCATGTAAGTGCAAGGTAGTGCAAATTCACTCTCAATGCCACTGATGAGCAATCAACTACATCACCCTGGTTAATCCCAAATCAGTTTGGCTTCAAAGTCTGGGGATTTCTCAGTGAGCTAAGCCAGCTCTGGCTGGAAGTCCAGGGGATTCTCTGCTTAAGAATTCAGTGTGTTCTCCTGCTTCCAGACATCATAGGCCAAGAAATTCCCATCTTAATTTGAAGTAAATTAAATAGAAAGTTTTGGATAGAAGTGGATAGAGTTTATGAAACTCAAACATTTGAATCTTTTTTCTATTCCCATATCACTTAATCATTTGTCCAATTTGTAGGATAATTTTTTAAAAAGTGTTCTTTATCAGAATATACAATCGTTTAGATATTTGAGTTTTGAAATGAACAGAAACTGTCAAATATGCAATTTGTATGCATTAACTCAACTGAGAGTGATAATGATCTTAGGAGATAGGTAATAGCATGTCACTTTTTACAGAGCAGATCAATGAGGTTTATAGATGTGGAATGAGTGTTATTTCAAAGCTAATTAACGATAGAGCAGGGTTCAGCTAAGCCTGTTTGTAACAGAGACACTAAAATTTTGTATTAGAAGGGGTAGGGGCAGCCATCTGATGCAAATGTGGACATAGGGCTTTTCCTGAAATTGCGTTTGCACAGCTAGCTCATTGATTTACTTAGCATATTTATTTGGGTTAGATCGAGGGGGTGATGGAGATACAGGGGCCTTTTAGCTTTCCCACTGAAAGCTACTTCTTGGGCTGCCATTGCTTTTCTGACTCCAAGATCCACTCTCTTTTTTTCTTTTTTTTAATGAAGGTTAATGAGTTTTAATACATGTAAAAGTCTTTTTTTTTTCTTAAGATTTTTTTTTCTTTATTGGGAAATTGAAGGAGGGGAACAGTGTTGGGGAATTGGGGAAGGGAACCAGCCAAGTTGTCGTCCTTCAGTCTTCGTTGTGAAGGGTGCCAGTCGCCATCTGGCTTCCTGTCGGCAGCTCGTGGCCTTCAAGCTCAAGGTGCTGTGTCCAATCTTAGTTGCGGGTGGGCATATCCACCATCCCATGTGGGAGTCGAACCAGCAGCCTTGTTGTTAAGAACTGCATGCTCTATCCACTGAGCCATCTAGGCGGCAGCTCAGCTCAAGGTGCCGAGTTCAGTCTTAGTTGCGGGTGGGCATAGCCCACCATCAAACAGGCAATCTTGTTGTTACACCAGCTGAGTCATCCAGCCACCTGTTGTCAGCTCAACGACAGCTCAGCTCTGGCGCAGCGTCACTGGCCCATGTGGGAATTGAACTGGCGACCCTGCTGCTCAGAGCTCACACTCCCAAGCCAACTCTTAACAACTGAGCCATTCGGCCGGCCCCCATGTTAAAGTCTTAATACAGTGTCTGGCACATAGTAAGTGCAAAATTACTATTGATAGGTATTATCATTTAAAAAAAATTTTTTTCAGTTACAGTTGACATTCAATATTGTTTTATATTAGTTTTAGGTGTACAGCATAGTGGTTAGACATTTATATGATTTATGCATTGCCCCCCCCCAGTTAGTCTAATACCCACCTGACACTATGCATAGTTGTTGCAAAATTATTGACTATATTCTCTATGCTGTACTTTACATCCCTGTAACTATTTTGTAACTACCAATTTGTATTTCTTAATCCCATCACCTTTTTCATCCAGCTCCCCAACCCCCTTCCCTCTGGCAACCATCAGTTTGTTCACTTTATCTATGAGCCACTTTCTATTTTCTTTGTTTATTTTGTTCTTGAGATTCCACATATAAGTGAGATCATGTGGTATTTGTCTTTCTCAGTCTGACTTATGTCACTTAGCATAATACCCTGTAGGTCCGTCCACGTTGTCACAAATTGTAAGATTTCATTCTTTTTTTATGGCTGAGTAATATTCCATTGTATGCATGTACCACATTGTCATTATCCAATTGTCAATAGATGGGCACTTGGGTTGCTTCCATTTCTTGGAATAATGCTGCAATGAACACGGGGGTGCATATATCTTTTTGAATTAGTGTTTTGGATTTCTTTGGATAAATACCCAGGAGTGGAATTGCTAGGTTATAAGGTAGTTCTTTTTTTAATTTTTTGAGGAACCTCCAAACTGTTTTTCCATAGTGGCTGCACCAACAGTGCACAAGGGTTCCCTTTTCTCCACATCCTCGCCAACACTTGTTGTTTGTTGATTTACTGATGATAGCCATACTGACAGGTGTGAGGTTGTATCTCACTGTGGTTTTATTTGCATTTCTCTGATTATTAGTGACTTTGAGCATTTTTTCATATGTCTATTGACCATATGTATGTCCTCTTTGGAGAAATATCTACTCAGGTCCTCTGTCCATTTTTTAAAATTGGATTGTTCGTTGTTTCGGTGTTGAGTTGTATGAGTTCTTTATAAATTTTGGATATTAACCGCTAATCAGATGTGTCATTGGCGAATATCTTCTCCCATTCAGTAGGCTCTCTTTTTGTTTTGTTGATGGTTTCCTTTGCTGTTCTAAAACTCTAGTTTGATGTAGTCCTATTTGTTTATTTTTTCTTTTGTTTCTCTTGCCCAAGGACATATATCAGTAAAAATATTACTAAGAGCAATGTCAGAGAGTTTACTGCCTATGTTTTCTTCTAGGAGTTTTATGATTTTGGGTTTTACACTTAAGTCTTTAATCCATTTTGAGTTTATTCTTATATATGGTGTAAGAAAGTGGTCCAGTTTCATTTTTTTGCATGTCAAGATCCAGTCTCTTTCAATTAACATCTTTGTGATGTGAAATCCCAGGAAGAAAAATTTAAAGACAAATATGCAATTAGTAGATTATTTATCCATAGATTTAACCTAAAGTTCTATTCTCTGTCTTACTGTTCATTCTAAACCAGCACCTCTCACACACTTGGGGGTCCAACAGCATTGTTGGTTTCTCTTCAGACTTTCCAAGGTCCTGCCTTTTCACTTCTAGGTCTGTCTTTGCACCTGCTCTTCCCTGTACCTGGAACACTCCCCTTCCTACCCTTGCTTTCACCTCTCCCTACACCCAAACTTCCCAGGGCAAACCCCTGTTAAGTCTCAGCTCCAGTGCTATCTCCCTCCCATATCAGCTTACTATAATCTCATTACACCTGCCATCTTTAAGGGAGACCCTGTGGAGCTCGACCCTGTGAGTCTGTATTCTGACTTTGCCTGATTGTACAAGATCAAGCTATACACTACCCCTCTCAGTGTTTGACTTTCCTCACCTTTAAATGGGGAGAACAGTGGCACCTGAGCTCTGAGGTGGGTTCAGGATCACTGAGAAAATACCTTTCAAGCACTTAGAGCTGGCCTGACTTGTGGCAAGCCCTCCATCCATGTTAACTATTACCATGAATTGTTTACAGTAATAGGGGAGGGGCTGTCACTAGGTGGGTCACCACCGCATCCTTGCACATCTCACAGTGCCTATAAATATTTGCTGAATAAGTGAATTTCCAGCTGCACAAATATTGCATGTCTACTGCTCCAGACCCCAACCACCATTTTCTCTTGTCTGGATTCTGAAATAGGCTCCTGACCAAGGTTCCTGCTCCATCTTTGCTCCCCTCCAGTCTGGCCAGAGGGATCTTTCCCAAACTTAAGTCAGATCATTGTTGTTTTTCTGGTTTCCCATGTAAGTCCTTACCAGGGACACCAAGCCCCTACCTGGCTTGGCTTCCTATTATCCACCTGACCTCCTGACCTCATCTTCTGCTACCCTCTCCCCCTGCTTACTCAGCTCCAGCCATCATGGCCTCTTAGATGTTTCAAAACACACCAGGAATGCTTTTGCTTTAAAGAGTTTACCCTGGCTATTCCTTTTGCCTGGGCCACTATTTCCAGCAATAACTGCTAACTATTGTAACTCCATCCCCTCCTTCATGTCTTGCTCTAATGCCACCTTCTCAATAAGGCCTACATAGATTACACTATTTAAAATGGCAGCCTCATCACAAAGAAAAGAGAGAGAAATAATAAAGAGGGCAGAAGGAAACTTGGAGGTGATGAATGTTTATGGCACAGAGAATGGTGATAGTTTCACTGATGTATGCATATCTCCAAACTCATCAAGCTGTATACATGAAATATGTACAGCTTTTTGTATGTCAATCATACTCAATCAAGTAGCTTTTTAAAAAAAGTAAAAAAACAAAATTGCAACCTCATCCATGCTTACCTCTAGCATTCCCAATACTCTTTGTCTTGCTCTAATTTTCTTTAACATCTTTCAACTTAATACTTTAGTTAACCTACTTGTTATGTTAAGTGTTTATTTTCTGACTTTTCTCTTCTAGAATGCTAGCACCACAAGTACAGGGACATTTCTTTATTCATGGATATATTCCCAAGTGCTCAGAACAGTACCTGGCACACAAAAAACACTTAATAAATATTCTTGAATAAATACTTACACATGCATGCATATGTACAGCTATACACAGTTTAAGTTTGCAGCTAATAAGGGCTGGTAAGGTTAACGGGATGGGGGGGGGGATAGACACAACTCTTCTAGGTGAGAAAAGCAAAGACTTCTCCATTTGCAGTTTTGACATAATGCCCTAGATAGATTTCATCTAACTGGATCTTTTCAGCAAAAGGGGTGTTGCACAAAGCCCCATCTTTATGCAGCCTCCACACTGTCTCAGGGTGTGGCCCTGAACACGTGGTATTGATGGAATGTCCTGATTAGTTATCAGATGTGCCTGAGCAGCTCTGGGGAATAGCTTGTCAGTTCAGGGGAACAGCTTGTCAGTTCAGGTCTCACTGTGGAGAAAGAGTTGCCCATGAGCAGCTCTATTGAAATCCTTCTTGAGTTGTCTCTATCCTCCTGCAACTTAAAAAAGCAGTTCCTTCATAGTCTCTTTTGTCAATCTTTGTCTTTTTTGACTGCTAAAAACAAAGTGATTTCTTAATTTATGATTACAACGGTCATTTTGACTGAATATTTTGATCCCATTCCAACTATTCTGTGATACATACAATAATTTTTGTCTTACTTACATTACACATAAACTATAAAAGTTTATATTATTAAATAAAAACTAACACATAAAATATAAACTAAATGTTACTGTGTAGAAGTCACAGGGAAGCAGATTTGGACTCAATATAAGACGTTTGAACAGATAATCATGATATAAAATGGGCTGACTCTTAATAGGTAAAATTTCCTAATCATTAAAGATATTAAATCATCTCCAGTGATTAGGAAAAGGTAAATCTATAGAGACAGAGAGAAAATTAGTGGTTGCCAGGGGCTGAAGGTGGGAATGGGGAGTGACTGCAAATGGGGACAAGGTTTCTTTTGGGAATAATGAAAATGTTCTCATATTAAATTGCACAATTCTATTAACTTACTAAAAATCATTTAACTGTACACTACAATAGGTGGATTTTATGACATGTGTATTGGTTTGCTAGGGCTACCATAATGGAGTACCACATATGGGGGGACTTAAACTACAGAGATTTATTTTTCACAGTTCTGTAGGGCGGAAGTCTGAGATCCAGGTGTCAGCAGGGCTGATTCCTTCTGAGGGCTGTGAGGGAAGAATCGGTTCAAGGCTTCTTTCCTTGACTTGTAGATGATCATCTTCACCCTTTTTCTTCATATCACCTTCCCTCTGCACATGTGTGTGTCCAAATGTCCTCTTCTTATAAGGAAACCAGTCATATTGGATTAGGGTCCACCCTAATGACCTTGTTTTAATTTAACTACATCTTTAAAGACCTTATCTCTAAACATGGTTCCATTCTGAGGTAGTAGGGGTTAGAACTTCAACATTTGAAATTTTTTTGGGGGGACACAATTGACCCCATTGCAATATGTAAATTACACTGGAATAAAATTGTTTAAAAATAACATATTGAGCACTTACTAGGTTCTAGGTACTAGGCTAAGATATATATATTGCTGAATATCACTACGGCCACCTCAAAGTACCCTCCTTGGGAAGCTATGCACTGACGCCAGTGCTTAGTCCACCTTTCAAAACAATTTTGGAGGGCCGGCCGAGTGGCTCAGTTGGTTAAGAGCTCGCTCAAGAGTTTGAGCTCTGAGCAACAGCGGTTCGAGTCCAGCCCGAGCTGAGCAGC
>NW_017731401.1:4917847-4941990 GCF_001890085.2 Hipposideros armiger | reverse complement strand
AAAAAAAGAATATCAAAACAATTTTGGAACTCTTTTTCTGGAATGGCCATCAGAGCTGTTGTCATATTACCTTTGATGTCCTGAATGTCATCAAAATGTCTTCCTTTCAATATTTCCTTTATTTTCAGGTAAAGAAAGAAGTCATTGGGGGCCAGATCAGGGGAGTAGGGAGGTTGGTCCAATACAGTTAATGGTTTACTGGCTAAAAACTCCCTCATAGATAGTGTCGTGGGAGCAGGTACATTGTCATGGTGCAAGAGCCATGAATTGTTGGCAAAAAGTTCAGGTCATTTTCATCTTTTTTGAGCAGCCCTTCCAGCACTTCCAAATAGTAAACTTGGTTAACTGTTTGTCCAGTTGGTACAAATTCATAATGAATAATCCCTCTGATACAAAAAAGGCTAGCAACATCATTGCAACAAGTTCGCAAATTTAATTGTCACGCCTCGTATGCAAATATGTTTATTATAACACTAACTGTAGTAGCAAAGAAAACCTTGGAAACAAGTTAAATGTTCATCAATAGCCAAATAACTAAATAAATGATGAAACATTCATACAGTGAAACACAGGTATCTCTCAAAAAATAAATAAATGATGTAGATCTCTATGTGCTTATTGGCAAAGGTATTTATATTAATCAGTGTCCAGCCAGGGACACTCACTTTAGATAATTCAATAGAGGGAATTTAATATGGGAATTAATTGCAAACATTTAGAGGCACATTATTTTATATCCAGAGGGTGGTGAGCCAGTGACATGCACTGCAGGTAAGGCACAGGCAGGAGCGGGGTTGAGAAGACAAGCAGGGCCATTTCTTCTATTCGCTCTGTTCCTTTTTGTGTATCAACTTCAATCTCTCTCTGCACACCAACTTTCTACTTTCCTCCACACACATAGTTGTAATAGCTCTAGTTCTAGCATCAATAATGGCTGAAGATAACCCCAGGAGATAACCTGATTGATTCCCATTAGGTGAAGCATCCCCCCAAATCCAATCATCTCTAGCCAGGGGGGAGGGCCACAGGACTGATATCTGTGAATGGAGACCACAGTCCTCACCAGAGGGGCCTCAGTTAGGAAGATCCTGTCTACTCATAACATGGGAAACTGGATTGGTACCAATGCCATCTACCAAGGCAGAGGATTCATGATGGGGAGAAGATCAGAATAGAAGATGATAACTTAAGTTTTGGATGTGTTCAACTGAGATGCCCACAGGACATACAAATATATTGTCTAGGAGGTAACTGAATACAGAGTCCAAAGTTCAGCCTGAGAACTTGGACTAGAAATCAAGGCTTGGGATAATTAGTATAAAAACAGAATTTGAAACCATGGATAAGTAAAAAATAAATAGTGCTGATTCAAGATAGAACTCAAGAACAAAAAATATTTACAGGATAAACAGAGGGAAAGGAAACACTAAAAGAGATTGAGAAAAACTGGCCAAAAGGACTGGTGAGAAAAAAACAAAACAATCATGAAGAGAGGAAGAGAAAGAAAAGAGGAATTTTCAAGGAAAAGAAAGTGGTCAATTCTGTTAGATAAGATAAAACCCCCCAAACTGCCCAGCTGGACTTGCCCCCAAGGTTTCTGATGATGTGAACATCAGATTGAAGGAAGAAACAAAATTGCAGTGTTTGGGAGGTTATGAAATGAATTCCTCATGGTTTAATGCATTTGTGGCCAATCATAAAACAGCCTTGGTGAGATTAAAAAGAATAACTCAGGTGCTTGTGTTCCAAGTTTGTTCAGCAAATCTCTTTTGTATAGGGTAACTTGGGTAATTAGTCAGCTTGGGACATTGACAGAGACCCAATCTCAGGTTTTCACTCTGAATTCACAGAGCAAAACCTAGAGCTCCCTCTTGGGGTTGGCAATTCTTATATTAACTAGCCTTGGAAACATCAGAAGGATCAGCAAACTATGGCCCTGGAGCCATATCTGGCCCTCTGCCTGTTTTTGTATGGCCTGTGAACTAAGGACTATTTTTTTTTTTAAAGACAAAAACATTTTTCAATGTTTGAAAAAAAATCAAATGAAAGAAAATATTTTGTGATGGGAAAATTATACGACACTCGAATTTCAGTCTCACTAAATATATACATGACACACAGGGCTCATTTGTTTAGATGTGGTTGCTTTCATGCTACAATAGCAGAGCTGAGTAGCAGTGACAGAGAAGGGTAGCCCGCAATGCCTAAAGTATTTACTGTTTGTCTCATTTCAGAAAACATTTGCAGACATCTACCCGAGAAGATTGAACAGGGCAGTCCTGGGACTTTAGGTTGCTCTTAGAGATATAAAAATAGCTTTGTTCTGGTCACCAAACCTCAGTACGAACATAAATGTGTCAAATCTCCTAAAGTCTTAAGTATAGAAACAACCCCAGTATAAGTAAAGCCACATGAATGTCCCCATTTAGACCAAATCCAGGGAATTTTCACCTTTGGCTTATTTGTACTTATTTATGACATAGTGAGGCACAGCTGGGCAAGAGTCTGTGCCTAGCACTGGGACAGGCCAGAGTAGATGGAGGGGAAGCCAAGACCTCAACTAGACTTGTGCCTCGGTGTGGAATAGAGGCAGTGCAGGCACTGGAAGTTAAGTAGCAGAGAACAATGAAATGCCAGCTACCATTTATTGAGCACTTCATGTATGCTAGGCATACCAAGTGCTTTACGTACAATTATCAAGATACACAAAACTAACCTCCCACCACTCTTCCACCAAGAGTGCAAAGTCTGAAGGATGGCAATACGAATATAGGGTTAACATCATAGTTTCACAGCTGGACTTGGGAGATTATGGATTCCAGGTTCCCCTTTTCAGGTGAGTGAACTACAACACAAAAGAGAGGCAAGTGAGTTGCTATGGTAGCTCAGAGGAAGGTGAGCTTGCCTTGGAATAGGGAAAGGGAAATTTGGGCCTGGAAGGAAGGAGATAGGGGGTTGTGAGAGATGGGAGAGTGTAGGTTACATTTAAGGAACAGCATGAAGATTCTACTGGTTGAATTGGAAGGTGTGTACAAACTAAGTTTTTAACTTACACATTTATTTTCAATTTGCCATGAAAGGTCTTCCAATGATGGCCAACGGGGGGAGGGGGGGGGTCTTCTTAGGTTCAATTACACACTGACTCACAACTTTACTGTAGACCACACTTGGATACTCCCTTTGGTATAGCACAGTAACCACAGATACCATCAGGGTGTGGGCCAGTGCTCCCAGGAGTCCTTGCGGCAGTCCATTGAGAAAGGCAGCTTGGAGTCAAGGAGCGAAGGTATCTATTGGGTGAGCATGGAAGCTGCCTTGGCTCACAGGCCTCACTCCCTACAGGAGCTGATGTCTCTTGTAACAACTTCATAAGTATAGCTTCCAAGGTTTCTGTGAGACACGCCAGTTACGAGGGTCACAGCACTCAGGGAAGTCTAAAGATGTGACTTCCTGCCAGGGATTGATAGTTCTCTCACAACAGAAGCAGCTTACCAAACAGGGGTCATCTCTCCCTTGTGCAGTGTTGCCTAGCAACATGGTTGACACACCATCCTTATCAAGGTGCCTTGAGAAACAGCTAGGTAGCTAGTTAAGGGTCAAATTTTCATGCAGAAAGGGAAAAGGTTTTGTTAACCCTTTACCTATCTTCCCCAACGAACACTCCATTTTCAGTGTTTTCCTCACAAGTAACTTCTGTTAATAACTTTTCTAAGAATTTACATTAAATTGTATATTGATAAGCACTTAGTTTATAGCCTATCTTTCACTATCACAAACAAGCAAGCAACATCCTTATGTACATATGAGAGTGTTTCTTAGCAGTGCAATTATTTGATTAAATGATAGTTCAATTTAAAATTCTGATAAATAATATTAAGTTGCTATTCATCTTAATGCACATCAACAATGTATGAGTACAAATTCCCCTTCACTCTGTGACACTGTATTAGAAATCTTTAAATTTTGTCACTGTAATGAATGAGAAAAGGTCTTGTATTAATTTGCATTTCTCTGATTACTAGGAAGTTCACATATCATATCAAATGTTTATTAACCATTTGTATTTTTTCTTTTGTGAATTACTTAATCGTACTTTTTGCCCATTTTTCTATTGAGTTGACTTTTTTTATTGATTTGTGGGTGTTAAAGAGAAACACCACAGGCCCCAAATGGCATCACTCATACTAAAGCTCATGACCTAACTGCAGTTTCTACCTTCACCAGAAATGTAATCAATCAACCAGTCTGGAATTTTCTGGTCAACACCAATGAGGTAATCTGCAAGTGAGCCCTCTCCGTTTTCCCTCCTCCATAGCAAAAAGAGACAATCCTCATGACAAAAATCTTGCCTTTCTCTTCTTCCCAAAAGATGTCCTGGTCTAAAAAGAATTCATTCTTTATGTTAATAGCTCCCTTGCCCACTCTTCTTCCTATAAAAACTTTCCATTTGGTACAACCCCTCTGAGTGCCCTTCTAGTTGCTAGATGGCATGATGTCTGATTCACGAATTGTTTAATAAAGCCAATCAGATCTTCAAATTTATTCGGTTGAATTCTCTTCTTTAACAGGAGTTACATATCTACAGTTGTATTCTGTGTAATGACGTTTCAGTCAATGACAGACTGCATACCACAGTGGTCCCTTAAGAATATAATGGAACTGAAAAATTCCTCTTGCCTGGTGATAGCATAGCTGTTGTACTGTGGTAGCATTATGCACGTGACTGTGGTGATGCTGGAGTAAACAAACCTACTTCGCTGACAATCATATAAAAGTATAGCAATACAATTATGCACAGCACATAATACTTGATGATAATAAATGACTGTTACTGGTTAATGTATTTACTATATTATACTTTTTAATCATTTTATAGTGTACTTTTTCTACTTAAAAAAAAAAAAAAGGTTCGCTGTAAAGTATGCTGTTATGCCCACAGCAGCCTCAGACATCTTGTGTAACTTTTCTGTGTTTTGGTACACAAATACGTGGCATTGTGTTATAACTGTATACAGTACAGTAACATGCTGTACAGGCTTGTAGCCTAGCAGCAATACGCTGTACCATACAGCCTAGGTGTGTGGTAGGCTATATCAGGGGTCGGCAAACTTTTGAGGTGGAAGAGCCACCAGGGGTCAGCAAACTGAGGCTCACGAGCCACATGCAGCTCTTTGGGTACGTACATGTGGCTCTGAAGTAAAATGGAAAATAAAAATAAAAGTATCATATTTTCATTTATAAAATTTTTAAAGGATATTAGTCACATAATGATGATTATGTAAAAATACATTTATGGCTCTCGAATAATTTTTAAATTGTTGTGAGGGACAGGATTGGCTCTTCCAGGGATCAGCAAACTTCTGAGATGGAACGTACCCAAAGAGCCACATGTGGCTCACGAGCCGCAGTTTGCCGACCCCTGGGCTATACCATCTAGGTTTGCGTAAGTGCACTCTGTGATGTTCACACAATGACAACATGACCTAATGACACATTTCTCAGACGGTATTCCTGTTAAGCGGTACATGACAGTATTTTAAAGCGAACCTCAGGAGATATAAACTCATTCAACTTGAGATCCAGAACTTTATGATTTCTGGGTTTCCCAATGTACTTTAAAAGTTGTTTCCAAGGGCGGCCAGTAAACTCAGTTGGTTAGAGTGCAGTGCTCATAACACCAAAGTTGCCGGTTCAATCCCCGCATGGGCCACTGAGCTGCACCCTCCACAGCTAGATTGACTTGGAGCTGATGGATCCTGGAAAAACACACTGCTCTCCAATTAAAAAACAAAAAAGTTCTTTCCAACTCCAAAAAAGTATTTACTCATGTTTTTTCTAGCTGTATCTCATTTTCTTTGGTTTCAATCTCAAGAGTTTAAAGTCTATTACTATTAAAGAAAAACAAAACTGGAGACATTGGGGGTAATGTTAAGGAATAGGTACCTGGAATGTCTTCTATAAAAGATTTCAAGTATCTATTCCTTAATATTCCGTCCAGGATTTAAAATTAATAAGAATTTTCTTATATATAACTAATGGCTAGCAAGAGTCTTATGTCAATGTTTTGCATTCATGCCATCTGATGTTCATGTTTGATGTAGCCTTAAATTATTCCAATTAATTAGATTTGAGAAGTATTTAGGCATAAGCTAACACCTTGAACATGAAAATTAAGTATTATTTAGGCAGAAAGGCTGTAGATTCTTAGTCTGAGTCACACTGCTAGCTGACTCAACAGCTAGCTACAGTCCTTTAATCTCCCATCTGTAAAATACGGATAGCAGCACTACCTACCTACCACACTGTTTAGAAAAAATGGGACTTATACTTTGATGTTCTTTAAAGAAGTGAGCTGCCTAATTAGCTGAGTTTCCTTTAATTGTTCTTAGTCTTTATCTCAAAAGTAATTAATCCTTGGTAAATAAATATTATCTTCCATTTGTACAAGAATGGGGAAACAGCAATCAAGACCCTGTAGAATATTTTTAAAGTTTTTAAAATTCTAAACAAAATCTGCCCCTTAAATGTTTTTAAAATTTTTTTGAGATAAAATACACCTAGTATTAAAACCATTTTTTAAATGTACAATTCAGTGCTTTTAGTACAGTCACAAGATTGTGCAATCACTACCACTAATTCCAGAGCATTTAATCACCTCAAATGGAAATCCCCTTCTCCCCATCCCCTGGCAACAAGTAATCAGCTTCCTGTTTTTATGAATTTGCCTATTCTAGGCATTTCAAATACATAAAATAATACAGTATGTGGCTTTTGTGTCTGGCTTCTTTCACTTAACATACGAGTATGTTTTCAAGGTTCATTCATGTTGTAGCAGAATTGTACTTATTTCCTTCTTCTGGTTGAATAACAACATTCCATTGCATAGATATACTACATTTTATTTATTCATTCATCAGTTGGTGGATATTTGGGTAGTGTCCTTTTCCGCTATTATGCGTTTAAGTCTGCCACTAACATTCATGTACAAGTTCTTGTGTAAACATGTTTTCATTTCTCTTGAGTACACACCTAGAAGTGGAATTGCTGGGTCATTAAGGTAACTAAGCTTAGCTTTTTGAGGAACTGCCAAACTATTTTTCCAAGTAGCTGTACCATTTTACATTCCCGCTAGCAATGTAGGAGGGTTCCAATTTCTCCACATCCTCACCAACTTATGTTTTGTTTCCTTCAAAATTATAGGCATCCTACTGACTATGAAGTGGTTATCTTGCGTTCTGATTTGCATTTTCCTAATGACTAATCACATTGAACATCTTCTCGTGCTTATTGGCCATTTGTATTTCTTTGGAGAAATGTTTATTCTATTCTGTGCCCATTTTAAACTTGGGTTGACTTTTTTATTCTTGAGTTATGAGAGTTCTCTGCATACTCATGGGAGAGCCTACTTAGATCAAAGCCAACAAAGAAATAAGAGCTGTCAGAGGGCAAGATTGAGCCATGATGATCTTTTTTGAACTCTTGTATTCATCCATGCATAAAGTCACTTATCTCCAAGAACTTTAGTTCTATGAACCAATACATTCTTAGGGGCTAAGCTGACTAGAATATGGAAGGATATCTATCTCCCATGCCAGGGTTCCTCAAGTAGAATGAGACTCTTCCCCCGTTATGTTTTTCTGATCCATCCCCAGGCCCAACCCTATAGTACAGGCCGAATAAAGAGGTAAAATACATCTGAATGATGCTTGGCACAATTAGAAGTGCTACCTCCAACCCCAAGAGGGCCCCTGGCAGAAACTTCAGACCACAGGGACCTTTGCACAACCTCCCAAAGGTTTATAAATGCCACAACTTAAAAAATAAAGCAACAAAGTAAAAAGGAACCAATTTCACCAGGGAGAAAAATTGTCTTAAAAGTGCTACAGTGGCTAGTTAGGACTCTGCAGAGAATACAGAATCCCTGCAATTAAGCATAGGCATGGGTGCCATTTTTAAAAATTTTATTTATTTTTCAGTTATAGTTGACATTCAGTATTATATAGTTTCAGGTGTAAGTAAGCATAGTGGTTAGACATTTATGTAACTTACAAAGTGATCCCTCCAATAAGTCTTACACCCATCTGACACCATATATACGAGCATAGTTATTACATTGACTATATTCCCTAAGCTGTAGTTCACACCCCCACAACTATTTTGTAACTACCAATTTGTACTTAATCCCTTCACCTTTTTCACCCAGTCCCTAACCCCTCCCCCCATCTGGCAACCATCAGTTTGTTCTCCGTATGTGAATTTGTTTTGTTCATTTGTTTTTAGATTCCACATATAAGTGAGATCATATGGTAAATTTGTCCTTCTCTGACTTATTTCACTTAGCATGATACCCTCTAGGGCCATCTGTGCTGTTGCAGCAAGGTTGCCATTTTGAGGAGCTTTGTAACTTACGTGGATTTGAACAGGAGAGGCTGAGGAGGCAAAGGTAGAGAAATTAGAGGTAGTACATGAAGGTGATGTACAGCTGCTTTCTATGTGTCTTTGGAACATGCATGAGGGATTCAACTTTTCTATATGAAAACTAATGACACTGTGGTAGTTAGGCAGAACAAGACTTAAGCTATATCTTTGCCATCAAAGAGCTTCTGTATGCTACAATGGTGCCACAATAAGAGATATGTGGTCACAATAGTATGGCTATACATTAATCATGAGAGCTCCAGGTGCTTCAAAGAGAAAGAAACACATCATGACACAGAAACAGGATCAGTAAACTACATTTATTGAGTGTTTACTGGGTACTGGGCACATCAGATACAAAAGAATCAGGATTGAGGGCAGATAAGAACTTAAGAAATGAAATATACACATTAATTTTACCACTAATTCTAACTAGCAGGAAATTAGAAACTTGTACAAGTTATACTTTATAATGAATTTCTGATGCCTGTCAAAAGGATAAGCTATACATACAACGCAATAAAAAAATGTTTAATTGTGCTTAACATCATAGAATTACCCTAAAATGGGTTGATAAAATGCCTATACAGCATTTATTCTTATTATATACATACATTTCACAGAAAAGGTTGCTTGAAAAGTACAAATGCTTTGACCACATTGCTGAGAAATCTATGGTCAACAATGATACATGCAGCCCCTCTAAAAAACAGCATCTGCAGTCCATTTCTCCTTCAAAGTCCACCTTATTTTCAGTTTAGCTTCCTATCAAGTTCTCTTCAGAACTTTATATTTCTTTTGTCTGGTCATCTTCTTCGAGCTTCCTAATTTCATTTTTTAAACAATTTATAGTTTCACGACTTGCTTTTAATCTCTCCTTAAGCTCTGCAATTTCAAAGCTTGTTTTTTTTTTCGCAGCTTCCAATTTTTCTCTGGTTTTCACTTCAAGTTCTGCAACTAAAGAAAACATATACTTTTATTGAATTATTTCATTTTTCTTACATAACTAAGATATGTCATAGAGTAATAAATGAGGCATTTCCTGAGGTCAATGTTTCCATGATGAAATGTGGACAACTTAAGATACACAACATTAAACACAGGGAGTGTGGGTAAGAAAGTCTGAACTCCCAAGAAGAGGATCTCAGGTGTTTTCTGTAACTAAGAATGAAATCCTGGCCAGTAGTTAAAATTTTAAGACATAATATCCTTGTTTTTCTCCACATACATATTAATTTGGAAATAAGGGGACATATAATCCAAGTGATGACATCCAGCTAATAAGAACACTAAATGTATAGTGTTGTTAAATATACGTACAGGTAAAACTTACATAAACAGAATCACACTGGTAAACGAACCCATATCTTTTTTCAAAAAAGATAGCAGTAACTGTCTAGGTTTGAATTGCAGCTCTACTATTTATTAGCTGTACCACTCCGAGTAACTTCTTTATTATCTCTATGCTCATTTCCTCTTCTCTAAAATGGGGATTATAATAGCAAACACCTCATAATATTATTTGTTGAGGAGGTTTTAAATGAATTCATGTATATATGAGTCTAGAATACTATCTGGCACATAAAAAAGCCATATTAACTACTATTAAAACAGAGGAACATTAAATGGCATTTAAAACATTCTAGCTGGCTACATAAAAAATTACTAAAGAAAATATCACTATTGCAAAATAAGCTATATCTATTTAAATATTCCACTTGGATAATGTAGCATTATGTTTTACAAAGAAAAATGCCAACTTTCATCCAACGTTTCCATCTTGTGGACATTTCAGGTTATTGCTGCTGCTGACTAGTAAAGCACAGTTGTACCTTTGCTAATATAAGATGATCCCTAATTGGAAGCAGCATGGTTTGGTGAAAAAAACCCAAAATCCCCTGAAATCAGAATGATGAGTTCAAATACACCCTCAGCCCCTTATTAGCTAAATGCTGATATCTCTAAGTCTCCCTCAATCTCGTCCTCCTACATGATATGGTTAAAACCTTGTATTTCTCAGAGGATTTATGAGGATTAAGCAATACAGTTGGCCCTCCATATCCACAGGTTCTGCATCCATAGATGGAAAATACTGGGGGGAAAATCTTATGTTGTTGCTAATGTGTACTATGCAATTAGGCATATGATGATTGCATGTACAGACTTTTTTTCTTGTCATTAAGGCCTAAACAATACAGTATAACAACTATTTACATAGCATTTACATTGTAATAGGTGTTATAAGTAATCTAGAGATGATTTAAAGTGTACAGGAGGATGTGCATAGGTTACATGCAAATACTATGCCACTTTATATAAGTAACTTGAGAATCAGCAGATCATGGTATCTGCAGGGTGTCCTTGGACCAATGCCCCATGGATCCAAGGGAAGGCTGTATGTATACATAAAATATCTAGCATGTTAAAAACATGCAACAATGTTTCCTTATTTTGCTCATTGCTGATCACTTTTTTCTTTGATACATTTTATAGCACAGGTAAATATTTATATTGCCAAAATCATACATATTTTCTTTGTAATTTATTTCATTGCTTTTATTTGTAAAATTATTTTCACCTTTATCAAAAAAAATTTGTACCTTTTGACCCCCTTACCCATTTTGTCTATCCCCCACCCCCTGGCAACCACCAATCTGTTCTCTTTATCGATGAGCTTTCTTGTTTTTGGTTTTTTAATTCCACATATAAGTAAGCTCATACGGTATTTGTCTTTCCCTATCTGATTTATTTCACCTAGCATAATCCCTTAAGGCCTACAGATGTTGTCGCAAGCAGCAAAATTTCACTTTTTTTTTTTTTACAGCTGAATAGTATTCCATTGTATCTATAGATACCATATCTTCTCTATCCATTTATCCGTCAATGGACACTTAAGCTGTCCCTTTATCTTGGCTACTGTAAATAATGCTGCAATGAACATGGGGGCACATACATCTTTTCAAATTAAGTGTTTTCATTCTCTTTGGGTAAATACTCAGAAGTAGAATTGCTGAATCATACGGTAGTTCATACGGTAGTTCTATTTTTTAGTTTTGAGAAACCTCTATATGGTTTTCTATAGTGAATGCATCAATTTATAATCCCATCAATGTTGCAAGAGGGTTCCCTTTTTTCCTCAACCTCAAGAACACTTGTTTGTTGACTTTTTGATGATAGCCATTCTGACAGGTGTGAGGTGATTTCTCATTGTGATTTTGATTTGCATTTCCCCGATGACTGATGTTGAGCATCTTTTCATATGTCTACTGGCCATGTGTATGTCTTCTTTGGAAAAATGTCTATTCAGATCTTCTGTCCAGTTTTTGTTTGCGTTTTTTTTTTTGCTATTGAGTTGTATGAGTTATTTATCTATTTTGGATATTAACCTCTTATCAGATATATGATTTGCAACTACTAATTTCTCCCATTCAGTAGGTTGCCTTTTCATTTTGTTGATGGTTTCCTCTGCTGTGTAGATGCTTTTCAGTTATTGGCTACTAGCTTTTCTTATTGATGTATAGGAAGGAGCTCTTTATAAATTAAAGAAACTAGTCATTTATAATGCAATATTTTTTCATGAATTGAAACAAAGTCTTTAGATTTTGTTGACAATGCTTTTCACTTGCAGAAATTTTTATTCCTTCTTCCATCTCTCTCCACATCAACTAAAAAACATATACTGAGTGAAAGGCACTTTGTTAGATGCTGGGGTACAGAGGCATGAGATAGACAAGACAGACAAATGCAGTACAGTGTCATGAGATAATCATAGGGAGGCATGGGAGCAGACTGGATTCATACCAAGGGAAAAGGGTATGTGTGTATCAAGAAAGGTTTCTTGACAGTAGTAAAATCCGAACTAAGTTTTAAAGAATGAGAAAGGAACTAGGTAGTTGAAATAGACACAGCAGGCCTTGGAAATAGCACATGTACATGTGAGAAATAACATGGAGTCCTATGACTGAAACAGTTTTAAATCTAGTCAGGAAGACTGATTTAACTCATTTGTCAGAAGGACAGCATTCACTGTAGATATGGATTCTTGTTGTTTGATTTAGTTACACTTTATTTTTTGTCTTTTCTTATGTATATTCCATATATATATATATATGCATTCCATTATGTATATATACCACATCTTTATCCAATCATCTATCGAAGGACACTTTGGTTGTTTCCATTTCTTGGCCACTGTGAATAATGCTGCAATGAACATAGGGTACACATACGAGTATCTTTATGAATATTTTCAAAATTTTCAAGTAGATGCCCAAAAGAGGGATTGCTGGGTCGTATGGTTGCTCTCTTCTTAATTCTTTGAGGAACCTCCATACTCTTTTCCATAGTGCCTGCACCAATTTACATTCCCATCAGCAGTGTATGAGGGTTCCTTTTTCTCCAAAACCTCTCCAACACTTGTTATTACTTGTCTTGTAGTTACACTTTATTTTTGACAAATCGTCAGATTTCAAAGGGCACAATACATTTGGAAGAAGACCTAGTTAATTAGCAACAAGATCCTGGGGGAAAACATTTTAAAACTTTGTTTAGCTTGTCCTGGTTTTCTGCTTTCTATACATTAAACGTTTATATATATATATATATATATATATATATATATATATATATATATATATATATATATATGTNTGTATGTATATATGTATATGTATATATATACATATATATATAAAGTATTTGTTTTAAATTTCCAAATGAAGCCTCAACCTAGAGAAAATCTATCCAAAGAAGAATAATTATTTTTGCAGAGCCAATATAACTTACTAGTTTGAAGTACAGACCGCAAGGCTTTAACACAGAGATATAACAGCTTATTGGTTAAGAGTACAACTATGGATTTAAATCCTGGCTCTGATTTGTGACAAGTTATCAACTCTATGCTCCAGGGTCTTTACTTACAAAATAGGACTAATAGTACTTTCCTCCTACGGTTATTATGGTATTCAATAAGTTAAGAAATGTAAAGTGCTGTCTAGTACACAGTAAGCTCTCATTAAGTGTTCACTATTTTAACTATTCCTTGTAAAAGCAATTATTACTATTAAAAGCTAGATCATTAGTGCTTAAATTTTCATGGGTTTACTAGCATAAATATCTTTACAAACTTTTAATATGCTTCATAATGAGTAACTTCTATCCTGAATACTACTCAATCTAAAAATATTACTAAGTTTTTTACAGCCTAAATTCTGAGGGCTGCCTGGGATATAGTCCTGGCTCTACCACTATTTAGTTCTGTTAACATGGGCAAGTTATTATACTTAACTGCCCCAGGCCTCAGTTTCCTTTTCTAAATGGATTATCTAATAAAGTTATAGATTTAAATTTTATAAATGTACAGATTTAGAATACAAACAGTAAGCACTCAATAAATGTGATATCTTATTATTACCAAATATTGAGTATAATGCCCCCAAATTGGTAAAAGTATAACATATCTTTTTTTAGGCCTTTGATTAATATTCCTAAATTGCTTTCCTAAAAGGCTAAGGCAATTTACACCCATACAAACAATTGATGAGAATGCACTGTTTACCACATCCTTACTAGGTACAAGTATTAAAGATTCCTTTTGCTAATTTAATACAAATATGGGCACCCAATGTTTGGTTTGCATTTTTACAATTACTAGCAGAGCCAAATATTTTCCCATTTTATTTACTAGTGATCTCTTCATTCATCTGTCTGTCTTTTGTCCATTTATCAATTGAAGTTTAAAATTTTTCTATTTTATTTGTTCATTTTAGTTTTTAAGATATTCATCCTTTGCCATATTTTCTGCAAATTTATTTTTTCTTTGCCCTAAAGTTAAATATTTTTTACAACGAAAATAATTTTATGGTTGGGGGTCACCACAACATGAGGAACTGTATTAAGGGGTCGCGGCATTAGGAAGGTTGAGAACTGCTGGTCTAGACCCCATACCCTGCTTCTGCCATCACTGCAAGTTCCAAGGCAGAGGTATCCATAGCACCTGTCTCCAACTTCTCTCATTTCATCCTCTCTTAATCCATTTCAACTATCTCCTGTCCTTACTATTCTAACTGCTCCTGTTAAGGTCATAAAAGACCTCTACCTTGCTATATATAGCCCATTTCTTGGCCCTCATCTGACTTGACCTATCAACTTATAGAACTTATAGAACTTATAATTACTTTCTTGGTATTTTCTGCACTTGGCTTTAGAACATTATAAACACCTATTTTTTTCTTTCTCCATACTCACTGTTTTTTCTTAATTTCCTTTGCTAGTCATCTCCTTAATCTCTAAATGTTGCATTGCTCACGGCTCAGTCCTTGGGCCTCTTTTCTATCGGGCTGTAGGAAAAGTCATGATGCATTTTTGCAATGAAAAACATAGAAAAAATACGTCATGACTTTTCCGACAACCCAATATCTTCACTCACTCCTTTGATGATACCATTGGGCTCACAATTTATAAATCCATCTATATAGTAACTTCCAAATTTTTATCTTCAGCCTAGATCTCTCATTGAAGACTTTTGGGTGCAATTCTCTTCTCAATATCACCACTTAAATATCTTACAAGCATCCCACATTCAACATGACCAAAATTGTACTCCTAATCTTTCCCCAAAAGCCCGCCTTTCCCAGACTTACCCCTCTCTATAAAAAAAAGCAATGATAATTTTTGTTGTTCCTCAGGCCCAAAACCTTGAGTCAATCTTTGTTCATCTCCTTCTCTGACATCTTATTATTCAAACCATCTGCAAATCCTACTGATCCTATCCCTCAAAATAGATCCAGCTCTGACCCCTTCTCACCACTTCCATTGAGATCACTCTGGTACCACCCAGCATTCTGTCACATCTAGATTATTGGAACAGCCTCTCTGTTTCTTCCCTTTCTGCTTTACAGTCTACACAGCAGCCAGGGTAATTGATCTTTTTAAAATGTTTGTCTTGGGCCGGCCGAGTGGCGTGATGGTTAAGAGCTGGCTTGGGACGCCAGAGAGTCCCAGATCGGATCCCACATATGAGGGCCAGTGACACTGCCCTCTACAGCTAAGATGCTGAACAACAGCTCAACCTGGAGCTGGGCTGCTATGAGTCGCTGGCGACCGCATAGGCTGCAGCCCCTGTGGCAGTGGGTTGCCATGGGCTACCATGTGTAGCCAGCAGCCAGCGTGAGCGGCCAGCAGCCGCAGTGAGCGGCCGTCCAGAAGAAGCCGGCGACTGATCTGCCTCGCCTGGAAAGAGCGCAATGATGGTGCCAACTTGGGCCAGTGAAGCAATGTCCTCCACAACTAGACTGAAGAACAAAAGGACAGCAAATTGTCTGTTCCCCTTCCCCCAATTCCCCAGCACTGTTCCCATCCCAATTCCCCAATAAAAATCTTGAAAAAAAAAGTTTGTCTTATACTTTCAGTCTTCTGCTCAAAACTCACAAATGACTTCACATGCCCTTTAGTTTAATTTAAAGCGCCCAGTTACTCACACGTCCCTATATGATCCAGTCCCCTGTAAACTTCTCTGACCTCATTTCCCACTGCTTGTCCCCTTGTGTACACTGGCCTCCTTGCTGCTCCTCAGATGTGCCAGGCACACTCTTACCTCAGGGCTTCTGCCCTTGCTGCTCCCTCTACAGATTATCATTCTTCCCTCAGATAGCCCCAACGCTCACTTCCTCACTCCTTTAGGTATTTGCTCAAATGCTACAACCTCAGGAAGCGTTCTCTGACCTGATATTTAAAACTCCAACTATCTGCTCGCACCAAAGGTGTTCCCTCCCCTGCTTTGTTTTTCTCCATGCTTCCTAATCACGACCTCACACGTGTTGTTCTATTTATTTAAAGTCTGTCTTCCTCCCACTAGAATGTAAGTTCCATGAGAGCAGGGCTTTTTGTCTGGGTTGGACACTGCTCTATCCTCAGAACCTATAACAATGCCTGGCATATAACTGGTGCTCAATATATATTGTAGGCAAATAAATAAAAGATCATTTTATTGAATAGCTGAATGAATGGTGACATAAATGTTAGCACAGGGATGGCAAATAGGTTTCATCTTGAGTGCCAAGTGCACATGATGGATAGTAGGTGCATGGAGAGATGTGTAGTGTATTCTGAGGCCATGCCAGCTTAGAGGGAAAATATAAGGTGACTGATTATCAATGTGGCATTCTGGTATTCTCCACCTTAGTATTAATCTGAAACTATGTAAAATGATATAGGTTGAAAAAAAAAGAGATAAACTAGTTCACAGCACACAAAAGTATGATTATGTTCTGCAAGGTTCTTTACGCAGATTTGTTAGCAAAGACTAGTAAAAGAGAAAATGGCTGAGTGACAGGTTAAGCAAGATTAATGAAAAGCTATGCTTAAATGTAATTAGGGAATAAAAGACAAACAGTATTTCAGAGACTGTGAGAGGCTGTCATATTTTTAAAAGTAGGCCGACTTTAGGAACAATTTAAAATATCACTCTTACTTGTTCTGTGGTAATACATATCTTATTTTTTAATTCCTAAAAAATTTAGCTATATATAGCATTAGAAAAAAAAAACTTCACAGTTACTAACCATACAATCCTTTCACCATTACAGAACACATTATTTTTCAGGATTAATTATGAACTCATGGACAACCCCTGACTTCGGTGGAGAAAGGCACTGTGGCTGGGTCTGTTGCAGTCACGATTGCCTGGCCAGGGACCGGAGCCAAAGAGTCATCATCAGAACGATGGGCAAAGATTGAACTGAAATATTTCCTTTGTGAATAGCACACAGACCATCATGAAGGCTCGACTAAAAGGGGCACAGACAGCCAAAACCTCCTGAAGAAAAAATCTGGTGCCTTAACTCTTTGATTTCAATAGATCTAAAGATCACAGAGACTTAAATGTTAATGGGTAAAGTGATGAGAGAAGCTGCCTTTTAACTTGCTGAGGCCAAGTTCACACAGGGGACTTCAGCACCACAGTTATCCAAAATGTAAACAAAGCCGAAGTGAAGATTCAGCGAAGAAAGATAATGCAGCAGGTGTTACTTTGCCAGTATTGGAACATTACCATGAATGAAGGAGGTGACAGTTGGGAACTGATCGGTTTAGCCAGAGGTGGGGAACAACTGGTGGAACTAGCCTCGCTGCAGACTTCCTCTGCGACTTTGGATGAAGCTATTAAGATAACCAACGGAAAAAAACCAAATATCCAGGAAAAGAGCATAATGCTTTTAGTAAAAGGAAAAAAAAAAAAGACAACCAACGGGCTTGTAAATGCCACTGAAGATGTCATCATTCCCTGTATTGAACGTACCCTTGCTTATATCACCACAGAGCTGAATACGAAAGAGTGAGAAGAGTTCTGTTGGGTTGTTGGCAAAGTCATGACGTATTTTTTCTGGTTTTTTGTTGCAAAAATGCGTCATGACTTTTCCAACAACCCAATAGGTTAAAGAAAATACACAAGAAAAAGATTCTCAAGGAAAAGTCTGAGGAGTTGGAGCAACAGAAGGGAACTGGAGAGGCGATGGAGCCTGCGAATATTCAGGCTAAAGAGAAGGATAAGGATCTTCTGTTTGATTAATCTTTTCTCCTCTGGTTCTTTCAGAGGCCCTGACATGGCACCATTTTAGTTTACAGGTTTGGTATGTGTAGCTGTTTGGTTTTGGCCTAAGAATTTCATTGGTTATAAAATTTCCCTGGATAGCTATTTATGGGATGACCTTAGCAGAACCATAATTTCAGCAACCATTTATCACAGATGTGATTTATAGAACCTGCCCAGGAACTTGCACAATTTGCAAAAGTGTCACCCTATTTCATTTACATCTGTGTTACAAGTGATCGGCTTACCAAGCATATTAGGAAACTCCCCTTAGGAAACAGCAATGATCTCAAGGCAACCACTGCTGGCGTACCTTTCCACCTGCCCACTCACACACCTGGGTGCTGTTGTATGAGATTGTTGCAGCCATCCCAGCCATCCCCTATGTGGTACTTCTCTCCTCAGGCTCTATGAAAACCTTCACTTATTTTTCGTTGCATGACAGGTCTCTGTCTATCATGAGAGCAGTTTGCCAATTTAAATGTGATTATGGTATAAATAGTAAAATGATTAAAAAGTGAGCTCATTTTTTTAAACTAATATCCATGCTTGTTTATTATAATTGCACACATACACACTACTTTAGCATATTTAACCACTTAAAAATTGATATTACAATAAAGTACACCATTATACCATTTCAACATAACTGTTAATGGCCAGCCAAGCGGCTCAGTTGATTAAGAGCTCGCTCAAGGGTTTGAGCTCTGAGCAACAGCGGTTCGAGTTCAGCCCGAGTTGAGCTGCCGCTGAGCTGCCAACAGGTGGCAGGATGGCTCAGCTAAAAAAAAAAAAATTAAAAAAAAAAAAACTGTTAAAACAAAATTAAAATGTATGTTTGTTAGGCAATTTGGAAAACAAACATCAGCCAAAATAAAAAAGTAACAATCTAGCCACCAATCAATCATATTATTAGTATTTAGAAATAGCTGCTGTTAAATGTGTTTATTTAGATATTTTCTTCAAGTTTGCACATTTCAGTCTTTTTCCTTCTGTTCCAAATCTTCATTTTAAGTTCCCAGTTTACATCCTTCTGCACTAAATTCTGTCCTTTCAGTACCACTGTTTTCTAATTGAGATTAATTTAATGAAAATATGTTGAAATTCTAAAGACAAAATATACTTTGTTGTACTTGTTATTTTATTAATTTATCTATCAGTAAAAATGGGTACAAATTAATAGATCTTATGAATATGAGTAAATTAACATAAACATAGTTAAAATATATATCTTCATACTTATTTTTATTTCATTTTCTCATACTTGCTTTGGCAGCACACATACTAAAATATTTCATTTTCTTATCTATTTTTACTTTTTTGTTTCTTTTTTGTTTTTATTATTAGTTTCAGGTGTACAAAACAATACAACAGTTATCCTTTTCACCCCTCACAAAGTGACAACCCCCACCTCAGGAAGCCTACTGAATGGGAGAAGATATTTGTCAATGATATATCTGATAAGGCGTTAATATTCAAAATTTATAAAACACTCATTAAACTCAACACCAAAAAAACAAACAACCTAATTAAAAAATAGGCAGAGGGTATGAAGAGACATTTATCTAAAGAGGACATACAGATGGCCAACAGGCATATGAAAAAATGTTCAACCTCACTGATGATTAGGGAAATGTAAATAAAAACCACAATGAGATACCACTTTACCCCAGTCAGAATGGCTATCATCAATAAACCAACAAACAAGTGCTGGCGAGGTTGTCGGGAAAAAGGAACCTGGTGCACTGTTGGTGGGACTGCAGATTAATGCAGCTACTATGGAAATCAGTATGGAGGTATCTCAAAAAACTGGAAATGAAACTACCTTATGACCCAGCAATTCTATTTATCCAGAAAAACCCAAGACACTAATTTGAAAAAATGCACCCCTATGTCCATTGCAGTGCTATTTACAATAGCCAAGACTTGGAAACAACCATCGGTACACAACTGGATTAAGAAACTGTGGTACATTTACACAATGGAGTATTGCTCAGCTATAAAGAAGGAAATCATACCATGTGTAACGATATGGACGGACCTAGAGAACATTATGCTATGTGAAATAAGTCAGTCAGAGAAAGACAAATACCCAATGATCTCACTTATATGTGGAATCTAAAAAACTGAATAAATGAGTACTGTAAACAGAAATAGTCTCAGAGACACAGAGGAAACACTGATGATTGCTAGATGGGACCGGGGTAGGGATGAGGGAGAAGGGGAAGGGATGGGACAACATAAATTGGTAACTACAATATGACCTCAGGGATAGAAAAGGCAGCTTGGGGAATATAATCAATAATGTTGTAAATAGTTTTTAGGGGGCCAGATGGTCTCATGTCGTGTTAGGGAGACCACTTCATGGGTGGTGTAGAGGCCTGACCACTGCACTGTACATCTGAAGCGGCCTTTGAATAATATTATATGTCAACTATAATTTAATACATATATAGTCATGAGATGTGGAGTATAGCGTGGGAATGGAGCAGGAAAAAGTGAGTAGTTCTTTCAAAAAAAAAAAAAACAATTAAGGAACCAGAACCTGTATCTGTGTCTATAGCGGGCATTCCCACACGGTGAAGAATAAATTAAAAGGTATTTTGTGTTTCATAAAAAAATAAAATAAAAATTATGAACTCATGTCACTTACATTCTGTTTCATGCTTATAGGCTCCTAATGTTAGCTGACGAGATGTTGTTAATAACTGTTGCATCATTGCTGTTGGGTCTTGAAATATCTAATGGGATAGATAATGGGAATGAAAAAAAAGCCCAATATCCTTGAAGTTCTATAATTTAAAATGTTTTTAAAACTCTCATTATAAAATCTTACCATTTCATCATAGAACTCTGAAACCACTGTCTTTTTTCCCAGCATTGCATTGGTGTCTGATTGAAACAGTTTTAATAAATGATATAGGGTTACCTGTGAAATAAAAACAGACATCATGTTTGTGCCATAGTCACTGTGAGACATTGTCATTTCTATAACTGAATGAAAGACTAGAATTAGTAAAGATATCAAACTCAGGATCTTGTTTCAATTACAACTTACTGTAGCAAATCACCCAAACTCTCTGTATTTTTATTTTCCTGTTAGGTATTACCATCCATCCACACCTACTATACATGGATGTGTTGAAGAGGCTAAGGAAGGATCTGTTACAAAGCATTTCTAGAGAGTGACTATACATAAAAATAACGTAAGATACAAGTATGGAAATTAAACTGGGCAATAATTGAGACATAAATTCTTTTACTTATACAAGTGAAATTAGATTAATTGTGACAGTTATTCTGTGAAAATTAAAGTTTACACATTTGCTGTGTGGGGGAAAAAATATGATATTTTCAAAAGGAATGACTAATACTAAAATACTCAGCAAGGGAAAGATAATTTCTTTGGTGATCTATAAGATTATTACATAAGTAACAAACAAAAGGTCAGTGATAATTCACTTTGGCAAGAGCAACATGTCTTCAAAATACTTAAAAACAGGCATAGAAAGACATCAAAGGAAAAGTTTTGCAGCACAATATGTGACTACTTGAGCAAAATAAAATCGAGCTGGCAAAACATCAGAGTTCATGTTGAAGTTGCAGAGGCCTCAAAGAAGTTTCCAAAACTTAGCTAAAATCATTATAAGGAGCATGCATCAATCATATGCCATATTTAAAGCAGGTAATTTGACAAATTTCTGGAATAGACAGAAAGCAGGTGAGACTACATGGATGGATAAACCATAACAGGGAAATCCACAACCTGAAAACATATGGAAGAGAGAAGTGTATCAGAGGTGGGAGCCACCACTCCCTGGAAAGCCCCAGCGAGGTTCCCAGCTCCAAGTTGACAGGTGTAGAAATCGAGAATGCTGTGGGGTAGCTGGGCCTGTTAACCTTCCTTTCTTCTCCCTTCACTCGTTGGCAAGAGTATACCCTCCTGTGGAACCTAGAATTTTTCACCCAAACAGTCAAGTATGAAGTGCAAAATACAGATATTTTCAGATAGCAATGGCTCTGAAAGTATTTCTCAGGCATCCTTTCTGAAGAAATTCCTCCAGCAAAATGTAAAAAGAAACTTGAAAGAAAAAGTCATTTGTCATCATTAGAAGTTGACAGGCACTATCTAAATCTGAAAACTTCAAACTTAGGGATTTAAATAATAGAGATGCGCGTGAGTAATTTCTAGAGGACCTGAAAACAGTAATAGGTTTTCCTGGGGAAAGGGCCAGAGATGGGGGAAAAGAAGATGGGTTGAATTGTGTCCCCACAAAAGATATGCTGAAGTCCTAACGCTCTACCTGTGAATGTGACCCTACTTGGAAATAGGATCTTTGCAGATGTGATCAGGTTAAAATGAAGTCTTTAGGGTGGGCTCTAATCCAGTATGTCTAGTGTCCTTATAAGAAGAAACAGGAGACAGGGAGGGAGAGAAGGCCACGTGACAATGGAGGCAGAGACTGAAGTTATGCTGCCACAAGCAAAGGAACACCCAGGGCTACCAGGATCTAGATGAGGCAAGAAAGGATCCTCCCCTAGAGGCTCTGAAGAGAGCATGGCCAACATCTTGATTTTGGGCTTCTAGTTTCCAGAACCGTGAGAATAAATTTCTGTTGTCTTTAGCCACTCAATTTGTGGTACTTTATTATGGCAGCCATTGGAAACTAATATAAAAGGTTTGTACTTTTTATTTTTAAAAACTTTTAAAACCATGTGTATGTCTGACTTTTATAATTTCAGGAAAACTTAAAACTACATCATAAAACTGTCATTCCCTAAATTTATTATTTAGACTCCCAGAGGCATTCATTCATTCAGATATAGGCAATGAAAAATTTTGAGACAGATATCTCCAATTTTGAGCAGTGTTTGAAGATTCTTAAAGCAATGAAAATGCCTATACTTTCCACAGAGATATTTCTGGGCATAAAATTCCAATTTTAGCATTTTTCTTTTTGAAACAACTATTCCTTTTTCAATGGCTTGACCTATAATAGGTTACTGAATAACAAGTAAATCATAAGGTACCTGTGTCTTTTATATTTTAAATAATTACCTTCATATGACTTATTTTCTGCAAGAGCAACTATTGAAAAAATACAATGGTTTCGTTATACTAAAAAAAACACTACAACAGTTTTAGAGAAATAAAATTCAAGCTGATGTAGATCTACATGAAAACCTCTTCAATAAATTAATCACTGCAGAAGTGCAAAAGATCATATTACCTTCCTTTTCCAAGAGTGGACTTTGAAAACTATCTCATAATGAGGTTACATGATATAAAGATTTCTTTCTGAGTTGTATTTCCAATTTGGGGCGAGGATTCAGGTAAGGCTGTACATTCTCAAAATAAAAATGAAGTCAAAGCAATCATACGAAGTTAAAAAGAGCTTCTGCTCTAGTAATATTACTGATTTCTCGTTCTCCCTCTTTCTCAGTATCTGAAGTCTGTGCTCTATTTTCCCTACAGGCTGTTTTCATTAAGGATAGGGGCAGTGTTTCATCTTTGTATCAAGACATTTGACCAATATCTTGCAAATTATGGATATTTAATAATTTCTTGCCAAAGAGAATATAATCTTTGTAAGAATATTCTAGAAGGATAACAAGAATGGTAGAAGATCTGGAAACCTATCACATGGAAAATATTTAAATGAGCTACATATGGTTATTCAGGAGAAAAGAAAACTAACGTATGAAGTTATCAATAAAATGTTCAAGGAAGCTTAAAATAGAGCTTTCTTAAAACTAGAACTACCCCAAACCTGAACAGGATGTTTCACTTAATGATAGAAGTCCATATTCTCGATGTTGGGCCAGCCGAGTGGCACGTTGATTAAGAGTTGGCTTGGGACGCCAGCTCTGAGAAGCAGGATCCCTGTTTGGATCCCATATAGAGGGTCAGTGACGCTGTGCCCTCTACAGCTAAGATGGTGAACAACAGCTAGACCTGGAGCTGGGCTGCCATGAGTCACCGGCAACAGTGTAGGCTGAAGCCCCTGCTGCAGTGGGCTGCCATAAGCTACCGTGAGCAGCCAGCAGCCGCCGTGAGCAGCCGTCCAGAAGCCAGCGACTGATCTGCCTCACCTGGGAAGAGCGCAATGATGGTGCCAACTTGGGCCAGTGAGGCAGC
>NW_017731401.1:4916328-4917801 GCF_001890085.2 Hipposideros armiger | reverse complement strand
GCAATGATGGTGCCAACTTGGGCCAGTGAAGCAACGTCCTCCACAACTAGACTGAAGACCAAAACGACAGCAACTTATCTGTTCCCCTTCCCCCCTAATTCCCCAATAAAAATCTTAAAATAAGTAAATAAATAAAATGTGTTTTGTGGTTTTAGTAAAAAGAAACAGTAATGGAAAGAGTGTGGAGCCTGAATGCAAGTACATGAATTCAAAAACTAGCTCTGCTACAACTGAGCATGTGACTTGAGATCTCTGAGCCTTAGTATTATCTTATCTAAAATGAGGATATCACCAACCTCACAAAGTTGCTGAAGGATCAAAGTGAAAGCTTTAAGGGACTTTTTACATTATCATGCAACAATCTGATAAGAAGAAATCAGAAGATAAACTAGTCAGTGGTTATAAATAAGGATTCATGAATAAGATATAAAGTAAAGCAGCTAAGTACTGATGGCAGCTTGAAAAAGCAAGAAGACCGTTTCTAGGGCTTTTAACTAGAAAAAACTGAATGCTTTCATTTCAGGCAGTGTATGGACTCAACTTGTTTATTACTAAAAATCAAATGACACTAATGAATTTTAATTTTTTTTGCTGTAGTGATCACATGATTTCCATGGTTTCTTTCCAATAAATGTTCACATGGAATTCCTCCTTTCTATATTCAAAAATAAAAGTTTTGGAAAGCACTTCATTAAAAATGAAAAATCTTAACTCCTGGCAAGATACACCATGTCATAAGTTTACATAAAGTATATCTGAATAAAAATATCAACATATAACAAGGCTTTTCATTTAGTAATTTTCACAATTACTAAAAATCTATTTTATATTTACAAAGATTACCATTACTCACAGGTCTTTCATTAGGATCAATGAAAAATATTTTGATGATTATTTCGAATTCACCCCATCCTGTTTCAGTAATTTCATATGGAGGCTTAGTAACGACTAAAGAAAGAGAGAGAGAAAAAAAACAATTGTAAATTACTAATAGTTTCCTAACTCTTTTTAAATTTGTATATTATGAATCAAAAAACTGTACTGTACCTCTTAAAGGATTACCATAGCTTTCATGTAATTTAAATTGGATTTTCTTCACATATGCTGACATATCCTAAAATACAGAGAAATTAATTAGTTCTGCCCTCTACATAAAAAAACTAGGAGGGAAATACACTGAACATGTGTGCCTAATTTTAGAAAATACACTTCCCCTCAAATATTATGAAATCCAATTTTCTAAAAAACATGAGTTATACCTGAGAGATATAGTACACTTTCAATATTTTTTATAGAAATAACCATATAAAAAAAGCAAATCTAAGAATTACGGGGGCTGGCCAAGTGGCACGTTAGTTAAGAGCTGGCTTGGGACACCAGAGGGCCCCGGTTCAGATCCCACGTATGAGGGCCAGTGACACTGCCCTCTACAGCTAAGATGCTGAACAACAGCTCAACCTGGAGCTGGGCTGC
>NW_017731401.1:4909922-4915822 GCF_001890085.2 Hipposideros armiger | reverse complement strand
TCAGATCCCACATGAGGGCCAGTGACACTGCGCCCTCTACAGCTAAGATGGTGAACA
Source organism: Hipposideros armiger (assembly GCF_001890085.2). Lineage (NCBI taxonomy): Eukaryota > Metazoa > Chordata > Mammalia > Chiroptera > Hipposideridae > Hipposideros > Hipposideros armiger. The sequence goes on along the minus strand of NW_017731401.1, from coordinate 4,915,765 downwards.
ACAGCTCAACCTGGAGCTGGGCTGCCATAAGTCGCCGGCAATGGCGTAGGCTGCAGTGGGGCTGGCCGGCAGCTGGTGTGCGTTTTTGTGAGTTGCCCATTAGCCGCCATCCAATGGCCAGCGAGCGACTGCCTCACTCGGGAAGAGCGCAATGATAATACCAACATGGGCCAGTGAAGTGACATCCTCCACTACTAGACTGAAGAACAAAAAAAGGACAGCAACTTGTTACCCTTCCCCGATTTCCCTATAAAATCTTTTAAAAAGATAATAATAAAAATAATTCATTATAGAAAAATAGGAAAACACAAAGCAGAGTAAGTCACACTCGATAGTAATGTTTATTAATCTTTTTATTTGCTTTCAGGGATTTTTTATGTGCTTATTATCTACATATATATTTTTAAATTGAAATCATACTGTAACGATATAATAATATGCGCTTTCCTCACTTAACATTATATTGTGAACATTTTTCTGAGGCAAATTTTCATAAACATCTTTGAAAACTCTTTTGGAAATACTGTCATTCATTTTCTTCTACAAACATGAGTGACTACCAATATTGGGTACCAGATGCCATAATGGTAAATAATAAGAGTCTTGCCCTCAGGATCTCCCTGTGAAATCAGCATTTCAGTGTAATCTGTGTTACGAGGGTGTGAGGTACAAGGCCATAGGAGGGGCACCTAACAGTCTTTGGAGATCAAGAAAGTAGTTCTAAAGAAAATACACTGGAGCAAAGACCTAAGGGAACAGTAAAGATCAAGTAGGTAGGAAGGATTGAATAAAGAAGTTTAAGAGTGTTCCTTTGGGAAACTGAAAGTAATTTAATACTGGCAGAATGCAGATATAAGGAAATGATGAAGCAAACACAGACAAGGTATAATGCTGCAGAGATAGGATAGGGAAAGATCATGACATGCCTTCTAAAATATGATAGTTTTAACTTTATCATGAGGGCACTAGGTAGTCATTGAAAAATTTTTTTTTAAATAACAGCTTATTAAGATATTCACATACCACACAATTCACCTATATAAAGTGTACCATTCAATGATGTTTAGTATATTTACAGAGTTGTACAGTCATCACCAGAATCAATTTTAGAACATTTTTATCACACAAAAAGAAACCCCATTCCCTTAGCACTCACTCCTAAATCCCTCTTTCTCTTACCCAGTGGCAACCACTAATCTATTTTCTGTGTCTATGGATTTGTCTATTCTGGGCATTTTATAAAAACGGAATCATACAATATGTGGCCTTTTGTGTCTCGCTTCTTTCTCTTACCTTTACGTTTCTAAATTTCTCCACATGGTAGTAGCATGTATCAATACATTATTTCTTTTTATTGCCTAATAATATTCCATTGTATGGATATTCCACATTTTATTTATTCATCAGTTGAGAGACATTTGGGTTGTTTCCATTTTTTTTACTATTATGAACAATGCCACTATGAACATTCATATACAAGTTTTTATGTGGACTTTGAAAGGTTTAAACAGAGGAATAGTTTATTCATTCAGTAAGTATCTGCTGAATACTTACTATGTACTGGCTGCATTCCAGGCATTAGAGATTCAGCAACAAAACAAAATTACCAGCAGCCAGATTATACAGCAGTTTTGTCTTTCATTTTCATCTTCTCTGATGGTCTTATTACCAAATTATCACTTAAAAATTAACTATTATTCCTGAAAATCCTGATTAAATACTAGGCTAAGGTAAGACATGGTGATTGGCATTTATAGCGTATTTCTTGTTACTGTAACTTAATTTTAATTACAAAACATTTTTGGAAAAATTGATTTCTACTGAACAATTATATGAAGATGACAGCTCTCACTTTATTCTTTCAACTTTTTTTGGGGGGGTAACATTTCTAAAAAGGACCAACTACATAATCAGAAAGTCACTATAAATAATATTACAATTTATCTTCAAGCAAAACCAACTGTAGCTTCAAAGAAGTTATAGGAAAAAGCAGTGCCTACCTCATTTCTATATGGCTTTACATATACTGTCCACTGATGGGTATGTCCATCCTCTTCTCTTTTCTTTCCAAAATATCGAGCAACATTACCATAAACTATTGGTTTAACGATAGTAACCCCCTAAAAGAAAAATAATTTAAACACCAATTAACACTGTATCATTACCTAAATAAACAGAATAAGAGCTCTGAAAGCTTAAGAAATGGCAGGCAATCTAACAACCTCAAGTTTGTTTATAACATGGATTTCTCTCAATAAAACAATTATCTTCATTTCATATTAATACAAATAACTAAACATCAGATTAATTACAATGTTCCCATTTTAAATTGTCTATTTAAAACATGTAAAGTACTTTGAGGGTTTTTCTGAAAAGAAACACAAAAGGCTCTTTAATCACAACCTTTAAAGCAAGGCTCTGGAATAAAGATCGCCAACTTCGACTGCCATCACCTGATGGTAATGTCCTTGTTTATCAACTTATGTCAGTGTTTTCCAAAGCACAGTACAAATATTAAAGGCAGTTTAGGGGAGGATTTCAGGTAGAATAAGAGCAAATATTTAATTATTTATGTGTTCACTTTAATCAGTATTAGAAAAACCATAACTACAACTAGCAATTCAAACCCACAATTTCAAAAATATTAATGCTTAAGAAGGGGCTTTTTAAAAATTGATCTAAATAAAAATGTTAAATATTACAGTTGGATTCAGATAATGATAAAGTGACACTTGGATGACAGATGCTTGTTTAACACTGGCCAATGGCATGTTTGCTACATTTGTGCTCAGTTCTGAGATGTACATACATGTTTCTCATCACATCTGGTAAGTGTAAATGCAGCCAGTGTTGACAGATGATGGAGAGAAAAAATTTCAAGTTAAGACAAAATGCTGCAATGTTGCAATGAATTTGAGACCAATTGTTCAATAGTAAGAATGTATCCGAAGGTCAAACAGCAATATATGCCACATGTGAAAAATGCTGTGCCAATGTAATGAACAATAAGAAATGAGGAAAAGCAGTGAACAAACGGAAAAACTTTAAATTGTGGCTGGATAGCTAACAGATCCAATACCTATTAGCCTAAAGTTAGTTCAGAAGAAAGCAAGCAGTTTGTATAAGAACTTAAGTAATCACAGTAAGTGTCTGACACTTTTGTGGCAACCATAGATGGGGACTTAGGTTCAAGGCCTGAATGAATGAGTACAAGGAGCACTAACATGGTAAGTGATAATAGATCCCACAGTTGCTACCGTGTTGGTAGGAAGTTGCGGAGTTCCTCAATGATAAAAAGGGGGCTCACCTGTCAACAGACTTTCTACCTGGATGAAATTTATCTAAATTGGAAAAAGATGCCTACAAGACCACATACATAATAACTGAGGAGGAGAAATAAGGCCCTAATTTTAAAGTTTTACATGACTAATTCACACCCCTCTTTGGTGGAAAAGCATTTGAGGACTACAGGCCTAATCTCCTCAAGTTACTTTGCATTTAAATTTACAAACTTTTAGAACCTAAGATGATTACAAGTATAGAAAGTTCTTTAAGTTCTTCTACACAATCTGTTTTAACCCTATGTTTGGTAATCCTTTCCTATGAGTGCAAAACCTTGCCCAAAATGCTGGACAAAATGTGTATGTTTATGAAGCTTCCCTAGTACTATGAATTTTAATTCCCCTTACATTAAATTTCAGTAACTTTTGACATTTTTTAAGAACTCCTACTTGACATGTGATATTAAAGCACTGCGTATGACAGTTGTAAACACAGGATAACCAGTCATGTACAAACAATATGACATAAGTAAAGGCTCTTTAAACACCTGTAGTGATTAGATTGGTGCAAAAGTGGGTGATTTCTTTTTTTTTAAATGTCCTTTCTGCGATGAATAAAAATCACAAGGGGTAATAACAGGTGTTACATCGGGAACCAGTGGGTCCAGCCTTAATGTAAGAAAGCGTGAGGAAAACGTGCCACCGTGTCAAACATTATGTTAGGCTTCATGATATCTTAAAAAACAACAACAAAAGAAGCTAACGTTGATGTTCCCTTTGTGCCTTGGCTGTAGCTGCGGGGCTTTGGAAACACCGTGAACTTGGGCAAGTTTTCTGACCTTGCCTACCCCCTAGTTCTTTAGCTATCGCCCTTGTAAATACTGTGGATAACACTGCCTTTCTAAGGTGGCTGTAGGGACTGAACCAGAGAATCGGGTCAAGCTTTCGGCCACTGTGCGTGACACCGCACGCGGTGAGCAAGTATCAAATATTTGCTACTGTTACTATCGTCACAATCAGGCGGGTGGGTGGCACCCCCAGCTTCCCGGTGACCTGAGCTGGCAGCACCGCGCCAGAGTTTCCCAGCGCTCGGAGTGGATGGTTTCCTCCACAACAACGGCCAGCTTTCCCCGCCACCGGCCGCTCGGTTTGTTTTTTAGCGGGGATGGAAGGGAGGTGGTGATGCTGTGCAGCTGGGGCCCAATGAAACACTGACTTTCCCTCCCTCCGAGGCTTTGACTCGCTCTCCGCCTAGGAACCACGGTTCACGACGGAGGCGAGAAGGCGCGAGAGGGAAACAGGAGGGCCCTCCCCGACGCAGAGCAGGGAGGAGCCGGGGCGAAGAGAGCCACTCCCGGGTGCGAGGCGCGGCCCGGGCACTGACCTTCACTCTCCCGCCGGAGTCAGGCCCAAATTCGGCCATTCTCTTGAACATATTGTCCTACGGAAGAAGCCGCCGCCGCCAAGGAAAGAGACCGAGGCCGGCGGGGGTCGCCGCTCCCCTCAGAGGCCCCGCTCTTCCTGTGCGGACCCAGGCGGAGGGTTTCTGAGCGAGGGAAGGCGAGTCACTGATGCTCGCCGAGACGAGGTATCGCCAACGACTCGCCCCGGGCGCTCTCCCAGAAGCCCATTCAGCCCCGCGCGGGTGGAAAACGGAACGGGAGAGGCGGTGGCGACGCTGTGCGCAGGCGTGACGAGTGCGCGCGCACTGCGCACGCGCCGGGCCGCTGCCATGCGGCTGGGCGGGCCTTGGTAGGCGTGAGTCTCGGGTTAGCCAGCCGCTAGTCCGTTTAGCTTCGGAACCGCCGAGTAATGGCTTTTGGTGGTAATACCTTGTCATTGCCAAAGCAATTCCAATTCTGAAATCAAGTTCATGAAATTTAGTCACTCATGCACAAGTTTTCGTTGTCTTCACCCAGACCTCAATGCTTGAACTATTTATTATCCCCTTCTTTTCCTTCCTTTTCTACTCAGTTTGGTGAGTAGAAGTCCAAGGTGCATGACTGGATACAGACCTCCCGCCCTTCATGGCCCTTCTGCGGGGTCCTAACTGTTTTGTAGATTAGTGCAGTGCTAAATTAATGGTCTTCGATTTAATCCAAGTCTTAGGTGCTGGCCAGGGGTTGTCTCCTCTTTTTTCTATTTGAAACTGGATAGAGCTATTCTGAATGTTTCCCTACTTTCCTCAAACCTCCAATTCTGACACCCATCCTCTCGTTCTTATCAGAGAAATCTAAAGAACACCCTCCCCACCCCCACCCCCCAGTGAAACTGACTCAACCCAGCTAGATCATCCTTCAGCAAAGTACACATGGTCAAATCCACATAGGCCCGTACAACTTCAAGTTAATTTTGTAGTTTCCCACTCCAAAATTTAATTAGATAACCAAGGATTGCCAAATAACAAATGCCTTTAATATCAAAGATATAATCCAAAATAAACAAAACGAAATGGCAGATTGAAGGAAACAGAAGTAAACTAAAAACAAGCCCAAATTATTATCACATTCAGATAAAATAAGAAATAGTAGTAGGGCCGGCCGAGTGGCTCAGTTGGTTAAG
>NW_017731401.1:4819965-4909322 GCF_001890085.2 Hipposideros armiger | reverse complement strand
TTGGGCCAGTGAAGCAACATCCTCCACAACTAGACTGAAGAACAAAACAACAGCAACTTGTCTGTTCCCCTTCCCCCGATTCCCCAATAAAATCTTAAAAAAAAAGAAAAGAAAAGAAAATATAAGAACATCTGTATTAGTTTGCTAGGTCTGCCATAACAAAATACCATAGCCTGGGTGGCTTAAACAACAGAAATGTATTTTTTCACAGTTATGGAGGCTAGAAATCCGAGATCAAGGTGTTGTCAGGTTTGGTTTCTTATGAGGCCTCTCTCCTTGGCTTGCAGATGGTCATCTTCTTGCTGCATTCTCACATGGCCTTTTCTCTGTATGCAGGTATCCCTGGTGTCTCTTCTTTTTATAAGGACACCAGTCCTGTTGGATTAGGATCCCACCCTTATGACCTCATTTACTCTAAATTATCTCTTTGAAGGCCCTGACTTCAAATATAGTTATATTGGGAATTAGGGCTTCAACAAATGAGTTTTGCAGGGTCACAATTCAGTCCATAACTACATCAGAGGACCAGTCTAGTGATTCCAGAGAGAACAAAAAAACGGAAGGAAGGAAATAATAAATGATTCAAGAAAGTTTTCTAGTACTCAAGATATAAGTTTCCAAACTGAAAGATCCTACCAAGTACCCAGAACAAAGTTGAAGACAGATTCACATCAAAGTACCTCACTGTGAGCTTTGAGAACATTGCAGGTAAAGAGAAGATCCCATATACTTCCAGGTTATAAAGAAACCAACATCAGAATGGCTTCAGATTGCTCAGTAGCAACATTGGAATATAGGGAGCAATGGAGTTCCCTCAATTTGATTTCCTAGGTGGTCCTATTGCAATGGACCACCTTCAAAATTATGAAGGGAAATTAATTTCAACTTAGTATTCCATACCCAGTGAACTATCAACCAAGTGTTTGAATAGAAGAAATTTCAGATATGCTAAGTCTCAAAAAAAAAAAAAAAGTCCCTCTCATGTACTCCTTTGCAGGAAGAATTTAGATATGTGATCCACTAAAATGAGGGAATAAACCAAGAAGGAGGAAATTATGAAATGCAGGACACACAATAAATATCAAATATGAAGAGAAAAGAAGAGAATCCAAAGATGATGCTGAAAGAAAGAGCCCAGGATGATAGCTATGTGTGTTAGGTATAGACAGCAACCAGTCCCAATTAGAATTGGCCAGAAATCTTTGGGAATTACTGCTTTAGAAAGATGAAATTGACAAAATTCTAGCTGCACCTGAAGCCTTGAGAGGAGATTTAAATATTAAACCTAGAGTTTGGGTGTTGAACTAATAACACATACACAGAAAACTAAGCAAATTTAAGAATCATGCCATTATTAGCTGTAGGGCAAATAAAATCTTGTATAAGAGAAGAAAGTAATTTTATTTATGCCTATGTAAATACTAAGTATTGACTTAAGAAAAAATAATATACATTGGAAATAATTACATTGGAAGAATGGGCTTTGGGGAAGGGTGCCATGTGTTGGCAATGGGAAAGGAGGAAATAGAGCTTAATCCTTAACTTCCATAGTGGGAAGTCAATATCATAAAATGGAAAAACCAAGAAGAAGCAATATAAGCATAATACCTAAAAGCATGAAAGTAAATATAAAATCATTAATATTAAGCTAAAGGAGTAGAAAGTGGTTGCATGTGAAGGGGAGAAATGGGGAGGTACATCTTTCATAACAAACCTTGTAGAACTATTTACTCTGTAAATATTGAAAATTTATAACCTTGTTAAAATTTCAAATTATTTTAAAATACAATGTGCATAATAGTCATGCATTTAATTGAAAAATATGTCTATGAGTGATATTAGTCACTCTTGATTATAATTTTTAGTAATTCCTTTTAGCAGCTTCTAAGAAAATATTTTTAAAATGAATCTGCTAAATAGTGCAAGAAATGTGCTCTTGGGGCTTTGTTATAATTAGTGCCACGTGAAGAGCTCAGTTATCATCTGGAGTATCACTCTACATTTCAAATAATATCCTGGAGTGAAACTAAGCAACATAGGAATTGAGTTTCTGTTTTAAATGATCAAATGTTGATTTCGATTTTTATTCTGTTCCCACAATAAGAATAAAAATTTGGGGAACTTGGTTCTACTAAAATAACAGATATGGGTAAGAAATAATATTTAATCAAAAACACTAAGCAAAACCTTCAACAAACATTGCTTTCCCTCTTCAGCCAACTTTGGTACTTTATGGTTGTTTTGTCCGTCATCCTGTGTTGCTGGGCTATCCTGGTACCTACCTCTTGGATATATCCCATCTGTGTATGTGAGCTGTCACTCTTCAAGTCGGCCTAACCTACCTTGACCCATTCTTCGTATACCTCTGGATATCCTGATACGAATAAACCTATAACCTTTCTGGATTTATTCATGCTAGAGTGGTCCCAGAATTTTGAAGCCTTGGGCTGTGCCTATATTGGGTCCCTCTGCTGCCCTCTCGTGGCTGGTCTGTGCACTACATTCACATAGACTTGAGACTTGACCTTTGGAATCCCAGCAGCTGTTGTACTGGAATTATGTGGGCTTTGATGAGTAAGAAAAATATTAGAATGCTCAACATGGGGAAATATACTAAAATAAACAGAAAAAGATTTAAGTTAACTGATATTTTCTGAGTATGTATCACGTTGCAGGCACTGTTTTAGGTATTTGGAATATGAGCAAAAACAAGAGTAAAAAATTTCTGCCCTCCTTCCTATTAGGACAGAGGCCCCGCATGGCATGTTAAAGATGTAACATAGTAAAGAAGGTGCCCCAGATGTGGGGGAAGGGGAAGCCCAACGATGGGTATTAGAGCCTGAGTGGAGATCATCTATTCCACGGTGTGGCAGTGTTGGGAGATTGGTTACATACAGGCAAATTAATGAAATACATTCCTATACTAAGAATACATTTTAAGGATACTAAGGACAATGGGAACCAGGTTTCTCACTGTCAGAGAAAGGAGTTAACTGTAAATGAAAAAGGAGAAAACTTTAATGAATCCTGTGGTGTGGGATTGGAATTGGAGGTATTAATGTGAATTCGATATAAATAGATAGATATAGAGATAAACATACATATATCCTCTAGCTCTGTCCATTGATGGGGATCTGTGAACAGTGACACTCTAGTGTCCAGATCTTGTTTTTTAAATACCATTAGCCACTGGGAAATCAGTGATCTTTGGAGAAATGGCTAATTCCAGGGCTGGAGCAGAAACAGAACAAGGTGTTAGAACATCTTGTGCCAGAAAACAAGAAAGTGCTGTAAGAATGATGGGGATATGTCAAAATGACTCAGAAGCTAACTTGCAAGGGCTCTACTGGCCGAATGAGGGACAATGTGAAGATCAAAATAAATGACAGTCATGGATTATAATTCATTATAATTTGAATAAAATAGGAAGGCATGGGTCTGTACTGATATAATAAATAAATAAATCTATAAATGGAAAATTTGATGAGGAACAGCCTCAAAGTACCTCAGCCCACTCCCAAATGCTTTACAGTGGAGGTAACTGCAGATATGACCTTAGTCTAAGCAATCAGAGTGAACATCATAAGTAGCAGCATATTTCAGACCTGCATGCCACCTAAGAGGGTGCAGTGAGAAGAACACAGCTTCACCTTGGCGGTATTCCTGCTGAAGACGTATAACCTAATCTAATCAAGAGCATCAGAAAAACCTTTGGACATTTTACAACATAGCCAGTGTGTGGTCTTCAAAAGTGTTAAAGTCATAAAAGTGAAGGAAAAAAACTGAAGAAATGATCCAGAGTGAAGGAAACTCAAAAAAAAAATGACAACTAAATATAACATGTTTCTGAATGAGATCTTTTTATTATGAGGAACTTATGGGGTGAATTGATGAAATTGGATGAAAGGTGATGATTAGGTATTAGGAATGTATTGATGTTAGCTTCCTGATTTGGATGATGTTTTGAGATTATTTAGGAATTACACACTGAATGATTCAGGGCCACTGGACACCATGTTGACAGTCTACTGTCAAACTATTCAGAAAAAATAAAAGGACCCTTTACTGTACTTGCAGATTTGAAGAAAGATTGAGGTTACTTCAACTGTCTTTAAAAAGTGGGGGAAAGTCTCCTTCTGGAAGTTACATTTCAGCAAGAAGAGACAAATGAAAAATTAAGTATAATATGTAGTTTATCAAATGATTATAGGCTTGAGCCCTGGGGCACTCCCACGGTTAAAAATTAAATAGCAGAGAAAGAGCAAGCCAAGGACTAAAAAAAAGCAATCAGTGAGGCAGTACATAAATGAGAAGCTAAAGAAGAAAATTTTTTCTAACAGAAGGAAGTGGTTCTTTTGTCAAATGCTGCTGAGAGATCAAATAAGAGCAGAGAACAGGTGATCGCTGGAATTGGCCCCAAGTCATGGAGGAGCAGTTTTAGCAGAGGGGGGATGGATAGCAGCCAGATTAAGGATTGAAAAGAGAATGGGAGGTGAGGATATGGCATTGGTGAGTATAGATACCTAATCCCAAAAGTGTTGCTGTAAAAGGGAGCAGAGAATGATGTAGAAGTTGGAGGGTTATGTTGGGTCAATGGAGAGCTCTTCGTGAGATGGGAAGTTACCAAGGCAGTTTGTACAATGACAGGGGTGATTTAGCAAAGAGGGAGAAACTCAGGATTCGGGAAACGCTCTGCCTAACTTGGAGTAATGACAGGGATGCAATTGAGCTTGCGTATGAAGACACAGCCATTGGCAGGAGCAGTAGCCCTTCCAGTAATAGCAGGGAAGGAAGGAAGAATGGGCCTAGGGGAAGGTGTGGCCACTGTTAACGTGACAAGGAGCAGACAATATTGTATGAGGTTGCTTCTATTCTCTCAGTGTAATATGAGGCCAGGTCATCTGAGAGTGGAGAGGGGTAGAAGGTAAGTGGTTGGGCATGCATGCTGGGGCTTTGAAGAGAGAGGAAGAGAAGTAAAATGGTAATAGTCATTTTGGAGAGTGGGGACACCAACACAGAAGCATTGCAGAGAAGTGACTAAGATGGCCAGGCAGACTTGAGGGCCCATTTAAGATCTGTGGTTGAATTTAAAGTGAGAACTGTCAGCATGCTTGTGGATTTTTTTCCCCCCAGGAATATCCAGGTGTTTGGGTACAGGTGAGGATGTAAGGAAATATTAACAATGCCAAATCATTATTTTCAAATATACAGAGGGTGCCAAAAAATGCATACACATTTGAAGAAAGGAAAAAACTTATCGGAGGTGGGGGGTTGTGGATTGGGGGAGGGGGGTTGTCACTTTATGAGGGGTGAAAAGCATAACTATTGCAACTAACACTTGAAACTAATAATAAAAAAATTTTTTTTAAAGCAAAAAAAACCCTATAAAAAATAAAAATAAATTAAAAGGGAAAAAACTGTATTAAAATTGTAATAATCTATACCAATAACAAAAGATGAATACAAGTCATGTGTATACATTTTTTTGGCACCCCCGTACATTTTTTTTCTTCAGAGATACTAGGTGGGTCTAAACAAAGAAAGACAAGGTATGAGTTGCAAAGCCTTTAATGGTAATGTTAATTTTTTACAACAAGGTAATTTCACATCAGTGGCTAATTAACATTATTTCAATACTTGCATACTCATCTGCCTCCAGATTTAGCCATAAAGTATGAATCTAAGTTAATAAAATTAAGACACAGCAACAGTTCATCTTATCCTTCTTTATATTCCTTCATGATCAGCAAGATGCATAAAAGAGTTATTTAAAGGGCTAAAATAGATTGCTATATAAATCGTGAGTTTATTTTTAAAGCCATAGAAAAGCAACATTTCGAATAAAACATTTAAAACATGTTTTCATAAAAACAAAATTCTGAATTCAGGCTGCCTCCATTTGGTATTCTGCTCCTTTGTAAAATGTATATTGCCCAACAAAGAGTGTTTGTCTTTTACTGTTTTTGGGAGTGACCAAACAGATAAAAACATCAGATGCACACACAGAGGGGATTTTGCCTAAGATCAATGTGTTTTAAGATAGTCTTATGGTACATATTTATCAAATACTGAGGAGTACTTGTATCATTCAATATGAAGTCTGGGTTATTTCTTTAAGAACTGAATGTGCTGGAGATATATTTGAAAATCAAGATTTTTAGATAAGTTTTTACCAGCGTTAGTTCTGTTAGCAAACTGAAAACAGTTGTAGGCTTAATATCAAATAATAAACACATTAGAAAACATTTAGCATCTTAGAAGAAAGACCATGTTTTGCCCCTGCTTCTGTAAAAACATTATCATTTGAAAGAATGGTCATGTGAACTTCTACTCAGCTACTATTCTCTTACGATGAAAAGGAGACAAAATGAGCTGAAGAAGGAAAATTCCAGTTACACTCCGCAGCCTCGAGTATACTGAGTGAGGTCCCGGTTTTGACAATGATTTTTCCATGCCACCCTGTAGGAAACAGTGAATGAAATGGTGATAAGATTAAAGCATATTGTCATTGTAATATACATACTTCAAATCCTTTGGGAGAACAACATATTTTATCAATACATGAAGTACAGGCTATTGATAGATGCAGGTGTTGCTATTATTAAATGGAGATATGTACACCAAATACTTCACTTCTCGAACCCAAAGCCCTTGCTAACTCATAGAATGCTGAACATAAATGTTGAATCACATGTATCCCCAGCAGCAACTTTAAAGTTCATTCTACATTTGCTTCATTCCAAAAATAACTTCAAGATATGACAAGAAACTGGTGGAGTGTGGAGAATCTTAAAAACTCTAGAAATCCCCTAAAATTAATTGAGGAGTAAAACAGAAAGACTCTGAATCAGTTAGATTGTTTCTAAGTGATGCATTGTTTAGCATAAGTCTAAAGCTGCAACTTTTAGTTCTCAGTAGCATACTTTGGTGTTTGAGAATCTATTCTCCCTTCTCTCATAAACAGTAGGGTAAAATAACTTTTCCCTTTAATGCTTAGAACATACCATGCTCTGATGCCTTGTGGATCACTGACAACCCTCTTTGCGCATGCTACGGCTTGAGTGATGTCATCTTGCAGCAAAACTGAAAAAGAGGTGGTGAGGAATGAAAACAACTTTCACAGAAATTTCATTTTAAGATTAGGTTTAGCCAGTTTTATTCTCTCAGACTGAGAAAAGGATACTAAAATCACTATATTTCCATGAGTCTGTGCATCTATGAATGGTGGAGGAAATTTTTTTTTTAATTCCATCCCATTTGGCATTAAGTAAAGCATTATTTTTCTCATTTACGAAAGTCATTGGAAGTTCTGGAATTATTAACTAATGTGATAGAAGGTTCTCTTTGTACTAGGCACTACAAAAGAAAAAAAAAAGAAGAAAGAAGAAGAGGAGAAGTAGAAGGAAGAGGCAGAGGAGGAGGAGGAGGAACCAGCCTAGCCATTTTTGAATGAGCAATTCTACTACTAGAAATTTCCCCTAAAGAAATAATAAAAATGCACTCAAAGATGTATGCATAAGGCATTTCATTGCAATTAATGAAAGAAGAAAATGGAAACAGCCTAAGTGCTTAACAGTAAGAGTTGAATCAGTAAGCTCTAGACTATTTATACAATGGAATTCAATTCATCTTTTTAAAATAATGAAGATTGGTATTTGTTGACATAGAAATAATTTTGTGTGATTAAAGAGCAAATTGCAAAGCAGTATATATAGGACAAGTTCATTTTTGTCAAAACACACATTGCTTATATGTTTATATGTGGGTACATATGTGCATGATCTAGCTTTACATTCATATACATGATTGATAATATATTCTAGAATAATGTTTACCAAAAGTTACCAGTGATCATAAATCTCTTGGTAGTAAGAATTTTTATTCAATGACCACAGGTTATTAAATAATACAAAATATTTTAAAATAAATTAACTGGATATAAAAGAATATTCCAAGACTAATCTTCTCTATTAGGGATTTTAACATTTAAAAATCTAACAATATCTTTTTTACAATACTTCACCAATATTTAATGCACTAAAGTTTCCACAGGTTATTTCTATTTTTATGTGAGTTTAATAGAACATTTGTTTCACCCCAATTAAACAAATCCATTAATTAACTTGTTAGATATGACAGTGATTATATAGGAACTGTATTTTTTGGAGATGCAAACTAAATAGAAATGAAAAGCCATAATGTTTCTAATTCACTATTAAATCACTCAGCAAAAAATATACATACACATATATACATAAAATAAACAAATATGACAAAATGTTAACAACTGTTAAAGGGTGTGATAGGCTGTTTATTATACTGTCTCTAATTTTCTGTATATTTAGGATATTTCATAATAAAAAGTAAAAATAATTTTTAAAAAGGACCACATGACCAAATTATCCCTAAACCTTGAATAAGTGTGGGGAGTGACATTGTTCCTGACAAAGCCACTTACAATAAATTAATAGGTCATTCCAGAACTTTTGTATATTAGAAAACAGCAAACTTTTGTGATACCAGCTCCTTAATTTCTTACTTAGGAAATTACCAGGAAGATAATAAAGAGTTTCTAGAAGTTGAATAGAGTTTTTCTAGGTCCCTGATGAACCCCTCAAGACTTTTTCATTTGTATTGAATTCTTGTAAGTATAACCAGATGGGCCCTGTGTCATCACTCAAAGTTATTTTGTCTTACCGTTGCAGGATATATGGCAGGCGTTAACTGCTTTTGGGGTTTTGCCATCGTTACACCAGTAGCGGCTATTGATCTGAAATATCCCATAATCAGTGCTTTTGCTTCCAGGATTGTAGTTTGTAGCTTGTGTGTTATAGCTACTTTCCCATTGGGCCAAACACACCCCTGAAAAGAACATATTTTTAATAACAAATAGCAACATCACATGACTTATACTGCATTCCATAATCAGTTCTATTTAGCCAATTCTGTGATACTATGACTCACTTTGTAAGTATAAAGATATATTTTACTTGTAAAATATTTTAACACTTTCATGTTAAAGGGTCCTTAAGAGAATTGTTTGGTTAGCAAATCATTTGTAATACTAATGAAGCAAGGTAACATACTTTTTAATATTTAAAATATTAAAATAGCTGTTTCTTTCATTGCTAATATCCCTCCCTTGCTCCTATCCCTCAGGCAAGATTCAGCCTAGAACAGAAAAAAACACAGGTTTTGAGTGGATTTTTTAATTAATAGTAGATACATACGCTGATGGGAAAAGGCTTTTTATTAGGAAAAATAAGGATTTTCTTGGAGAAAGACATTTTCTTATGAGACCTAAAAGTGAATTTGTGTATCAAATTAGAATCTGGAAACAAGAGCTATAGAAGAGGAAAGACTAATATATCCATCCATTCATGTATCCATCCAACCATTCACTAGTTCATTCAAAAATAGTTATTTAGGGGAAAGGTTTGAATTTAATCTGGAAAATGGTGATTACACTGAGAAATAGGGACTAAAAATAAAGTAACTTTTACACAGGGCACATCTTGGATTGTGTGGAAGAAAATGAAAACAGCTAATGAACTAAAGTGAGTAAGAACAATAAAATGTCATTTCATGCTGCATTTCAGGGATCTTTACATAAACAGTGATTGAGGAAGACATAGGTTCCTACTGTCCCTGTATTGAGATTTCAACATAGTTAAAAAAAACAAAACAAAACAAAAAACCTCTATTAGAAACCCCACACCATGCAGGGAAATTTAAAAAGAGAAAAATACTGCATTGCTCTAGGCTCGCAGAACCCAAGTTCCAAATGGGAAATGGCTGGAGTCAAGCACCAAAGATTTGACACAGACATCCCAGGCGCTCAAATGTATTAGTCAGCCTGCATGTGCCACTGAGTCTGCGGCAACTGGCACATTCAGCAGCGCTAGAAAGAGTACAATGGGTCCTGGTGTATTTAGCATGGCATAGAATTTGTGGTACCATGCCCCCATTCTTTCATCTGGTATATCTGATTCTAAAGGAACAAGTTGACGTGCTTAACCATTTTAAGTATATAAACCCTCAAGTCAATCAATGAATGAATAAATAAATAAGTCCATTCACTCAGAGCCCCTTTCTTATTATTATTCATCCTCTATCAGTATCTGTTCCACCCCTGGCCGACTGTTTGGAAGCATGAAAAAGAGTTAACTTACAGTTTGGCAGGCTGATTCCCTTGAAGCCGTCCATTCCCATTCTTTTCAGAGCTCTGGCAAGCTCACACCTTTCAAAGACCTTGCCCTGGACGGTGGCAGCAAGGAGGAGAAGCCCCAGAATAAGGAGAGACTTCATGTTGAATGAGTAGCCAGACCACTCGGCTGACCAGGGTTGGGTGGCTCCAGTATTTAACGGCTTTCAACTTCCTTCTTCTCCATGTGGTTTAAAGGCTCCACCCTTGGAGATATGTGGACACAGGAACTGTTTTTTGGCTCACTGACTACAAAAGGTCTTTTTATGTATGAAAAGAGATGCTGATGTCCCAAGACTCAACTTATAGGAAAATGATGAAATTACATTGTTTAAAAGATCTGCCTCAGGAAGAACTGAGATTAGCACTGTGTCCAAACAGGAACGTTCTCCTGTATTATTATGAAATTTAGCAACTATACACAACAGCAAAAATCAAATGAACATTTTACACAACAGAAAATGAGCTCTGAGCTTTGATTAACATTCATTTTCATTCACTTGTTTTGTGTGTACTCACTATGTTGTCTTCACTTTTTTCACTTAAAATTATTTTATTTACACTTTCCATGAAATAACATGACACATTGTCTGTCATTTTAATAGGTATATAGCACTTTATAATCAAACCTTCAAGAAGAGTAGCAGAATATGCTACCCGAAAATCTGTCCCTTTGCCATAAGGGTAATTTTGAGCTGAAGGCAATTGGGGAGAAGCAGAACCATGAAAAGCTCTCTGGAAGCAGAACATAAATTCGTGCAGAAGTTAATCACCTCCAATCCTAGATACTTATCAGCCCTGAGCCGGCACCAGAGGACTCTACATAAAAAGTTTTACTGACTAGCTGTTACCTTCCTTTAGTCCCCCACACATTTAGCTTCCCACAGCTCGCTGCCCTTGGACTCCTGGGACTCTTTTCTTCTGTCTTGTCATTCCTCTAAAAACGTATTTTTCTTGGTTAAGATGCTAGGTAAGCCCAAATTTTAGCCACCTCTTCGAGTTACTCCTCCCTGCATTTCTCACAAGTATATAGGAGATGTGCATGTAAATAAATGTGTTTGTGCTTCTCTTGTTAATCTGTCTTTTCTTATAGCGCCCTCGCTGAAAACTTAAAAGAGTACAAGAGAAAATATTTTTTTCCTCCTGTACAGTTTCTGGCAATAAGCATGGGACAGTAAAAGGCTAGAACCCTTCACTCTCCCTAGAGACTGCAGGTGAGATATGGGATAACTGACAACAGGTCAGCAGGAGGTAAGAATTCTTACCTGTCTCCCCATCTGACTGCAGTACCCAGTCAAGAGAGGAGGATAAAAATTTCTCCGTGTCCTTTCCAAATTCATAATGGCAGGAGAAAAACATTTTTAAAAATGGATCTTGAATCACGACTCTTGTAAATTAGATTTGGGGTACCCACAGGTTATTGATTCTGTGCCTCTCAGAAAGTCATGTTTCCCTTTGTCTCTGTCTTTTGTGTCATTTATCATACAGATGAAAATCATAAGATGAGAATTTTCATTTGGCTTATTTTATGTACCAAAATCTTGGCTTTGTGGGCTGAGTGGCTCAGTTGATTAGAACACGAGCTCTGAGCAACAGCATCACCGGTTCAATTCCCACATGGGCCAGGGAGCTGCGCCCGAGCTGAGCTACTGCTGAGCTGCTAACAGGTGGCCGGATGGCTCAGCTGGTGAGAGCACGTGCTCTTAACAACAGGGTTGCCGGTTTGACTCCCACATGGGATGGTGGGCTGGGCCAGCCTCCTACCCCCACCCCCAGCAACTAAGATTGAAGGACAACAACTTGATTTGGAGCTGATGGGTCCTGGAAAAAAACAACGTTCCCCTTCCCCAATTCCCCAACACTGTTCCCTTCCCCAATTCCCCAATGAAATCTTTAAAACAAACAAACAAAAAAACTTGGCTTTGTAACCAGCAAGAATATTCTCTCTGGTTTCTGCCACTTGAGGAGGGTGGGTAATGCGGGTTGTCAGGCATGTGTCAAGGCAGCTAGCCAGCTGGCTAGGAGTCTAAGACATGTAGTGACAAGCAGCATCCTGCTTGTCCAACTGTGCCAGCTTTCAGAGGAGTTTGTCTTAATAAGGAGTCCCAGTATATAAAGGGCCTTTGTCATCTGTACCTTCATTGCCTTGTTTGTGCTGGAAAAATCCCTATCCCAAAATCACCTTACTGGTAACCAGATTAATGGATTTGTGACTTAAGGTGTTTTACTTTGTGGGACATAGAAGTTTCCTTACCTGTGACAATGAAGGTCTGCTTTCTTAGGTTCTCTTAGGAGTGGCTCCCCATCTTGAGAAGGCTGCATCTTTTGCATGTTCTTTGGGGACAGCTCTTGTGTCCATGGTTAAGCCATAAAAAAGGCTTATTGGCTTGGAGTCACAATGGAAATAGGAATACCTTTGAAGATCTGGACAGCTAAAAATCACATCTAAAAATATTATTAAGAGAGCTCTTATTCTAAACAAATGTCCTATTGGTATCTATGGGAAGATCAGATTAAAGAAGGAAAGAAGAAAGGAAGGAAGGGGGAAAAGATACAGAAGAATGCCTTGGCTATTGGGAAAAAACAAAACAACACTTCCTTAACAAGATTAGTAGGTGAAGATAAGGCTTAAAATAAATGTAAAAAAACTACAAATGATAATGAAGCAGGTGTAAAACTTATGTAAATACTGATAGTTAGGAAATAGCTTTGACAAAGGCCCCCCAAAATGCACAGAAAGGCTTGATTTATTGTCCCTTACTCTATAAGCAGATTCCACAAGATCCAGGACTTACTATATTTTGGGCCTCCACTAGGAAAAAAAAAAATTCATTGGACACATACCCTTAAAGAAAAGAAAAACTTAAATATTTATTACCCTAGATTTCTGATAACAGGCAAATATTCCCATGAGTTCCTTCTTAGATAAAACCTACTTCCCTTTTCAGCTCCTTGGAAATAGTAATCTTACCACCTCTTTGAAATGTAAGCATCCAAGGAGATAATTGTTGGCTAAAGCAACCCCTGAGACTGAGGGTGGCGGGGGAAGAAAAAAGATTTTTAAAAAACAAACAGCTACTTTTTTCATAAGCTCCCTTGACCAAAATTTAGTACATAGCCTCCATAAGATTATCTATTAAAGACAAAAATTTTCAAAGTCTTCTCCACGAACATTGGTAAAAAGCTTTAGTCATCTGAGTGGGTACCTTAGCTTGTGCCATCTGCCAGAAACACCTCTAGCTCCAACTATCATTTTATAAGCTAGTGAGTTTTGTATTATTGTGGCTAACTTTTAAAATGAAAGCTATAAGGACTCTGTTTGCATCTGTCTGTATTTTTATGCATGTCTATGTACTGGTATGTACATTATGTATATGTGATATTTTTCTCCCTCCAGATGGTATTTCTAAAAACTAACTTATACAAGAGCTCTACTTAATTGGCTTAAAGAAAATATGGACAATCACTTATATAAATTTAGGCTAGTCAAATAAGCTTATGTTATCTCTACTAGATGTTTGAGATTATAAAAATTGTAAATTCAACCTAAGAACAAAATGTACACTAAAAATGATTTGCTTACTATATGTCAACATGGCAGAAAAAAAGTTATATGTTTAACTCTTTAAGTTCTTTGTTTCTGTAATTTTTGCAACTTGTCTGGTGTGTCAACAAAAAAAATCACTTAAGGGCCGGCCGAGTGGCATGTTGGTTAAGACTTGGCTTGGGATGCCAGCTCTGTGCAGCAAGGCCCCAGTTTGGATCCCACGTGAGGGCCAGTGATGCTGCGCCCTCTACAGCTAAGATGGTGAACAACAGCTCGACCTGGAGCTGGGATGCTGTGAGTCACCGGCCACGGCATAGGCTGCAGTGGGGCTGGCAGGCAGCTGGCATGAGCTTTCGTGAGCTGCCATGAGCCACCGTGAGAGACCGTCCAATGGCCGGCGAGCGACTGCCTCACCCAGGAAGAGTGCAATGATGATGCCAACATGGGCCAGTGAAGCGACGTCCTCAACAGCTAGACTGAAAAGCAAAAAGGACAGCAACTTGTCTGTTCCCCTTCCCCGAATCCCCAACACTGTTCCCCTTCCCCTATTCCCCAATAAAAACCTTTTTAAAAAGAAAAAAGAAAAATCACTTAAAATGATGGTTAATTTTTAATGTCTCATGAAATTTTCATGGCAATTCAAGCACAATTGTTAAGAATGTGAATTTAATGGATGTAAGTGGGATAAAAGTTTATAAATGAGCTCTGCAACAATTATTATGGTTAATAAAATATACCTGCTTAAAAATAGTTTCCAAGGACCGGCCAAGTGGCTCAGTTGGTTAAGAGCTTGCTCAAGAGTTTGAGCTCTGAGCAACAGGGTCCCTGGGTTGATTCATGGCCCGAGCTGAGCTGCCGCTGAGTTGCCAACTGGTGGCAGGATGGCTCAGCTAAAAAAAAAAAAAAAAAAAAAATTTCCAAAATATTTTTGTAACTTTAACCTTAAATGACAATCATTCATTGAATACCTAGATCATTTCCAAATAGGAGAAAATACTGAAAAATTAATTGCTGACCATGCTTAAGTTTATCTATTTTTGGTTTTCTATTAAAGAGAAACTAAAGATATTTGTATCTGTTAATAACATGTTCTTTTTGCCACATTAAAGATTATACTATGGAGCTGGCCGAGTGGCGCATTGGTTAAGAGCTGGCTTGGGACGCCAGCTCTGTGCAGCAGGGCCCCGGTTCGGATCCTACATGAGGGCCAGTGACACTGCCCTCTACAGCTAAGATGGTGAACAACAGCTCGACCTGGAGCTGGGCTGCCGTGAGTCACTGGCCATGGCATAGGCTGCAGTGGGGCTGCAGTGGGCTGCCATAGCTACCGTGTGTGGCTGGCAGCCAGCGTGAGTGGCCGGCAGCTGGTGTGAGCTGCCAAGAGCTGCCATGAGCGGCCGTCCAGAGGCTGGCGACTGATCTGCCTCACCCAGGAAGAGCGCAATGTTAATGCCAACATGGGCCAGTGAAGCAACGTCCTCCACAACTAGACTGAAGAACAAAAGGACAGCAATTTGTCTGTTCCCCTCCCCCAATTCCCCAATAAAATCTTAAAAAAAAAAGGTTATACTATGAAAAGGTATATGTCTCTAGAAATTATATATTCATAAATTTGTAATCTAGTATACAATGTTAGTATGTAGCAGAAGTTCACAATTGCTTACTTCTTAGCTTACATTGGAAATTAAGGTTACTAAAAGTTAAGAATTCTAACCCATATATGAAGGTTTGACAATTAAGTTTGTGAACTTGTTGCAATGATGTTGCTAACCTTTTTTGATATTAGAGGGATTATTTATTATGAATTTGTATCAACTGGATAAACAGTTAACCAGGTTTACTATTTGGAAGTGCTGAAAAGGCCATATGAAAAAGTTAGACAACCTGAACTTTTTGCCAACAATTCATGGCTCTTGCATCACAACAATGCACCAGCTCACATGGCACTGTCTGTGAGGGAATTTTTAGCCAGTAAACAAATATTTGTGTATTGGAACATCCTCCCTACTCACCTGATCTGGCCCCCAATGACTTCTTTCTTTACCAGAAGATACAGGAAATATTGAAAGGAAGGCATTTTGATGACATTCAGGACATCAAGGGTAATACACCAACAGCTCTGTTGACCATTCTGTTATGGGCCAAGGGAGTAGCAGCCATCCCCCTCCCCCCACCATTGAAAAACTTTTAAGTTTTCTTTCCTATAGAAATGTTAAGTCTTTTAATCCCTAATTTCTTAGTTCCTTATTCCCTGGCTTTGATTACTCTTCTAACCAGTTTCTAAATCCTAGACTAAAGATTGTTCCTCCTAGCCTGAATCATAGAAGTCTCCTATCCCGCTGCTTCTTGATTGTTTTGCAAATCAGTTTCTTAATCATAAACAATAGATTGTTTTTAATCTGAATCATAGAAATCTCCTACCCTTGCTTCAGAGAACTACTTAAACGCCTGTGACTTCCCAATATTCCCCAAGCCATTCTGGACCTAACTCTTGGATAATTCCGTCCCAGAGATTAAATAGGTTTTATCATTTCCCGAGGCCAATAAGCCTAATGATTCTTTCCAAACCCATTCTGGCCCAGCTCCTGGACAATTGACTGCCACCTAAGTGACCAGTTGAATAGCCACAGGCTCCATGAGAGCTAATGGATTTATTAATTCAAATCTATTTTTCCTCATTCAGGGGCCTTGGGGATATAGATGATACCCCAGCAAGGTTGGAACCAAAGAAGCGAGCACAGTCTTCCAAGTGGATCTCGAGACCCCTTCCTCTCATCTGAGATCAGCTAGAGTGAGAGTTCTGTGAATCCCCCAATAAGCAGGCACACCTCTACGCCCCTGCCTAGCAGGAAGCAGATACAGAAGAAAGACCTCCTGTCCTTCAACTTCCCATAGAGATTTTAATGGGATCACATCTCTCAAGGGGAAAACAAGGCAGGCAGTTAGAGGCAGGCATTGAGTCTCTGCATTCCTGCACGTCCAACGCATTCCACAATTGTGACCACCCAAAAGACCTCCCCAGTCCACCCAAAACTTCCCTTTTTCATTGTAATCATCTACCCCTGCAGGGAAAAAAATGGGTACAAAATACCCAACTGAATTAGACCAGTCACTCACACCTACACAGTCTAAGAAGACCCTTGTCAATCACAGGTGTCAATCAAGTGGTCCCACGCCCAGAGAAGAACAGCCCATTCTAGAGAAAAGGGATAAAAACTCCAAGTCCTTGCCAGTCAGTGCTTTTTGAGCTTTTTCCTTTGCTTGGCTCACTGCAAACTCTTGGGAGTGTACTTTTTCTCCTAATAATGCCACCTTGGGCCTTGAGGTGGTTGGCCCATTCCTAATTCTTTGCAGTGTACTATCTCTTCTAATAAACTGCTTTTTCACTACTTTACCTCAGTATCTCATTCAATTCTTTGTTCGAGATGCCAAGAACCTGGACATCACCCTGAGAAGGGCCCACTCTCCGGCAACAATTCCAGAAAAAAGAATTCCAAAATTGCTTTGAAGGGTGGACTAGGTGCTGGCATCAGGGAGTACTTCGAGGGTGACCATAGTGATATTCATCAATGAGGTATGTAGCACTTTTTCTAGAATGAGTTTGTGAACTTAATTGTCTGACCTCGTATGTAAAGGATATTACTAGAAATAATAAGGATAAAGGGAAAAACTGTATGCCAAGTATACTAGGAAAGTGTGTTTTCAGTCATGAAAGGTATGAAGTGTGAGATGTATTTTTGTTAAGGAAAAAGGAGAGTAATGTTGTCCTAATTTAGAGGTTATTTAAAGTTTATTTTAGACTAGGAAAAAAGATAATAAAATACAAAAACCTAAATAGGTATAGAAAATTAGGAAAAAAGAGAGAAATAGGGATGGAGGTAGAGAAAAAGAGAGAGATTCTTATCTTGTATGGTCAAGCTGGTGAAAATTGAATTAATTTATTATAAGAGTTTTTAAAATAAGCTTTAAAAGCAGTAGTGTGCCTATGCAAAACTAGAATTTAAGTTTCTCTGTTAAAAGTACAAAGGTTTCTTGGATTATTATACTTTTTTTTTTTTTTGCCTGTTAAGTAACTTGCCTGGGAAACAAGGATTCTGTGTCTTATCAGGATAATTACCTGTGCTTCGTGTTCTTTATCAGGTCTGAGATTACTTAAGAGAACTGAGTCTTCTCAATATTCAAAGAGATAAGGTTTTTCCCTCAAGTGTGTTACTTTCTATATTCCAATCTTTTATTGTCACTTTGGTTAAATAGGTAACTAAGTATGTTTCATAGTAACCTGTGATCCCATTTAATCAGTGTTCAAAACTTTTGCCATTTTTTTACAACTTTCCCAAATCAAATTCTAAATAAAGTCTTTTTTTACCTTAAACTGACTTGAGGTTTCCAAAATGGCCTCTGGAAAGTCTCAAAGATTTGTTCTCTGTCGTTATAAATAGAGAAATGTTAAACTAATCAGGTTTATTTGACATGTTAAATTACATGGGAAAACACTGTCGAATGAAAGTATTATTTAACAGTTCCTTGGGCTATGTTTGTATGGGTCTATGTTATTAATGTGTGTTCCAGAAATTGCATAAAATTTCTAGGAATCTGACATGTCCTGGTATAATGTTATCGGTCATAATTCCAGACATCATCTTAAAATACTGTACATCACAGAAATCACCAAATTTTTCTGTCAATTGCATTTAAATGAACTTTATCAGATCTTCAACCACACCATTTTGTCTTTTGTTAGCCACAGATAGTTTTTATTTTACTCTGATTCTTCTGTGAAAATGTTTGAACCTGCTAACCCCCAAATCAAGCAGAACAAGAATTAATTAAATGAGGCTACATGAACTAATGCAATTGTTTATAACTTTACATTAAAAAAATTTTCATTTACAGGTGACATTCAATATTTTGTTAGTTTCAGGTGTACAGTTATAGTGGTTAGACATTTATGTAACTTACGAAGTGATCCCCCTGATAGTTCCAGTACCCACCTGACACCACAGTTTATAACTTTTTAATGACTTTTTGTTTAATAATTACTGGAATGTTTAAAAAAATAAAAGATCTATTATTATTATTATTATTATTATTATTATTATTTTCAGATGTACAAATCAATGCAGTAGTTATCCTTTTCACCCCTCACAAAGTGACAACCCTCCTCCCCCCATCCACTGCCCGCCCCACCACTGATATCATCCATCAAAAGATCTTTTCTTGGCCGGCCGAGTGGCGCGATGGTTAAGAACTCGCTTGGGATGCCAGAGGACCCCGGTTCGGATCCCACATATGAGGGCCAGTGACACTGCCCTCCACAGCTAAGATGCTGAACAACAGCTCAACCTGGAGCTGGGCTGCCATGAGTCGCCGGCAACGGCGTGGGCTGCAGTTCCTGTGGCAGTGGATTGCCATGGGCTACCCTGTGTGGCCAGCAGCCAGCGTGAGCGGCCAGCAGCCGCAGTGAGCGGCCGTCCAGAAGCCGGCGACTGATCTGCCTCGCCAGAGAAGAGCGCAATGATGGTGCCAACTTGGGCCAGTGAAGCAACGTCCTCCACAGCTAGACTGAAGAACAAAACAACAGCAACTTGTCTGTTCCCCTTCCTCCAATTCCCCACCGCTGTTCCCATCCCCCCAATTCCCCAATAAAAAAAAAAATCTTAAAAAAAAAAAAGATCTTTTCTTTCCCTACGCTATCCAAATACATATTTTCAACTGTGTGCTACCTTTAAAAATGGTTTCTCAGGAGGCTGTGCACATTTTAAAACCCTAGCAGGCAGGATTCAAAAGAAATTGTGCCTTTTCATCTGTTTATGAAGACAGGGTCTGAGCCACACAAAATGTCATCATTTTGTAGTTACCCTTATTTTTCTTCAATTGCAGTCTCTTTCTGCTGGCTTCTAAGATTATTTACTAGCTTGACTCCAAATGACTACTTGATTCTTATGATTTATTAAAAAATGAAGGCTAATTCCCTTTTCCAGGCTAGGCCTAATTGTAATTCTTTAATAATAAATAGGGAGACAGATTTTCAGGACTCAAAGAGAGAGAAACCAGTTAGAAGAAGTAATCTTTGGTTCTCTTTATATTCTCCCGAAGTCATTGCTAAAGCACATCCAATTATGCATGCTAGTTTCAGCCTTCCACTGATGAGATTCATTTATCTTTTCATACATCTTAACAGTTACGGATTTATGTTTTGTTTAGTGGAATAAGGAAGTATTTGTTTGTCATCCAGAACAAAACTGGTAGCATGATATTGCATGACCGCTTTAAAGGGAAGAGGTGTTTTGATCCCCTTAGCTATTTCCCCTGGAGCAGAAATTACTCACAGTGATAACATCCAATTATAATCCCATTATATCATTTGAGGTAGGTTTCATGAGTAAACTATTTAAAAATAAAATAGGAAGCATGCATGATTTGCGGGCAAGGTTTTTTTTTCCCCCAGAAATTTTGTACTATATGCTTTATTTGATGCAATATATGCATTTTATCTTTTTGGGAAAGGTATTTATCCATCCCAGATTATTTTGTTGGGCTATAATGGACAATAGTCACAATTTATTCTTCCTATTTGTTTCCTATAATAGAGAAAAGATCATCAACGTGGTGTGTTGGGGGCTTCAGGCCTAGAAAAGGGAAATTGACCAATGACTTTTGACTCAGACTTTTGACTATTTCCCCAAACTAACATCACCTTTAAAAGAAAAAGATTTCCCAGGGTTTAAGATATTCTAAAGAATATGCTATAGGACCTCTGTTCAGAGTGGTGGGGTAGACACATACGCTTATCTTTGTTCCCTTCCCAAATCCCAATAAAATATTAACAAAACAAGTTTTAAAGGGTATAAACCAGTAAGGGGAAAGAAAAAGAAGATGAGATAACAATAGATGAGAAATGTCGAAATATTGTAAGATATGCAGGCAGTGGGGTGAGTGGTAACTTAGCTTAAGGAAGGGAGCTGACACCTAAGTGCCTACAAAAGGGAAAATCAGCAAGAAGCAAGCTGGTTCTTGCCCTAGAATCTGGAAGAGACTAGTAGCTCTGAGGGCAGGACTGCATAGCAGGACTATAAATAGGAAGACTGGCTGGAAGTCTGTACATAAAGTTGTGAAAAATCCCATATCTTCTCCCCCAGGCCAGGAAACCAGATCACTATTCCTTCCCAATCCCAGAAGAAGAATGGAAGGATTCTCTTTGGGAGAATGAGTCAGAGAAGCTCTGGACTTGGGACTCAAGGCAGAGCTAAGGGCAAGGAGTACAATGCCATAAAGAAAACAAGGAGATTAAGTAAAAGTCTGAAGCAGTAAGCTAGTCCCCTAAACTCCCAACCTGCCCCTACTGATCTCCTTAATTTCTGGCTGCCCAAATTACCTCCCACGCAGGCTGGTAAGATTCCTTTCTTAGATACATGTCTGAAGCAGTAGAAAAGACCTACATATACTAATAGTTGAGTCCCACAGTGAAATGGCCAATGTTGTCCAATTCCTGGTGGTGAGGTCCACTCATGCTCACAGATTTTTCCACTCAGCTTCTCAGTGCTTAAACCTCAAATACATACAATCAGCAAAGATTGCCAGATACTTGATGAAAGCCACGAATGTGAGCAACAGCTCAAAATAAACACTTAGAGAAGAGGAACTCAGAGGTAAGAGGCAAAACAAAATAAAATGTAAACTATAATGAACATCTCAAAGAAGTAAGAGAAAATATCACATCTGTGGAACAAGCAATGATGCTACAATAAAGAAATAATCAGAGAATAAAAACAGAGCCCCTGAGATGAATAAAACATTTCATAGAAAACTTAAGAGATAAATTGAGGAATATCCCCAGATATAGAATTAAAAAGACAGAGATGAAAAATAGGAGGAAAAGATGAGAAAATTAAGAGGATGAAGAGATCAACATCCAATTAATAGGAATTCTTAAAAGGAATTACAGAGGAAAAGGAAATATAAAACAAACTCACAAAACTTAAGGACACAGGTTTCCAGATCAAAAGGACTAAGTTCCTGGCACAATTGGTATGGAGTAAAATTCATACCAGTGCACATCATCACGAAATTTCAAACACCAGGGATAAAGAAAAAATTTAAGGACAATGATATTCATCCTAGAATCCTATATCAAGTAAAACAGTTAAGTTTGAGAGGATGAAGGGGAAAAAAAGACATTCTCAGATATGCAAAGACTAAAAATACTTTACCTCTCTGTACCCCTTATGAAGAAGCCTTTGAAGGACATGTTCCATTTTTTAAAAGAACAAATAAGAAAGGAAACAGGGCCCTAACACAGACAGAAGTGAAGGAAATCCCCACGATGAGGGAGCAGTGTTGTCCAACACTGACAGCCGTGCCACAGGTTAAAGGGAAGCCAAACCAGATTGCAGCAAGCGGGTGAAGGGCCCCAGGAGTGTGGTCTCCATGAGGAAAATCAAACTTAGAGATGGTCTGGAATGCCTGAACCTACTGAAGGGGGCTGGACAACTCTGAGACTCTGGGTAATTAATACATGAGTAAGTACATGGAAAGCTAAGTAAACAAAAAACAAGGCAATTATTAAAACCAAGAAAAACAAAAAACTTAAGAATGGAAACACAACCAAATTATCCTATCATATACTCATCTGAAGATTTGTGCTTGCTTATAAAGAGGAATAACAATGGCAGGGGAAGTTGAGAGAGAGCTAAATCTTAGAAAATGTCTGGGATTGAAAATCAAGAAATAGTAGAATAAACATGCTCTTGAGATATATGGCAGTGAAAACAAGAATAAATAGCTACTGAAGTTAAAAGGGGATTACCTCTAATGTTAGGCATTAGATGAGAAAGATTTTTCATCATTACATTTATAACATTTTATTTGATTTAAAAAATATATACATATGTATTTTGTGATAAAAAGAAAGTTAAAAAAATAAATTATATAAGAAAAAGAACTAAAAGACATACTCCAAAATGTTTACAGTGGTCATTTATAAACACTTTTCAGAATTTTTATTTACTTTGTATTTTTTGGCATTTTCTAAGTTTTCTTCTTTTGGCCTATATGACTTTTGCAATTAGCAAAATAATAAATAATTACATACACACAGAGGACTATGCAGAATCACTAAAAAAAGGTGATTATTTTGAAGTCTTCAACATTCCTCTGTATGCATGAACTCATTAATATTTGTTGAAACATTCTGTCATTTAACTTTATAATCATCTTTCTCCTATGCAGCTCACCTGTACCCAGAGCAGTGATCCCTCAAATTTTAATGGAAAGGAGTTAAATATTTTCACTGATTATAATGAGCTGCATTAAAATGGTATATAATCCACATAAAAAGTAACCTGAGAGACTATCTCAGTACAATGCTGTTTTGGTGGAATCATTTTTATTACATAATTAATTTTTTAAAAAGACCAAACACTACTCCTACAAGAAGAGCATTTATAGTACTTGGAATAAAACACAAGTTGTCCAGCTCCTGGGACACTGCATCCTATGCAGGTTTCTGTTTGGGAGACTAAAGGGCAGGATAAACTGGGGAGGAGATTCACTGGGGCCATGAGTATTGAGGAAGCAAATTTGGCCAGCTCTAAGATGACAGACCTTTGAACTTCCAGGTCCGAAGGGTGTCGGGGCCCTGCATCTCACTCCCATGTGGGGCCCAGAGCAATAGCGAGGGGCCTCTTGGATGGCATGTAGCTGCTGGGAAAACCGAACCCTAATTGCCCTGCCTTGGGACTCAGTGAAGCTCAAAAAAGGAGCTTCCTGACTGTGAACGAACCACGCCAGCTTGGGCCCTAACTCCTGTATGAACATCTCAGTCATGACCATGATGGACTGAAGCTCAAAGATCTTTTTCAAGTTTTCTAGTTTCTCGAGTTTATAGTTTCTTGAGATGCTTGAAAGCTCCTGGGTGGGGGATCAGCTAAAGAAGTTAAAAAAAGACTCATTGCCTTACCACTCAGGGAGGTGGGGTTTAGAGACAAGTTTTGTTTGATTTAGAAAAATAAAGCAAAGTTTCTTGCACCCATTTAGGGTACAGCAAATTTATGTCTACTACACTATTTAATCTAGACTTGTCTGCTCTGATTAGAATGTGACTGGAGAGTGGGAAGTAGGAGGGATCCTGGGAGCCCTAGAGATTAAACTATTTACCTGAAAATGACTCTGGTTCCATGATTCAGATCACCATTAGCCCTGAAGGGAAGCCCAGGTGTTTCGGTTTTCCGTGACTCAGACGATTGGGACAGACCTCCCTGTCTTCATAGTCTTGTTTCGCTATAATGTACACCATCATGATTTTTGTGGTCGTCCCTGCAATCTTGTTTTCTCTATTAGTATTAAATCATTAAAATCTCTTTGTGTTAGTATATGAGGGACATGGAAAACTGTATGAAGAAACATAGCCTCAGAAAGTAACTGACACTGGTAAATCAAAATTGTTTGTATCAATAGAAGGAGGCATTGACATAGATTTTGTCAAAGGGCATCAATAATCACTTGCCAGTGAAGTAGGGACATTTCCTTGAAGCCGCTAAGGATTTTGGGAGACTGTGGTCAGGGCTGCTGCACTGATGCTGGAGTTTGGCTCAGGGGTACAAAGGGCCTAGTCTCAGCTCTGCTGTGGCTCCTAGGAGAATACGCAGGGGTGGGGGAGACGGGAGGGTGGGGGTAAACGGTAGAGAGGGGACAAGACCTCCAGCCCTCCAGAGGAACCCAGATGCTGAAATGTTAGGATGAAGCAATTTCCTTACCCAATTAATGGAACTGCTGCCCTTCCTGGAGCTGTGTAACAGCCTTGTGAAACAGAACCAGCACTGCTTGCAGCTGCTCCCCCAACGGGTCAGAGTGACTTTCTGTGGTGGGAACATTGCCTGTCTCAGGAGCAGGGCTTGACCCCAATCCAAAGACGGCATTTTGTTGGCCCCTGAGAGGTGCACAGGACACTGGCAAGTGGTAAATAATTTGGGTTTGCCTCATTCAGACCAGTGTATTTTTCCCCTTAAGGATTAGTGATCAATTTCTGTTCTTTTTCCTCTCAATATCCCTGTAATTTAAACTCCTGCTGTTTGCAAGATAGCAAAATAATTTCTTCCCTGGGCCTCTTGCAATCTCCAGCAATCCAAACTCCAGCAATTGTCTAACTTTTGCACTTAATTCACTCTATGGTCTTGCTCTCGTTATGTTTTGAGTCAGGTCACTGGTTCATACTGAAAGGAAATAATCTGATTTAACATACATCAGAGGAATTACTTCTTTTGTGCTGCCAATACTGTGCTACTGAGTCTCTAGCAAGAGCTACAAGTTACAGTGTTTGAAACCTTTCACTGGATCATTAAGCCTGATAAATAAAATAGCACCAGCCTCGTGAAATCTGCCTGTACATGCCCGCCAGGTACAGAGGTTGTAACTGGCATTTGCCACACTCAGTTTCTTCTCTGCCTTTGCTCCTGCTGTTTTCTCAGCCTGCAGTGCAGACACTGAAATGGGCTGGATGTGTGGTGAAAACTGGCAAAGAGAAAAGAGGTTGGAGGGATGAACTAAATCCCAAAGACTGCGATTTAGGACTTGATCCCCCACACAATGGGAAACTATTCATACATGTCAAACTGGAGAGTAACACGATCAAACACTTTTTTTAAAAATCATTCTAAATTAGATTCAGGGACTGCTGCTAGAGAGCTGACAGGTAATCCAGATGACAGATGATGGTGGGGTATGGAGAGAACCACAAGAGCTCAAGAGATATTTAGGAAATTTGACTCATCGAGTTTGGTGATTACCCCGAGATAAAGGGAAAAGGAAAGGTAAACCATACCAGCTTTTGTTTATCAAGTGCTTACAAAGTGCTAGCCGCTTAATAAACATTACCCATGATTCTCACAGGGGTCTTATAGGTAGGTATTATTTCCACTGACGGATGACAAATACGAATTCCAGAGAAGAAAAGTTACTCGCCCAAAGTAATATAGCTTGTAAGTGGCAGAGTTGGGATTCGGATTCAGGTCCATTCCAGGGTATTTTCAGTATAACACATTAGCTTGTAAAGAGTGAAGTGAAAAGGGAAGAAATTCTATTGAGACCCAATTCTCACCTTTTGACATGGTATAACTTCTTTGTCGACCATTTGTCTGTTTTAGTTCCTGATATAGCTGTGCAACCCCCTTTTTAAAATATATTTATTTTAGAAGTGTGAGTTTTCTCTAAGAGTTTGGTCTAATACCGAGCAATGCCATTGAACAATTAGAGACTATTTTAAGAATTAATATGTGTGGTGTGCAAACAACTGATCAAATAATTCTGGATGGCTTTTGATTTCTTTGTGAGTACTTTCTGAACACTCTATTATTTCTATTATTTTTAAGCTCCCTGGATAAATGCAATCAGAACCTTGGCTGGATCTCACTTCCCCTTTGCACATTATAAACAATTGTTCTTCCCATTTTGGTCAAGTTACAAAAATCCTTCCTCAATTTTCACAATAATTTGGCATTCAACATTGAGAAATGATAATGAAATAGCTAACTGATCTTCAAATATGTGATGAAATGTAACTTTGTTTGCATAGAGATGGAAGCGTTCCTGTTTTAATTTCCTCTTTCCAGAAGCATATTCTGACTTAATTTTTTTATTAAGTAAGATTTTTGGGTTTAAGGTTCTCTATGATCCTTTCAATTGTGCCAATTCTACTGCATTGTCATTAAATTTCCTTCCATTGAACTAGAAATTAGTGATTTCAATCTTTAAATTAGCTCTGGTAACAGCACAAAAATTTTGGAGGAGGAGAGAAGAAATTGTTGAAAATAGAGGAATAAAATCTTACACTTGGGTTGTATTTTCTCCCTCTTGACAAACAAACATTGCTTCCCTTAGCAAGCAAATAAGACAATATGCTTAATTTCTTATTAACAATAATTTATACGTACACATTGAATTGAAGATGGTGCTAGTCTTCCTTTTGGCACCACTCCAAGTTGGCTTGGATGCAGTCACACTATCTTCTCACCTTCTGCCCTCCCACCCCACCTCAGGTCAATATTATACCTCTGTGAGGTGGCTGGTTGCTGGCATGGGAATAGTCTATTTCCAACTCAGTCAGATAGGAACTGAACTCACAAACATAGTGCCATTTGCACTCAGGTCTCACAATGGCCTAACCCAAAGATGATGGGGGCCGGTGTCAGAGTCACACACATTTATTTTGAAAAATAGTTTCCTTGACAGCTGATTCAAAATGATTTTCCATTAAACACTAACTTGGTAAATTAGAAATGTTATAAAAACAGACTGGCAAACTCTAATTTGCTTTTAAAAAATGAATAAATTTTCAACATCTAGCAAGTGAAGATATTTTAAAGTTTTCCCTTAAATGTATTCTCTTCTAAAATAGAAAAGTTTACACACACACACACACACACACACACACACACACACACACACACACACACGAGTACTAAATTTTGTGGGAAATCATGGGAATAAAATAAACCTAAATACAGAAAAACTACACTTAAAGTATCTTCCTTATGTAAGAAATTCAATCACACTGCAAGTTAAATATCCTCTGTGTACTGTGGTGTATAGAACCTGGTTTGGACCTGAATTTCACGAGGGAACATGGCTTCCTAAATAGCCTCCTTACCTTCAGTTTCTCTCCCCTCAACCCACTCTGCACCCAGAGCATGCCAGTCTTGAACTCAGAGGACTCAGTGTTTACAACACACACATGTCAATCACATGTCATTTATGACTTTATTGTCTATCACTGGGATTTACTGTCATAGTGTCCTTATATTTGTCATTATGAGCACTTTGAGGGCTTGAAGGCTTCTTTGCTTTCTCAGTGAGAAGCACATTCATGGGTCAATGTGGACACCAACAACATTATTAAATTCACTGTGTAAAAAATGAATTTCACCTACAGTTGAGGAGTTACTCTCTTCTTTTGACCACAAGTGTTAAAATAGGATTACAAATGATGCAAGAAATTAATAAAAAGTTACAAATAAAAACCAACTACAAATTGTGGACAGACTAGCCTCTCAAATATTAGAAAACAATTACAAGATAACCTAGAATTTTAAAAAGAGAGAATTTTTTTTTTTTTAATAAAAGTTAACTTGGGGGCCAGCCTAGTGGCACGTTGGTTAGGAGTTGGCATGGGATGCCAGCTCTGAGCAGCAGGGCCCCAGTTCGGATCCCACATGAGGGCCAGTGACACTGTGCCTTCTATAGCTAAGATGGTGAACAACAGCTCAACCTGGAGCTGGGCTGCAGTGAGTTGCTGGTGGCGCAGGCTGCAGTGGGGCTGCAGTGGGCTGCCATAAGTTACCGTGAGTGGCCGGCAGCTGGTGTGAGCTTTCGTGAGCTGCTGTGAGTTGCCGGAGCGGCTGTCCAGTGGCCGGCAACTGATCTGTCTCACCCGGGAAGAGCACAATGATAATACCAACATGGGCCAGTGAAGTGATGTCCTCCACAACTAGACTGAAGAACAAAAGGACAGCAACTTGTCTGTTCCCCTTCCCCCGATTCCCCAACACTGTTCCCCTTCCCCGATTCCCCAATAAAACCTTTAAAAAAAAGTTAACTCGGGCCTCTGGAATAAATTAGAATTGAGGCCATATGTTTGAGACAGAGGATTCCTTATGCCAACGTAGATGAAAACAATTTGAAGGTATAATTCAACAGTTTATTTAAAGTTAGTAAGGGAAAAACAATTTCCACTTCAATTGCCAAGAAATTATATATGAGTAATGATATTATGAAAGAAGGTCCTGTGTAGGATTTGGTTATGAATTGAGTAATTCATCCATTAATTAATTCAATATATAATAAAAGTCGATTGATTGAATATCTTCTATGTAAGAGGCACTGAATTAACGTTGATGGTACCAAGGTGAAAAAGCATGACTGTTTTCCTCCACAGCACCTGCAAACCAACAGTTACAATCCAGTGGAATGGTTGCTTTAATGTTGATCTGTACAAAGTGCTGATGGAGCATGGAAGGAACCTGATGTCTGTGGGGAAGAGGCAGGAAAGCCTGGATTGCTTATGAGGAGACCTGACCCATCTCTAGACTTTGATAGTTGGACACTGGAGTAGTCTGGTGGATTTCTCTCTACTCTCTGCCCTGCTCTTCTAGTCTCCAGGAAGTGGCTGCTCTTAACTTGCAGGAGGCCCCATACAACTCAGGAGGGGATCTCTTTCAGCTTTCCTTCCTCTCCTCCCAACTTTCTTCCTGCTATGCTCTGAGTAAAGACCCGTAGGAGAGAGTAAATGGGTGAATGCAGACCTGCTCTGTGGCTGGGTGTCCTTGGAATTTTAATCTGTCACACTGGCCCATATGTGGCCATTAAATGTTGACTAAAATTTAGCTAATTTTTTCTTACACTCATCTTCAGTGGGTTCTCCTTCTCCTTGTTCCAATGATGAAATCAGCTGTGGATCTCTTCTTTCCTGGAAAGGGCTCATTACTTTGTGGAATTTCCTCATATTTCTTTTCCTTCTATGTTCCCTGTGTCTTCAGCTCTCTAAAGCCCTTTTAAAAACTATGTCTGGGGCCGGCAGAGTGGCTCAGTTGGTTAAGAGCGCAAGTTCTGAGCAACAGGGTCACTGGTTCGTTTCCCACATAGGTCAGTGAGCTGAACCCAAGCTGAGCTGCTGCCAAGCTGCCAACAGGTGGCAGGATGGCTCAGCTGGTGAGAGCACATGCTCCTAACAACAAGGTTGCTGGTTAGACTCCCGCATGGGATGGTGGGCTGTGCCCACCCACAACTAAGATTGAACATGGCACCTTGAGCTGAGTGGCCGCGAGCTGCCAAAGGGCAGCCGGATGGTGATTGGACTTGGAGCTGAGCTAGCTGTGCCCTTCACAACTAAGATTGAAGAACAACAACTTGGCTGTTCCCCTTTCCCAATTCCCTAATAAAATCTTTTTTAAAAACCCCAAAAAACAAAACTATGTCTGGCATAACATGAGATTGACAGTCTTTTGTGGCTTTCTACAACTAAATCAAAAGCAGAACTGAGATTTGTTCTTAATAATTTGAGACTTGTGACTTTACAAACAAAACCACTTACAATTAACTGGGTAACTAAGGTTCTGAGAGGAGAAGTGATTTGCCAAAGTGCCAAAAAAATTAGGTACGGGTTATCTTAGTTCGAGCTGTCCTAACAAAACACCGTAGACTGGATGGCTTAAACAAAAGATTCTTTTCTTATAGTTCTGGATGCTGGAAGTCCAAAATCATCAGGGTGTCAGCATGGTCATGTTCCAGTGAGAGCTCTTCCTGGCTTGCCTTCTCACTGCGTTCTCACATGGCAGAGAGAGAGCTCTGGTGTCTGCCTCTTCTGGTAAGGGTATCAGTTTTATTGGATCAGGACAACACCTGTACAACCTTATTTAAGCTCAGTCATCTTATTAAAGGCCCTCTCTCCAAATACAGTCACATTGAAGGTTAGGGCTCTAACATATGAATTTAGGGGAGACACAACTGAATCCATAGCAGGAGTCAGGCTGAATTATAATCCCAAGGTGAAGACTGGGAAGGTAAATATGGGTCAAGGAATTCAGGGTCATGTTCTAGTTGAAATAAACTTTAAAGTTGGGAAAACCTGAGTTTAAATTCTGGCTCTGCACCAAAACTGTGGGATCTTGTGAAGAGTCTTCACTTCACTGAGCCTCAGTTTCCTGGGAGATGTGAGAGTTCACTATCCTAGCTCTTGGCATATTAGTACAGGCTTTATGAGAGTTTGTTTCTTTCAGAGTCCCTCCTGTCCTTGTCAACCTCATTCTCACCTCAGCAACTTCTGAAAAAATGATTCAGCTTGTTCTCTGGGTGATCAGCCCTTGGTTTCTTCATATATGAGGTCATATATGAAAAGTGTCTTTGTTGTACCTGTGAGATTTTAATTTATGGAAGTGACTGAATGATGACACAGAGAAATTAATGTCATTAAAGAAAACTTATGGCTACAGTTCCCAAGAGGAGGGGACGTATCATGCCAGGCAGGGCCACACAGAAAAGCATCCTAGTTAGTCAGGAGGCTGGAGGGAGGGGAAAGGTTGGCCTAGAGACTTTCTTGTGATTTCCATGGGAAGGTAGGGGTGAGCCAGGGTTAACACCTTTGATTGGCAAATCTGAATAATTTCAGTGGGCCCCAGGCTATCAGGATGGTCTCTAGTTGTTTGACATTTGGCCCTGGAGTGATTTAGAGCAGGAGAAATATCGGCTTGGTGTGTGAGAGTTGACTTGGTGTGATAAAGGAAGTGGTTGGGAGTGTGGGTTCTGGATTGGTCAGTGTGCGTATGAAAGGCATGTTCCCAGGCAAGTTATTTACTCTGGTCTCCAGGAATTAGCTAGCCCCAGGAAGAGCAGTCTCTCTCCAGCCAGCAAGGCCCCCAAGATGTCAAACCATCAGAAAATACAGGAAATAAAAACATGATTGGGCCGGCCGAGTGGCGCATTGGTTAAGAGTTGGCTTGGGACGCCAGCTCTGAGCAGCAGGGCCCCGGTTCAGATCCCACATGGGGGCCAGTGATGCTGCACCCTCTACAGCTAAGATGGTGAACAACAGCTCGACCTGGAGCTGGGCTGCTGTGAGTCGATGGTGACGGCGTAGGCTGCAGTGAGCTGCCGTAAGCTACTGTGAGTGGCCGGCATGAGCTGCCAAGAGCCACTGTGAGCAGCTGTCCAGTGACGAGTGACTGATCTGCCTCACCTGGGAAGAGCATAATGATACTACCAACATGGACCAGTGAAGCGACGTCCTCCACAACTAGACTGAAGAACAAAAGGACAGCAACTTGTCTGTTTCCCTTCCCTGATTTCCCAATGCTGTTCCTCTCCCCCAATTTCCCAATAAAATCTTTAAAAAATAAAAGAAACAAAGATTAAAAAAAAAAAAAAGAGGAGGACCTTCTAGACTCTGTTGGAGATGGGGGTGGCAAGACTAGGGAATAAGAAGAGTAGTCTGGAAGGAGCCATCTTTGTTGGGGAACAGACATGCCTGTTCTGGGGCTGAAAGAGAGGGAGTCCCATTCTGAAGTCCCATAAGGGATCAATTATAGGTCACCAGGTGAAAGAGAAGACAAGCAGGAAATCTATTCTCCCTGACTGGGCTTCCCACCTGCCTCAGCAACAACCGTCTCCAGGGTGGGGAAAGGGACAGTCTGTTGGCCTCTCCTTGGAAAGGACAGAGGCTCAGCAACAGTGTCAATGGCGATGATGGACAGGCCGTTTTCTTCAGTTTCCTGGGCTATCCAGCTTCAGGATGAAGTGAGAGTAAATAGGATAGATACTCTGGACTGAGTAAGTATTCTTGGATTCTTCGAACTTCGAAGAAAGGTGCTTACAGGAGATAGAACATAATTTTCTGTTAATGTGGCCAAATGGGACCTTAACTAGGAAAGCACCTCTGAAGGGCAAAGCAGGACACTAAGGCAGGGTGCCATCCAGGATTTAGAATTATGAAGTGCAGGTATTAGATAAATATCTTTTCTTTCCAAACTCAACCTGCCATGAAAAGGTTATCCATGATTGAATTAGCCCCATCAGAGTCCACATAATTTATATCATCAGAGTGATATAAACTTGGCTCTAGGTACCTCATTCATATTTCTCCAAAACCTCTCAAAATAAATAAAATAAAATAAAGAACTGCATTAATCTCTATGATCCTGGTCAGTTACTCATATTCCATCGTGCTCAATTTCCTCCTCTCTAAAACAAGAGTACGAATGTTTACTTTGAAGCTTTGTTGAAATCATACCATGAAAATTCTGGCAAATTTTAAATAGTCAAGAAATGATAGCTCCTTCTTTTTGCCCTCCCCAGTTCACTCTCCTCTCTAAACAGTACAAATAGTCATTATAAAGTCACCAGAACAATTAAACTGATATAGATTGAGCACTTACAGTGTGCTAAAGACTATTCTAAGTGCTTATGTATGATCTCACGATTTTATGAATTTAATAGACTTGAGAAAAATTCCAGGCTTTTAATGCATCACACGCCATAGTGTTGCCATATAACACTCTCCTGGCTGCCTGAATAAACCACAAATCCAGACAGACAAGATAATATGGTACGATTTTATCACAGTTGACTCAATTTGATACAAGAATAAGAATGAGAGAAATCAGAGAAAATTTGTTACCTTCATGGCATCTATTTATTAGTTAATTTTATAAACTTTTGAGGAAAAATAAACAATAAAAAGATACCAACTAGAAAGTCTAATATTAAAAGTTGATCACAGTAAACAAGATAGTAATGTATTGAAGAAGAGAAAAGACACATAGATCAACAGAATGGAATAGAGAGTCCAGAAATAGAACCATACAAATATGCCCAGTAATTTTTAACAAAAGAGCAAAAGCAAATCAGCAAAGGAAGGATAGCCTTTTCAGTAAATGGTGCTGAAGTAATTGGCCATCCGTTGGCAAAAAAAAAATGAACCTTGACCTACACCTCACACCTTATGCAAAAAATACTAAAAATTGATCATGAACATAAATGTAAAACTATAAAACTTGTAGAAAAGAACATAGGAGAAAATCTTTGAGACTAAGGACTAGGTAAAAAGCTCTTAGGCTTGACACCAAAATCATAATTCATAAGAGGAAAAACAGATAACCTGGACCTCATCAAAATAAAAAATTTTTCCTCTGCAAAAGACCCTATTCAAAGATGAAAGGACAGATTAGAGACTGGGAGAAAATATTTTCAAATCACATACCAGACAAAAGCATTCCACCTATAATATATAAATAACCTTAAAAACTCAGCATCAAAAATATCCAATTAGAAAACTGGACATTGACACAAAAAAGACATTCACAGACATTTCACCAAATAGGATATATGGTGGCAAATAAACACATGATAAGATTTTCAACATTGTTAGCCACTAGAGAAATGCAAGTTAAAACTACAATGAGATATCATTATACACATAAGAGAATGGCAAAAATTACAAAGAACAATAACACCAAATTCTGGCAAGGATGCAGAGAAACTGGATCACTCATAATTGCTGGTGGGAATGTAAAATATTATATTCTGGAAAATAGCTTAGCAATTCCTGTCAAAATTTAAAATGGACTAACCATACAACCCAGCAATCCACTCTTGGGTATTTATCCCAGAGATATGCTTATTTCCACATAAAAACTTGTACATAAACATTTATTGAAGCTTAATAGCCCAAAACTTTAAACTATTCAAATTTCCTTTATGGGTGAATGGTTACACAAACTGTGGTGTATCCACACCTAGAACAACACTCAGATATGAAAAAAACCCAAAACAATAACTATTGATACATGAAACATCTTGGAGGAAACTCAAGGAAATTATGTTGAATGCAAAACACCAATCTCAAAAAGATACATGCTGGATGATTCCACTTATTTAACATTTGCGAAATCACATAATAATAGAGATGAAGAATGCTGTATTGGTTGCCAGGGGTTAGGATTAGGGACAGGAGGGAGAAGGTGGGTGTGCCTATAAAGTGGTGACAGAAAGGAGTCATGTGGTGACGGGTACAGTTGGATATCTTGATTGTGGTAATGATCATCCAAATCTCCACATATGATAAAATAGCAGAGGGACACTCAGATGCACACACACACACACACACACACACACACACACGCACGTACGCACACATACACACATATGAGTAACTGGTGAAATTTAAATAAATTCTATACATTGTATCAATGTCAGTTTTTTTACTTTGATGCTGTACTATAGTCATGCAAGATGTTAACATTAGAGGAGGCTGATGGAAGAGTGTACAGGGTTCCTCTGTACATTTACAAACATCCATGAATTTATCATTATTTCAAAATGAAGAGTTAAAAAAAGCTGGTATGAACATTATAAAAATATAATTTATTTATGACAAAGAGGTTTGCCAGATAATACTGAAAGACTTTTATCTTTGTTAAACTTTCCTCAAAGTAAAACCTACTTCCTTCTCTTCCCTTTTATTGAAAATATTTTAACAGAATTACTTTTGACAATTAGAGCTGGTATGGACAAATCAGGCCAGTGAGAAATATACTTAAATGGTTTCCAGGGTTCCATAAATGAGAAAAACAATAAGCTGGGCATGAAAATGTATCTTTTAGCTTTAAAATTTTTCCTGCATGTATTGCAGATTGCTTAGTCCTCAATATTGTTTTTATTTTTGTTTTACTTATTTATTTTATTTTATTTTATGACCTTAAAAAGAGGACAGATGTTGCAAAATTGTAAACAGCATAGAAAAAAAGAAGTGAATTCCCCTGCCTATAAATCAAAATTGACCCTAATAAAAATACCAAGAGGATCGGTTTTATTTTTTGGAAAGTAGATCAATTAATTCTAAAGTTCATACAGAAAAATGACTGTGATGACTTTAAAATATGTCTACAAATTCTTTAAGAGATGGGGCTCAATTCTCTCCTTGAGGTGTGGCTAGACTTACTTCTCATGAATATGATAAACTGACAGTGGCTAAGGCTAAGTCATAAAAGTTATGTGGCCACCTCCTTGATTTTCTTGGATCATTGCTCAGGAAGAAGTCAGCTTCAGCACCATGAGGATACTCAAAAAGTTCTATGGTGGACACTCAAAAAGCCCATGTGGTGAAGAACGGAGGCCTCTTGCCAAAGCCCACATGGAAGTAGATCCTTCAGCCTCAGTCTAGCCTTCAGATGACTGCAGCCTCCACTGAGATCTTGACTCCAACCTCATGAGAGACTCTGAGCCAGAACTACCCTGCTCAGCCACTCCCTAACTCCTCACCCACAAAGATGGTGAGATAGTAAATGTTTATCATGTAAGTCACTAAGTTTTCAGGAGTAATCTATTATACAGCAATAGATAACTAAAATAATGAATAAGCAATAACAGCCACAAAAATCTTAAAAGAAAGAAAATGAAGGAGGATTAACCTGATCATATAGCAAAACATATTCTAAAGCTTCAATAATTAAAACGATACATTACTGGCTTAAGAATAGACATATTCTTATGTCTATATATATAATAGAAATATATAATAGAAAGTTTATAAATACACATATCCATGTGAAAATTTAGTATATGTTAAAGGCAACGTTGCACATCGATGGGAGGATAAATGGAATATTCAATAAATGTCATGGTACCAACTAAAGAGCCATCTTGAAAAGTAAGTTGGATCCATACTTTATACTTCATAAAAAATGAGTTACAGATAGATCAAATACTTACATATAAAATATAAATGAAAACAAATTATGGAAAAACTTAAAAAAATATCTCTGAGTGGAAACTCAAAAAAGCCTTAAAAGATAAGACTGATCAATTTGATCACACACACACACACACACACACACACACACACACACTTTCTGCAGGCAAAAACATTGCAAAGACAAATGAGAAACTGAGAAAAATATCTGTTGCTCATACCACAGAGAAAGCACTTATCTTCCTAATTTATAAAGAGCTCCTATAAATCAATCAGAAAAAGACCAAGAACTCTATGAAAAAATGAGTAACAAACAATTGTCAAAAAAGGAAATATACATGGCTTTTAGCCATAGGAAAAGATGCTTAAGGACACTCATAAAACAAGAAATATGAATTAAAACTACAGAGGGATACCACTTTTGATCTATTAGATTGGAAAAGGCTTGAAGAACCCCTATGCTGGCAAGAGTATGGAGAAACAGACATTCTTGTGCATTGTGGGTGGGAGACTGAATTGGTATAATCTCTTCAAGACCATTTGGGCAATTTTGTTATTTGTCCAAGCTGAAGATTTACTCGGCACACCCATTTCTAGGGTTTTATTTCATAAATATCGTCTTATATGTATAAAATGAGATATGTATAAAGTTATTCTCTGCAGCATTGATTATAACAGCAAAAGAACAGCTTAAAGACATTTAA
Source organism: Hipposideros armiger (assembly GCF_001890085.2). Classification (NCBI taxonomy): domain Eukaryota; kingdom Metazoa; phylum Chordata; class Mammalia; order Chiroptera; family Hipposideridae; genus Hipposideros; species Hipposideros armiger. The sequence goes on along the minus strand of NW_017731401.1, from coordinate 4,872,636 downwards.
AAAGACCTGGTTAAGTAAATTATGTCACACACATACAATGAGAGATAATAAAAACGGTTAAGCCATAAAAACAGTTAAGCCATAAACACGGTTAAGAAAGTTAATTATATACAGATATGGTATATCTGCAAGATACATTTAAACATTAAAGAGCAAGGTGCAGGGTCGGCCGATTGGCACATTGGTTAAGAGCTGGCTTGTGACGCCAGAGGGCCCCAGTTTGGATCCCACATGAGGGCCAGTGACACTGCCCTCTACAGCTAAGATGCTGAACAACAGCTCAACTTGGAGCTGGGCTGCCATGCTCAGCTCCTGCTGCAGTGGGTTGCCATGGGCTACCGTGTGTAGCCAGCAGCCGCAGTGAGCCCTGGTCCAGAAGCCGGCAACTTATCTGCCCCGCTCTGGAAGAGGGCAATGATGGTGCCAACTTGGGCCAGTGAAGCAATGTCCTCTAAAACTGGACTGAAGAACAAAAGGACAGCAACTTGTCTGTTTCCCTTCCCCCAATTCCCCAATAAAAATCTTTAAAAAAAAAAAAAAAAGAGCAAGGTGCAGAGGGTTAATACTGTGGGAAGGGAAGTAGAGTTCACTAAAATAATTGAGCCAGTTGCTAAACAAATAAAAATTCAAATAACAATAATTACAAGCCTTTGAGCAGTTAAGGGACCAGTACGCAGAGTTGCAACAATATATTATCTAAAATGTCCAGTTTCCAACCAATATTTGCAAATATATTCCACAGCACAAAGGAGGTGGGTGGTAGCAAAGTTGCACCGAGCTAAGGAAATGACTACATATGGTAAAGTAATATTATAACAATGTACTGTTAGGTTCATAACAATAATAGATGTATTGTAATATGCTTAACAACAATACCACAAAAAGGGGGAAAGAGACTAGAACTATTTAAGAATCACATTTCTCTATATCACTGGAATTAAGGTAGTATAAATCTGAAGCTGATTTCAATAAATTAAGGTATATATGGTAAAAACTAGAGCAATGACAAAAGAATCCTAAAAAATAGTTTAAAATAATTAAAGAAATTAAAACCTTACATTACAAAAATTCACTTAATGCAAAAAAATGCAATAAAAGAGGAATAGTGGAACAAAAAAGACATGGACATGTAGAAAACAAATAGTAACATGGCAGGTGTAATTCCAACTATATCAATAATAACATTAAATGTCAGTGGGTAAGAGAAGAAATAATAACAGCTCTTCACAAACTCTACCAAAAAAAATAGAAAAGGAAAAAACAGTTTCCAACCCATTTTATGAAGCCAGTATTACCCTGATACCAAAACCAGATAAAGACATGACCAGAAAACTGCAGATCAAAATTCCTTATGAATATGAATGCAAAAGTCCCCAACAAAATACACACAAATTGATACAACAACACATAAAAAAGAATTATACACCATGACCTAATAGAATTTATCCCAGGAATACTAAGTTGGTTTAACATTTGAAAATCCATGTAATATATCACATCAATAGAATAAAAAGCAAAAATCACATGACCACCTCAATAGATGCAGAAAACACATTTGAAAAAACCAACACACTTTCATGGTGAAAATACTCAACAAACTAGGAACAGAAGAGAACATCACTGATCTACAGATTCAACAAAATACCTATCAGAATCCCAGCTAACTTCTTTGTAGAAACTGACAAGCTGATTCTAAAATTCATATGAAATTGCAAGGGACCCAGAATAACCAAAACAATCTTGAAAGAGAAGAGCAAAGTAGGATTCACATTCCTCGATTTCAAAACTTACTACAAAGCAACAGCCACGAAGACAGGTATTGGGTGGGATGGCTAGAATGAAAAAGACAGGTAATAACAAGCATTGGTGAGGTTGTGGAGAAATTGGAACCCTCAAACACTGCTGGAAGGAATGTAAAAATGGTCCAATCATTTTGGAAAATAGTCTAGCAGTTCTTTAAAAGGTTAAACTACCTTATAATAGTCAAAAAGTGGAAACAACTCAAATGTTCATGAACTGATAAATAGATAAATAAATGTGGTACATGCATTTAATAGAATGCATAGAATGAAATATTATTCAGCCATAAAGAGAAATGAAGTACTGATACTTGTTGCAACATGGATGAACCTTGAAAACATTATGCCAAGTGAAAGATGACAATCATAGAAGACCACATATTGTATTCTTCCATTTAAATGAATTTTCCACATAGGTAATTCTGTAGACAGAAAATAGATTAGTGGTTGCGTAGAGCTAAGGTACCTTGGGGAGAAATGAGAAGTGACTGCTACTGGGTGATAAAAATGTTTTAAAATTGATTGTGGTGGTGATTGCATTTATTTGTGAATATATAAAAACCACTGAATTTTGTACAGCTGAAACTAATTCTAAAAAATGTGTATTTCATAATAAAAAAACAAAAAAACACACACTGAGTTGTATATTTTAAATGAGTGTATTGTATGGTATATTAATTACATCTCAATAAAGCTGTTATTTTATTTTTTTTAAGTAGCCACAGAAAAAAGACTTGTTATGTATGGAGGAATAAAGGATGACATCAGAATTCTTGTCAGAAACAACAAAAACAATGAAGACATTGGAGCAATATCTTTAAGGTACTGAAAGGCAAAGCTGTCAGTCTAGTATTCTATACACAGAAAAATATCTTTCAAAACTGAATGTGAAACATCACACTTCTAAATAACACAAGTCAAAGAAAGTCTCAAGAGAAATAAAAAAATAGTGTAAACTAAATGAAAATAAAAAACACAGCTTATTAAAATTTATGGGATGCAGTGAAAACAGTGCTTAAGGAGAAATTTATAGCATTAAATACATATATTAGTAGAGAACATCTAAAATAAAAAATCTAAGCTTCCACCTTAGGAAACTAGAGAAAGAACAATTTAACCTATAATATAAATTTGAGCATAAATCAGTGAAATTGAAAACAGGAAAACAACAGAAAAAAGATCAATAAAATTGATAAACCGCTACTAGGCTAACCAAGTAAGAGAGAGGAGACACAAATATGCTAATCAGTACATATGCTTATCAGTACAAGCATTTATAGGAGGATGAACCTTGAAAACATGCTAAGTGAGAGAAGTTAGTCACAAAGGACCACATATTATATGATTCCATTCACATAAAATGTCCAGACCAAGGAAATATATAGAAACAGAAAGTACACTAGTGGTTGTCTAGCGCTGGGCAGGAAGGGTGTTTAGAGGATAGGTGGGTGATATCTAAAGGGTATCTAGTTCTTTTTTTTTTAAGTGATGAAAATGTTCTAATTAAAATTTTAAATGAGAGTTTGAACACTGGCATCCCATTAGTTCAATATGGCACAGAGGTATTGTTGTTGTTGGTTTTTTTAATTTCAATTGGTCACCAAAATTTAAATAATGTGAGATTTCATATAAAAATCTGAAATTTTTTGCTTCTCTCAAAAAGTGAGAACATGTACCATTACTGGGCCTGCAATTCTACAAGATGCAGTCAGTCCCTCAGATGGAGCATGTGCTCTCTGCTTTGTCCCAGCCCCCATCACTCCCACCTGGCCTGCTTCTCTCCTTTACATTATCTATTCGTCCCATGAACATATTTGCATTTGTGTCCCTCTGCCTTAATAAATCGTTATCTATTAAGTAATTTTTAATTTACTAAGTAAATTTAAGGTCTTTGTGGAAATCATTAAAAATGTCCACAAATATTCTGGTTTTCCTCTTCCTTCCATGCATGTGGCTGAATTGCACTTTCTACCCACCTTGAATTTAGACATAGCTATGAGTGGTGAGCAGAATAATGGCTCCCCAAAGATGTCCATGCCTTAATTCCCAGAATCTGTGAATATTTTACCATACATGGCAAGGGAGAATCGAGGTTAAACATGGAATTAAGGTTGCTAATCCGATGACCCTAAAATGAGGAGATTATCCTGGATGATAATCTAGATGGGCCCAATGTAATTACCACGGGGAAGAGGGAGGCAGAAGTGTTACAGTGTTAGAGTGATGATGTGAGACTCACCTGGCCATTGCTTACTTTGAAGATGGAACAGGACCATGAGCCAAGAAATGAAAGAAGCTGGAAAAGGGAAAAACAACAAACCACAACCAATTCTTCCCTAGAACCTCCAGAAGATATGCAGACCTACTGACACCTTGATTTTAGCTAAGTGAGACCCACTTTAGACTTCTGATCTCCAGAACTGTAAGATAAGTTGTTTCAAGCAAGCACTAAATTTGTGGTAATTTGTTACAGCAGCACTGACATACCATGTAACTTATTTTAATGACATTTGAGAGTAACATTTAATTGCTACTGTGAGACACCACTGCACTTCCTTTGACTTAACCATTGTAAATTGTAGAAGGCAGAGATGGAGTGTTCATCCAACGTGCATTCCTGAATGAGGAACACTGATCCAGCGTGGACGTGTAATATGAATTAAAACAAACAAAAAAACCTTTGTTTTAAACCACTGAGATTTCAGGATTTTGTTAGTGTAGCATGACCTAATCTATCCTAACTGAATGGCCTTCTAAGGAAGGACTCATACAACCAATTTGTTATTCTCACTATATAAATGGGGAGTAGGGGTGGTTGTTTCAGCTTCTGGTAAATACTGCATCTTCATGAAAAGGAATAGCTGCATAATAAATGAGGCAATGAAAATGTTGTCCTAGTGAATTAAAGTGGGAAAGTCCCTCAAAATCCTTAAGGCTTATGCACACATACTTAATGCATTTTACTTTATTTTTGAATAGGTAATACTTGGGGATGTGTCCATATTAGCTGAAAACTCTCATAATACTTACCTCTCCTACAATTTCATAGCGTATACTATGCGATTACATCTTCATATGACAGTGATTTTGTAATATAGCCTATGGAAATGGAAACGGAGTTTAGTCTTTGTTCTAGAATGGTTGATAAAATTTATTTTTTGCTTGAAGATATCAAAAAAAGTTTTAGCTTCACAATTAAAGGTGATCTTGAGTAAATGTTTAGGGTGGTGATCAAATTTGGCACAACTTCTGTCCTGTTTTTTTCATAAATAAGCTGTCAGATTTCAAGGCATGTCAAGATTTTCCTGTGCGATGACTCATTTTAAATACTCAGTATACTCATTTTTCACCAATGTCCTTGTAGTGACATGAATTTTTTGTTATCTTTGTAGATATCACTATTTTGGGTCAAATCAGCAAGAAATTAGTATTTTTTTCCAATGTGTTTTCATGTCATTCACTCCTCTTCTTTAATTGTATTACCAGATTTTCCAAAAGCCTATAATTACTTCTATTAATTTATTATTTATTAATTCATCTTATAAATTATTGCTTTTGTGTGACCTGAAAACATTTGTTACAATTTGCTACTCAATGTGAGAATAATTTTTATTCATTTATATCATTTTTGGCTCATTTTTTATATTTTTTGTTTCATATTGACTATTAGATTTTTTAATCTGAATTTTTCCTTGTTTCCTTTTTTCTTTTTTAAAAACAGCATTGTTGAGATATAAATCACATACAACAAACAGCACATTTTTAAAGTATACAATTTGATAAATTTTTCTATATGCATATACCTATGAGGCCATCACCACAGTCAAGAGAGTGAACATATTTTTCATCTCCAAAAGATTCACGTGTACACTCATCAGATACATGCTTTGCAAAGATTTTTTTCTCCTGGTCTTTTCATTATTTTATTTGTCTTTTGAAAAGCATGCTTTTAAATTATGCTGCTGTTCAATTTATTTATTTCTTCTTCCCTTGATTATGCATTTGGTGTTGTATCTAAAAAATCTTTGCCTGATATCCAGGTCATAAAGATTGTCTCCTATTTTTCTTCTAGCAGTGTTACAGTTTTAGGTTTTTCATTTAGGTCTATGATCCACTTTAGTTTTTTGTATGTCGTGTGAAGTATGGATTCAAGTTCATTTTTTCACACATGGATGTCTACTTGTCCCAGCACCATTTGTTAAAAGGCTATCCTTTCTTCACTATGCAATCTTTGTGCCTTTAAAACCTTTTCTATATTTACAGAAAAGTTTCAAAGCTAGTACAGAGAATTCCATCACTCAGTTTCCCCAATGTTTTTTTAAATGTACTTATAATATTTAATACTTAATCAAATTGGACCTACTTTACTAAATGTCCTATTAGTTACATTTAAATAGTTTCCCCAATGTTAATCTCTTAGTTTTGACAAATAAACTGGAGTTATATAAGATGTTAACATTAGTATATTACTATTAACTAAATTCTAGACTTTGTTTAGATCTTACTAGTCTTTCCACTAATGTCTTTTTTCTGTTCTAGGAACCAACCCAGGAGACCACATTGCATTTGTTTTCATGGCTCCTTATGTTTTCTTGGTTTACACATAAATCAAATAAAAATGCATGAGACCAAAGTCTTAAAACACAGACAAGAAAGAACATTAAGTATTATTCTAAAGTACTAATAGTTGTGGCTATGAAGATTTTAAAGCAAAATACAGAATTTCCCTTCATAGGTCATATTAAACAGTGGCATTTTTTAATGACAAATATTTCATAAGAATCATCAAAATAATTGCTGCTTTTAATCCATGAGCATTTGGGGAAATATTAAAATGAGAAAAGCAAATGTAAAATTTATCCAAAACACTTTCTTAAGAAATAATAAAAAATGGGAAAATATGTACAAAATTAGGTGCAAAATAAAATAAATTAGATGACAATGAATAGTCCATTATTGGAGATTTTATTTCAGATATGACAACCCTGACCAATTGTTGATTATTGTGGAATATAGTTATGATAGGAAACCCTATGAGTGATTTTTAACTTTCTTGTCAACTAAAAACTATCTAGCTGTGGCTTTATTCAATAAAATAAAGCAAGTTCTGGATGATTTGAACCTGCTGTGAATGACATTTGTGGTCAGTTGTATGACAACACAGCTGTAATGAAATACACAACGTATTCTTTAAAAACGTGAATAAGTACACAGTATGTGCTCTATCTAGGTAACTCTTTCAATCTCATTGGAGAAAATGCACTTACTATAGGGATTTATTGATGGACTCGACATTTTGCAACTATTATTTGTGTTCTTTTCAGGTTCATCTTACAGATGAAGTATTTTAAAGATATACAACAACTTAGATGATCTGCCCATGATAAAGCTTTCACACATTGCAACATGGGTTCAAAAACAATTTAAGGACTCTATATTTTCAAAGATTTGAAGAGAAACCTGATTATGAAGAAGACAATGCAACGTGTTTTTTTTCTAAAAGTTGATAAAGTTCAAATACACCATTAAATTTCTTTAACAAGTATAAGCTGACAGGAAAGTTGAAAGACTATTAAAGAACTGTTTTCCCTGAATCATATGAGAATTGCTGAACTAATGTCCATCACTTTAGGTTATTCTTACAAACAAGGACATTCACATACACATTCACAACCAAATCAGAAAATTAGCAGATACTTTACTACCATTTGATCCTCAGACCCATTCAAATTTGCTAATTATCTCAAGAATGTCTTTTAGAGCAAAAGGATCCAGTGCACAATCACATAGTGACTTTGTTGTACCTCTTTAGTCTTTTTAGGCTACAACAGTTCCTTAGTCTGTTCTTAACTTTTATGACCTTGACAATTTTGAAATTATGGCAATTTACCTTGTAGAAATGTCCCTCAGTTTTGGTTTGTGTGATTTTTCTTCACGACTACATTCAGGTTATGTATCTTTGGCAGGAATACTACAGATAATTTGGCTGTCCTCTTCTCAATGCATCCTATCACGGTTTCCATTTGTCTTGTTATAATATTGATCTATGATCACTGGATTCAGGTGGTATCTACAACGCATCTCCACTGTAAAATTAATGATTTGCCCTTTATAACTAGTAGGTACTTTGTGAGAAGATATTGAAAACTATGCAAATATTCCATTCCTTATCAATTCACCCATACCTTCAATTTATTTGTTTATGTCTGTATAGGCTCATGTTTCTTATTTTTATAGTGTGTTAAAATCTTTTATTATCACTTTTACTTTGCAGTTTTAAAAATTGTGGTAAAAATACTAGTATAAAATTTAACCCACGGGCCGGCTGAGTGGCTCAGTTGGTTAAGAGCTCACTCAAGAGTACAAGCTCTGAGCAACAGCGGTTCGATGCCTGGCCCAAGCTGAGCTGCCACAGAGCTGCCAGGGCTCAGCTAAAAAAAAAATTTTTTTTAACCCCCACCAGTTTTAAGTATATAGTTTAGTGGAGTTAACTATTTTCACATTGTTCTGTAACAGATCTCTAGAATTTTTTCATCTTGTAAAACTGAAAAACTGAAACTCGATACCCATCAAAAAAATAACTCTTCATTTCTCTGTCCCCCGAGTCCCTGGTAATCAACCACCATTCTACTTTTTGTTTTCATAATTTTAACTGGAAATTTGTAGTCATGATTTGATTAGGGACTGCTCTAGATATCTCATATAAGTAGAATAATACAGTATTTGTCCTTTTGTAATTGACATGTCACTCAATGTAATGTCCTCAAGGTTCTGTAGCATGCAACAGGATTTCCTTTTTCCTTGAGGCTGAATAATATTCAATTGTATGTCTATATCATGCTTTATCCATCTATTGATGGACATTTGGGCTACTTCCACATCTTGGATATTGTGCATAATGTTGCAATGAACATGGGTGTGCAAATATTTCTTCAAAATCTTGTCTTCAATTCTTTAGGTATACTCAGAGTGGGGTTACCAGATCACAGGGCATTTCTATTTTCATTTTTTTTTTTTTTTTTAGCTGAGCCTTCCTGCCACCTGTTGGCAGCTCAGCGGCTGCTCAGCTCAGGCCAGGAATTAAACTGGCGACCCTGTTGCTCAGAGCTCACACTCTTGAGTGAGCTCTTAACCAACTGAGCCACTCGGCTGGCCCTATTTTCAGTTTTTTGAGGCACTTCCATGCTGATTTCCACAGTGGCTGTACCATTTACATTCCCACCAGCAGTGCACAAGGGTTCCAATTTCTCTACATCCTCATCAACACTTTTAAAAGAAATTAAATTAAACTAAATAGTGGCCCTCCTAATAAATGAGGTGATATCCCATTGTTGCTTTGACTTGCATTCCTCTAATCATTAGTGATATTGAGCATCTTTTCATATGCTTGTTGGACATTTGTATGTCTTCTTTGGAGAAATGTCTATTCAGGTCACTTGCCCATTCTTTAATCAGGTTGCTTCTTTGTTGTTGTTAGAGTTCTTTATACACTCTAGATATTAATCCTTTATCAGATATATAGTTTACAGTTTTCTCCCATTTCATAGGTTTCACTCTGTTGATTGTTTCTTTAATGTGCAGAAATTTGTAGGTTGGATGTGGTCCTATTAATCTCTTTGTTTTTTTGCCTGTGCTTTCAGTGTCATATCCAAGAAATCATTGCTAAGTCCAGTGTCATCAATGTTTTCTTCTATAGTTTTCATCTAGGAGTTTTATAGCTTTAAGTCTTACATTTAGATCTTTCATCCATTTTAAGTTAAATTTTGTACATGGTGCAAGATAAGGGTCAAACTCACTCTTTTGCATGTGGATATCCAGTTTTTTCAACACTATGTGTTGAAGAGACTGTCCTTTCCCCATTGTGGACTAGGCACCCTTGTCAAAGATCGTTTGACCATATGCACGAGGGCTTTTTTCTGGGCTTTCTATTCTGTCGCACTGGTCTACGTACTATCTGTACTATCTATAGATAGTCTGTACTATCACTTTTTTGTTGCCCAAATTGTCCCCAATTTGGCCAGGGGAGCACCCATTCTAGGTGGCTTCTGAGTCATTTTGACATGTTTCTCTCATTCTTTGAGAACTTCCTTGCTTCCTGGAACAGATGTTCTGTTCTCATCATTCACTTTACCTGTGACAGCCTCCAAATCAACCATTTCTCTAAGGAGCCCTGACTTTTTTTTTTTTTAAGATTTTATTGGGGAATTGGGGGGATGGGAGCAGTGCTGAGGAACTGGGGGAAGGGGAACAGACAAGTTGCTGTCGTTTTGTTCTTCAGTCTAGTTATGGAGGACGTTGCTTCACTGGCCCAAGTTGGCACCATCATTGCGCTCTTCCTGGGCGAGGCACATCAGTCGCCGGCTTTCTGGATGGCCGCTCACTACGGCTGCTGGGCAGCTGCTGGCTGCTCATGCTGGCTGCTGGCTACACACGGTAGCCCATGGCAACCCACTGCCACAGAGGCTGCAGCCTATGCCGAGGCCGGCGACTCACAGCAGCCCAGCTCCAGGTTGAGCTGTTGTTCAGCATCTTAGCTGTGGAGGGCAGTGTCACTGGCCCTCATATGTGGGATCCGAACTGGGGCCCTGTGGCGTCCCAAGCCAGTTCTTAACCATCGCACCACTCGGCTAGCCCCCTGACTTTTTTTTAGTGGATGTGATATTTAGAAGCTAAGCTCTAGATGCTAAGTATTGATATTAATGAGGATTGATATTAAAATATCACTGTTCCTAAGCCCTTACAGTGGACAAAGATAGAAATATATTTATGCACATAAAACGCCAATCCAAAACCACAGGGTGCATTCTAGTCTTTGCCCTTTCTGTATTTTTAACTATCTTCTCACACAGTGAGAAAACCTATCTTCTATTTTCCTTTTCCCTGTTTAATTAGTTCCCCGATATGTAACTAATCTCTCATCTCCATTGCTACCCTCTTAACCCACAGATGCCTCCTCTCCCTGCTTGGGCTCCACCACCCCACACCAGGCCACCCCCCTGCACGAATACCCTTCTCATACCCTTTTAGAGCCTCTGACTCCTCATGCAGGGTTACTCCCCAAGCATGGATGGCCTCCTCACCCTATAGGCTGCGGCAACCCACAGAGGCTTTCTTCACCTTTCTCAGGCTCTGACTCCTCCTGCCAACATGGAGCCCGTCATGGACCCCTTCCCCACTCACCTTAGGTTGTAATACTCTACAAGACTGTTCCTCCACATCGACACTTTGAACTCTAACCTACCCCCCACCCCACCGGCATAAACACACACACACCAGGCTACCCTTTCCATATGGACACTTGCTCATCCCATTTGGGCTCTGACAGCTTATGTAAGGCTGCCCCCTTGTGGGCGGCCTCATCAGCTTGCTTGGGCCCTGACACCACACACACACTGGCCAGCTAGCTACCTGCATAGATTCCCTTTTCTTCCCATTTCACCCTGCTCAGGTGATGCCACATCACCCTTTTGTATTCTCTGGAAGGTTTTTTGTCATTGGTCTTATTTCTTCCTTAAATGTTTGAAAGAATTCACCAGCTGTTTTCTTTGTTGGGGATTATGAAATTCAATTTCTTTGACCGATAAAGGACTACTCACTTTTCTTCTGTCAGTTTTGGTAAGTTGGGTTGTGCCTTGGAAATTTTTCCAACGAATATAAACTTTCAAGTTTATTAGCATAATTTGATAAATGCTCTTATTTTTTTAATTACGCAAAACTTATATTCATGTCCCCCATGGGTAAGGGGAAATGCCTATAATCGCTTCATTGTCTGTTGATTTTAATTCATGGCAAGTGTTTGGTAGGCCAACTCCTTGCCTTTGCAAGGCCTGGGCAAGAGTGCAGATGACAGCCCCTGACCATATGCCTAAATGTAAAAGTTATAAATCAAGCTTTAAAACTATTAAATAAAACATATTCTACCCTTCTTTCTTCACAGATATACCTTCAAGTGAACAAAAAATGTGTAAAGCTATGCTTTTCATATTATTGAAATCCAGTAAATATCAGAGAGTTAAACTGAATTATTACTGCACATGTCTAAGTGTTCTCTCGATGGACCAACAATGTTTGTATACTAAGTACAATAAGTACACCTGTTTCGTGTTACAGTACTTATTTCATTTGTTGCCTTTATTTCAGCACAACCACTAATAATGTAGTTATACTATCATCACATAATTTGCATCCCATTGCCAGTAATGATCCATAGGATTACAAATTGAAACATAATTTTATTAACAGTCTACCAGAATTGTACAGAGACATATAAACTTTGGTATACTTTGAACACAAAGAGAAGAAAATGAATGCTTGGCACTTAGTGGGAAACAATACTTTAGCTGTCCAGGAATCTTTTGTATTTGTGCTGACAGGAAGCATTTGTCAAGTTAATTAATTTGCCTTTTCTGTTTCCTGAAACTTGACACTCAAATCCTCCCTGATCTATGAAGCAACGTCAGTAGCAGTACAACCCACAAACCTGCCATGGTATTTGGACGAGGGATATCCACACAAGAGAAGTTTAGAGATGTTAATTGCACTGTGCTGACACGGACCATCAGATCCAAAGTTCTTTAACAAATGTGTGTGCTTGTGGTATGTGAGTCCCTCCAAAGCGTGGGACCCAGAGCAGGGGTCCCTTTTGTCTGAGTCCAAGGATAGTAAAGTTGTAATTTTCATCTTCTCTATGAAATAATTTTCTGGTTACTTTTTTTTTCTGATGCCAAGCTTTACTGCTCTTCCTCACATTTTTTTCTTTAGTGTCTTTGTATCTGTATCGAAATACTTGACACCATATATCCTTGCTGGCTCCTTCTAAAAGCTGCTGCCTATCCCACCTCCCCCATTACTCCAACTGTCCTCTGTCCATTTGCACCTGTTTTCAATACTACTTCCATACTTTGTCATTTGTGGGTTTTGATCTGAAATCCATCTTGATAAAAATAGAGTTTGCAGGGTGTTATGGGTTGAATTGTGTCTCCCCTCTCCTTCTCTTCCAAACAGTTACATTGAAGTCCTAACTCCTAGTACCTCAGAATGTGACCTTGGAAGTAGGGTCATTGAGATGCAATCAGTTAAGACTAGAGGGGGCCCCTAATCCACTGTGACTAGTGTCCTTACAGACAGCCATGAAAAGTCAGAGACGCACAGAGAGAATGCCATGTCATGATGGAGGCAGAGTGGAGTTATACCACTTCAAGCTAAGAAATGTCAAAGATTGCCAACAAACCACCAGAAAGTAGTTAGACACAAGGATCGCCCTACAGTTTTCAGAGAGAAAGCATGGCCCTACCTATACCTACATTTCAAACTTCTAGGCTCCAGAACAATGAGTCAGTAAATTTGTTGTTTTATGTTACTTTGCTACAGCAGCACTAGGAAACTGATACACAGGTGCGTCCCCTGCTCCCTCGCCCCTTTGCTGCTCTGCTGATTTCTAGGAAAAGGTGGGAGGAACTTTGGATCTAAGCTATCACTAAGTTCACTGCTCACTATTCTCCATTGTTATAACATAATTCAGTCGCTAGAATTGCCTACATGACAGACCCAAAAGGAACGGGTTCCTATTCCATATGCTAACCCACAAAGGATCCTGAATAAATAAACACAAGGAGTATTCTCATACATGGAGGCAAATGAACTTCCCCATAGTCAAGTGTGACTGCATTATGTAAGGCTTTTGAGTTATTATGTGTATGTCCTTGCTAAGTGCTTGCATTTGTTATAAACAGAGGCTGTCTATAGGTAGTTATACACTAAGTTCTAGGAAAAGTCCAGTATACCCTGCAAGTCCCATATGAGGACATGGGCTTACCATGTGAGATAAATAGGAAGCTCCACTGTTAGGGCTGCGGAGGCCCCAATGAGGTGACTATTCCAGACCTTTTTATGCTCCCGCTATTCCCTGACCAGTAGTTCACTGGAGGGTGGATATTTTGTAAAAATGTGTACTTCTTGGGGGCCTCAACTCCACATAAGGCAACAAATGGAAGATGGCCTTTCAAATGTGGCTTGGCCATTCTGAGTACATCATCATGACGCTTGGCTTGTGCAACACCTCAGGCTTCTGTTGATTAATTGCATCCCCCTTCCAGCTACTTTCCCATTTCTTTGCTCTTTACAACAATACTCTTTAAGTCTATCTCCTTTCTCTCCTCACATTCCCTCCTGAATTCATTCCAATCATCCTCTATCCTCACCACTCCATTAAGACCATACTATTCAAAGTTACCAATGAATTCAGTTATAAAATCAAATGGTCAACTCAGTCTTCTTACTGGATCGCTCAGTAGTATGTGACACACACTTGACTCCCTCTTTTGTGAAACTTGGCTTCTGGGACACCCTTGTTCCCCCGCCACACCTTTCTCTCCCTCTCTCCCCCCTCTCTCCCTCCCTTCCTCCCTCCCTTCCTTCTCTTCCTCTCTTTCTTGGCTGCCTTACTTCACAGGCTGCCTCTCAGTCTTCTTTTTTGCATTATTCTATTTTCCCTATTTCCAGGCATGGGAGCACCCTATGGTTCAGTCTGCTGACATTTTCTCTTTATCCATCATCACTTTCTCAGTGATCTCACCTAATCTCAATGCTTTAAATACTACAATAAGTCCCGACTTATGAACATTTGAGCTGCAAACTTTCACAGATACAAACGGACCTCGCATTATATTTGCAAATGTGAACAAATCACGGAAGTAGCTCACGTGTCTGCCAGACATTGTCACAGTTGTGCTGCTGTGTGCTTACTGGACAGTGCAATAGTGTACAGTAGTACAGGGCTCAATCAGAGCCCAGGATGTCCGGAAGCAAGAGGAAAAGCAGTGGTGATGCAGAGGGGACTGTTAGGAAGCACAAAGCAATAACCATGGAAACGAAAGTGAAAATAATTGAGAGATTGGACTGAGGCGTAAAGATGGTAGACGTTGCTCATTCTTGTAACATGAATCGTTCAACCATTGGCTTTACATTGTATATTTGTGTCAAAGGTGTATAAGACTCAGTTTGTCGGACTTACGAACGAATCCAACTTATGAACGAATCCAACTTATGAACGTTCTCCCAGAACAGAACTCGTTCATAAGTTGGGGACTTACTGTATTTAGACACTGATTCCCACAAATGTATCTCCAGCTCTGAAATTGTCCCTGAATTCCAGAGATGTATGATCCAAATGATGACTTGATATCTTCACTTGGTGGTCTAATAGTTTTCCCAAACTCAACATATCCAACATGAAACTTTTGATTTCCGCTCCTACCCAAAAATTTCTCACCCCACTCTCCAGGCTTCATTTCAGTAAAAGACAACTCTGTTTCTTAGGTCAAAAACTAGAAATATACTGAATTTCTTTGTTGCATTCACTTCTTGTCCAACAAAAAATGAAGCTGCCTCTACCTTAAAAACATAGTCAAAATCTTCTTGCTTCACCACTGCTATTACCTTAATCTAAACCACTATCATTCCTCACCTAATCTAATGCGAAATCATTCCAGTTGGTCTGCCTGCTTCCACAATTGCTCCCTAACAGCTCATTCTTCACATAGCAACCAATGATCAAACGCAGGATTGTCACTCCTATTCAAAGCCTTCCAGGCTTCCTGTCGCACCATGAGTAAAAGCTAAAGTCTTTACCATTCCTTATAAAGCCCTACACAATTATGTCCCAAATACCTTCCTACACCCATTTCCGACCATCCCTCATCCTACCAGCCTTTGCTTCTTTATTTACCTTTTAGGGCATTTGCACTTACTATTCCCTCTGCGAGAACGGTGTCCTTGATATTTACATGGCCGACTCCCTCATTATCTTCAGATCTCCATCCAAACTGCACCGTACAAGGGCCTTCCCTGATAAACCTATATAAAAGTACCCTGCTTTATTTCACTTAATAACTTCAACACCAACTGGTATATTTGACCATTGTCTCCTTCCTCACTAAAAGTAAGCCCCAAGAGAAGGATGTTATCTGTCCCTTTCTGTGCTGCGTTTCTAGCACCTAGGTCGGTGGCCAGCATATTTGTTGAATGCATGAATCTTACCCAATGCTAAATAGATGCTAACTATATGATGTCCTGATTCTGACTCCATATTTTGACCTCACATAAAGCCCTGTTTCAAGACTTCCTGAATACTGCAGTGCCACTTCTTTGGTGGCTAACCTTGGAAAGTACATGTATAAAAGCACTCAAATTAGTGAAATTCCTGAGCTATATCTTCTTCAACCAAGTTATCTTCATAATATCCAACAAGAACTCATTCATAAATTAGGAGCACTCCAAATTGATGAAAATATACCCACTGCTTCATGTAAAAATTAACTTCTCATTTCTTCACTAATCTTGAGATAAAGACTTTTTTTTTTTTTAATTGTGGCCCTAAAACAGTGCCTGGCATGGAGTGGGCAACTTGGTAATTCCTGAATGAATACACAGATCCCATTGGTAATTAGGGCCTTTCAAGTAGTGTGAGACACTATTCACCAGCACCCCAAAACTACCTTCCCTAACCCAGCTTGGCCTGCCCCCTAATGGCAGTTGCTTCCAACACTGTGTGCTAGGTAGGGCCCATTCGATCCCAGGGAGACTTTGGTTCCGGTGATCTCCATCTTAGCCAATTTCTTCAGGAAGCAGTCTCCAACTGAGGTCATCATTCCAAGATCTAGGAGCTGTTAGCACAAATACCTATTTTTCAAATAGTATTTGAAAAAAAACCAGGCACCACTCCACCATAAGAAGGGCGAAAATGGTTTAGCACAGGCAGATTACTATGTAAGTACAAAGGTGATGGGCAGAGACACAGGCTCATCAGAATGGCCCCAGAAGGCATAAAATTCCTGAACAGTCTGCTCAATGAGGGAAGATGGCTCTTCATCCTACATCCAAATACATGACTTGTATTGATCACTGCATCCCATCCAAGACAATTAATTCAGGCATTTTTGTGTAGCCTCACATGCAACTCAAAACATTTCAGAATGTTCGGAAGCAAGAATTTACACTGGAGTAAAGATAGTCTATTTAATAAATGGTGCTGGGAAAATTGAACTGACACATGCAAAATAATGAAACTGGACCACCTCCTTATGCCATATACGAGAACAAATTCAAAATGGATTAAATATTTAAATGTAAGACCTGAAACCATAAAACTCCTAGAAGAAAATGTGGAAAGTAAATTTGCAGACATTACCCTGAGCAATATTTTTACTGATACATCCCTGCGGGCAAGGGAAGTAAAAGAAAAAATGAACATATGGGATTACATCAAACTTAAAAGTTTTTTCACAACAAAGAAACCATCAATAAAACAAAAAGGAAGCCTACTGAATGGGAGAAGATATTTGTCAATGATATATCAGATAAGGAGTTAATATCCAAAATATATAGAACACTCAAGCAACTCAATACCACGTGGAATTGCTGGATTATAAGGTAGTTCCATTTCCAGTTTTTTGAGATACCTCCATACTGATTTCCATAATGGCTGCACCAGTCTGCAGTCCCAACAGTGCACCAGAGTTCCCTTTTCCCCACAACCTTGCCAGCATTTGTTGTTTGTTGATTTATTGATGATAGCCATTCTGACTGGGATAAGGTGGTATCTCATTGTGATTTTTATTTGCATTTCCCTAACGATCAGTGAGGTTGAACATTTTCTCATATGCCTGTTGGCCATCTGTATGTCCTCTTTAGAGAAATGTCTCTTCATATCCTCTGCCCACTTTACCCCAGTCAGAATGGCTATCATCAATAAATGAACAAATAAGTGCTGGCGAGGCTGTGGAGAAAAGGGAACCCTGGTGCACTGCTGGTGGGACTGCAGACTGGTGCAGCCATTATGGAAATCAGTATGGAGGTATCTCAAAAAACTGGAAATGGAACTACCTTATAATCCAGCAATTCCACTCTTAGGTATTTATCCTGAAAAACCCAAGACATTAATTTGAAAAAATATATGCACCTCTATGTTCATTGCAGTGCTATTTACAATAGTCAAGACTTGGAAACAATCAAAATGCTCATCGGTAGATGACTGGATTAAGAAACTGTGGTACATTTACACAATGGAGTATCACTCAGTTATAAAGAAGAAAGAAATCGTACCATTTGCAACGATATAGATAGACCTAGAGAACATTATGCTAAGTGAAATAAGTCAGTCAGAGAGAGACAAATACCATATGATTTCACTTATATGTGGAATCTAAAGAACTGAATAAACGAGTAATGTAAACAGAAATAGTCTCAGAGATATAGAGGAAAAACTGATGGTTGCTAGTTGGGAGGGGGTGGGGATGAAGGAGAAGGGGAAGGGACGGGACAACATAAATGGGTAACTACAATATTCTACACTATATGCCTCAGGGATAGAAAAGACAGTTTGGGGAATATAATCAATAATGTTGTAAATATTTTTTAGGGGGCCAGATGGACTCAGGTCTTATTAGGGGAGACCGCTTCATAGTCGGTGTAGAGGCCTGACCACTGCACTGTACATCTGAAGCTGCCGTTGAATAATATTATATGTCAATTATAATTTAATACATAGTCATGGGATGTGGAGTATAGTGTGGGAATGGAGTCAATGGAATTGTAATAGATATGTATGATATCAGGGGTGGAGGGGCAGTGGATGGGGGGAGGGGCGTTGTCACTTTGTGAGGGGTGAAAAGGATAACTATTGCATTTTTTTGTACACCTAAAACTAATGGGGGAAAAAAAGAATAAAATCTCATTGCCCAAATATTTAAAAAAATTTTTTTTCAGAATGTTTATCCTGTTAATGACCATCGTTGGTAACTGCACTTCTCCCAACACCCACTCCAATACCCTGGACAGTGGTGACCAGGTTTCCTCTACCCAGTACTGTGTAACAGTACTTTCCGAGAGAAAATAGTGTCATGAGCTCACTTCTGATAAATATAAACCTTATGGTCTCCTTTGGAGTTATTTAAAATTTTGAAATAAAATATGGTAACTTTAAAATGTACCTTTTCAAACTACACATGCCCTTCTTCCATGTTGAGAATCTGATAAAGCAAGAGATTGTACGTAACATTACCTGTTTGCTACCTCCATGCCCTCACTCGACTGTTATCTCCCACTTCAAGTCAACTGTACTCAAAATTTCAAATAGAAGTAGGAAATTGATTGTTTTAAAGTAGCATTTATAATGTTTTTGGAGAAATTACCTTAAGTATTATCTTACATACCTGTATTATTTTCTAGGTATGACAGTAGCTTGGTCTAGAACTCAGTTAGACTTATACAATTAAAAACTTATTTCTATTGTAGCATATTTTATTTCAAAACGTGAGTGCATTACAATGTATATTTACAGTTCAGAGTAAAAGCATATGGGTACCAATCATTCTGATGGACAAATACACTGACACCCTAGAAGCCCCCTGTGGAATGCTGCCCTGATTATATTCCTCTACCTCCCTGCCCCCAGAACTACCACGGTGGATTTTGTTAATGATTTCCTTGTATTACTTTTCTATGGTTCCCCTAATATAGGCACCTCTAACACACACACATTCACAATTTCGCCTTGTTTGGGAACTTCATATAAATGGAATAAAACTGTATGGATTCTTCTGTGACTTGCATCTTCCAGTCAACATAATTTTATGATTGATTTATGTTGCTGTACGCAGCTAGAATTCTATTTTCAGTATTTCATTGTACAAATGCCCTACTGTTTATCTAGTCTAAGGTGGGTGGACATCTGAGCCATTTCCAGTTTCTTGCTATTAGAAATATTGCTGTAAACATTCTTGTAAATGCCTCCTGATGCAGAGATATGAGTTTCCCTAGTGTATGTACATGACATTTACTTTACAAAGTAATGCTAAACTGTTTTTTCAAAGTGGCTGTACCAACTTACAACCCTTCCAGTAGTATTTTTCATTGCACCGTACCCTAGCCAATACTTAGAACTGATTAAACACTTTTTGCCAATCTTGCAGGTGCAAAATGGCATTTCTTAGATTACTAATGAAGTTGAATATCACTTATTTGAAATTTTTTTCTGTGAAATGTCAGTTCATGTCTGTTGTTCATTTTTCTAATGGGTTTCTGCCATTGTCTTATAGATCTGTATGTAGTTTATTATATATTCTTCATATTAGTCCTTTGTCCGTGTTATGTGTTTAAGTATCTTCTCCCAGTTTGAGGCTTCTCTTTTCACTCTCTTTGTGGTGTCTTTTAATGAATAGGAGCTCTTAATTTAATTTATTAGATCAATCTTTCCCTTTATGATTTGTATTTTTATCTTAAGAAACCTTTCTCTAATCCAAGATCATAAAATTATTTCCTGTATTTCCTTCTTAAAACAGTCTAGTGTTGCTTCTCCCATTAAGTCCACACTTAATTAGCCTAGAATTGATACTTATGTGTAGCATTAAGATCTTTATTTTCTCAGTATGGTCCATAGCAACTTTCATTCTAGCATAAATCTAGTTTTCATACATGTGGTTTTTGGGCTCTCTATATTGTTCCAAGGCCTGTTTATTCCTGCACCAAATCTTTACTATCTTATTACAGGTCTCGGTATCTGACAGGGCAAGTCCTCCCCCATCTCCTTCTTGGTTATAATGTGATTTTAACTTCCACATAAAGTTTACAACCAAATTGTCAAGTTCAATAACAAAAAGAAATTTCTTGGGATTTTAATTGGATTTGAATTCCTGCTATATCAAATGGGGAGTAATGTCTTCCAACAAAGGTTTAAAATTTTCTCCAAAGAGGGCTTGCACACCTTTTGTTAAATTTATATCTGGCTTCTATATTGATTTTGTATTCAGAGATTGCTAACCTTTTCATTCTAATGATTTATCTGTAGTCTTTCATACCATCTCATATCATCTGTAAATAATGACCACTGAGAAGTCCCTGTGACATTCTCTAGGCTGCCCCTTCTGAATCCAAGGTCAAGTGGATTACTGCTTTGCTACTGAAGCTAAATTCGTGACCTCACATATAAAATGAGGAACCCCAATAGAACTGTTTTGATGCTTACAAGAAATAACATGTGAAGATGCCTAGCATATAGTCTTTTCAATTCCTTTCTTCCAGAGCACATTCTTTTCTTTCTTTATGTGCTCAAGTTATTTTGCACACTGCAGTCATTTTGAGTATTCATTGAGTAGAAAATGTTTCCTGACTCCAAAAGTGCAGAAAGACTATTCCTTGGCTTATATCCCCTTCCTGAATCCCATACTTAATACACAGTAGGCACCCAAATGCTAAAAAAGATAGGCTTTCACATAGGGTTAAAAACAAAACGCAGTACTATACAGCCAAGTAAAATTAAGCTGGCTCTCTTATACCTACCATGAGAATTTTATTCAGAATGACATCAGGATACTTTACACGTCTTTAAAGAAATGTTAAATACATTCTAATTAAAGTAATGATCTATGTAGGTAAGTACAAAATACCTTCCTTTCAAATGACTAATTGTGTGCACTGAGCAAATTCAGAAATATTTTAGTATAAGGATATTTACTGGTTTAACCAGGATAATCAGGACATTGTTATTACTTTTTTCATTATATTTTTACTGCTTCTGTGACTTAACAGGGACATTGGATTAGAAAAGAATCTTTTAGATCCTTCTTGGATATTGGAGTTTGGCTTTTCAGTTCTTGTGTTTGCTCTTTACTACCAAGTTTTCCCGAAAATAAGACTGGGTCTTAGATTAATTTTTGCTCCAAAAATCTACATTTATTCAAACAGTCATGTCTGGCTGACAATCTTAACTGGGGCTTATGTTTGGAGTAGGGCTTATATGACGAGCATCCTGAAATACCATGCTAGAGCTTATTTTCTGGTTAGGTCTTATTTTGGGGGAAACACAGTAGTTGTATTACTTTGGTCCTGAGTGTATACATAAAGCTATCACTAGATGGCAGTACACTAACATTTTAAACAAAATATTTTATATTAAAACATTTAAAAATAATTAAGCCACTGTAAAGATCACAAAATATTTAAAATCATACCAGTTTTCACCTCCAAAACTGATATTTTTTAAAAAGTACCCATTATTGAAAATTATGTGGAGAAATATGCATTTTCACATACAGCAGGGGTTAAGGTAAGTCAGAGGGCAACTTCCTGTGTCAAAACCCTCAAATGTCCATACTCACTGAATCAGGGACTCTAAGAAACTACTTTTTGGAAAACAGAGATGTGCATTTAGATTCACTTATAAGGCTACTCATTGCAGTACCCTTTACACTAGTCAAAAATCTAGTGAAACAACCTGAATACCCAATGAAAAGCTCTGGTTAAAATCATGGTATAAGTTGAAAAACCAGGTAGCCATGAAAAGCAGTTTAAGAACACAATTTGTCAGTCTTTAATGTGCATATAAAACACTTGGGGATCTTGTTCAAATGCAGGTTCTGATTCCTGAGGTCTGGGGCCCCAGATTCAGTATTTGTAAGAAGTTTCCAGCCCTGGTGGTGCTGACATTGTCTGTAGACCACACTTTCAGTATCAAGCTTTAAGACCATTTAATGACACAAGAAAATGTCAATACCGTAAAAGTACTTAAGTGCCCCCACATAACCTACATATGCATTCTCTCTATACAACTGACTTATTCACACAACATACATGTCCATGAACTTGTGCTTAATTATATATTTACAGTCAGTTGTGTTTGTTCCTAAATTATGTCAATAGTACTTTTTCCTGTGATTTCATGACTTATTATATAAGCCAATGAAATGTGAGTGCAAACAGAACTGGCTCAATAAAAACTAAGTTAATACTTTGGAAAGACTCAATGAAAATGAGCCACTTTAAAAATTGCCGTCGACAATGACATACCACTTCACACCCAATGAGGAAAATGAGTATTGGTCAGGATGTGGAGAAACTGAAATTCTCATGCATTGCTGGTGAGAATGTAAAACAGTGCAAACGCTGGGGAAAAGTTTTGGGGTTCTTCAAAGTTAAACACAGAATTACCAGAAGACCCAGCAATTCCACTCCTAGGAATATACCGAAAAGAATCACAAGCAGGATTCAGATACTTGTACACCAGTGGTCGTAACAGCATTATTCAAAATAGCCAAAAGGTAGAAACCCAAATGTCCACCAACAGATGGATAAACACAATGTGGTCTATACATACAATGGAATATTATTCATTATTCAGCATAAAATGAAATTCTGATTCATGCTATATGGATGAGCCTTGAAAATGTTAAGTGAAATATGGCGGTCACATACTGTACGCTTCTACTTACATGTGGAACCTAGAATAGGCAATATACTTCATAAAGTATAGTAAAGGTTGCCAGGAGTGGGGGGAGAGGCAGGAATGGGGAATTATTAATGGGTAGAATTTGTATGAAAAAGTTCCAGAAATAGATAGTGGTGATGGCTGCACACTGTGAATGTACTTAATGCTACTGAAATGTACACTTAAGAATGGCAACTTTTGTTATATTTTACAAATTGAAAGATGCTGAACTAGCTCTTACAACTGTATTTTAAGTTTAAGCTAACAAGATAATGAGGTAGACCTACACTTAAAAGGATATTCATCCAATATTTATTGAACATCTATGTGCCACATGCTGATGAAGGCACTTGGGACTTAACAGAAAATAAAACAAGATCGTTTGTATTCTAATGGACAACAAACATGATATGTTGTGCTAGGTAATAACATATTGTGCTAGGTAATAAATGCCTGGGAAAGTAAAGAATAAAGCAGAGTAAGGGAAAGAGTGGGTTCCATTCTTTAATAGGAGAAAATAAACCTCATTAAGATGACACTGTAACGAAGATATCCAAAGCACTCCAGGCAGGGAAACGGCCTCTGCAGAGGCTGAGCCAGTAACATGCCTGGCCTGTTTGGAAAACGTGGAGGCTGAGAGTGGCTGGAGTGTATGTAATGTGAGTGGGGGAAAAGTACTGGGAAATCTGATCAGAGATAACAGGGGCCAAATCATGAAGGAAACTTTTAAGGGCTGGAGCATTTTTACTTTTACCATAATTAATGTATGATGACTGCTATGTGCTAGGCATATAATCTAACTTAATTTTCAATGCAAGAGTGTTATATCCCATTTTATTTATTTATTTAAAAAAATTTTTATTGGGGAATTGGGGGATGGGAACAGTGCGGGGAATTGGGGGAAGGGGAACAGACAAGTTGCTGTCCTTTTGTTCTTCAGTCTAGTTGTGGAGGACGTTGCTTCACTGGCCCAAGTTGGCACCATCATTGCGCTCTTCCCAGGCATCAGTCGCCGGCTTCTGGATGGCCGCTCACTGCAGCTGCTGGCCACTCACGCTGGCTGCTGGTAGCCCATGGAAACCCATGGCAACCCACTGCCACAGGGGCTGCAGCCTACGCCGTTACCGGCGCCTCACAGCAGCCCAGCTCCAGGTTGAGCTGTTGTTCAGCATCTTAGCTGTAGATGGCAGTGTCACTGGCCCTCATATGTGGGATCCGAACCGGGGTCCTATGGCGTCCCAAGCCGGCTCTTAACCATCACGCCACTCGGCCGGCCCGGGGATTTTAAATAGAGACATGATAAAAAACTCTGGACAGATGTGCTGAGAAGACTGCAGGGAGGTTAAAAGCAGACTTACCAGGAATTACTGCAGTAATACAGGCAAAGGATGAAAGCAGTTGTAGTAAGTGGTCAGATTCTAGGCATTTTCTGACAGTAGATAAAGACTTCCTGATGTATTATTGAAGGTGGGGTGTAAGAAGTCAAGAATGATTTCAACATTTTGGGTCTATGCCACTGAAATGATGGTGTTGATATTAGCTGTTGGGGAAGTGGGCTGAGTAGGTGTTGGGGAGAAAGGGAGAATAGTGGAGGTTCAGCCATGTCATGTTAAGTTTGAGATGCCCATTAAATATTCAAGTAGAGATGTCCAGTAGGTAGTTAGGTCTCCAGTTTGGGAAAAAAAAGTCTGACGTGGAAATATAAAATTAGAAAACCGACAGAATATTAATACTTAAAGCTGTGGACAGGAAAAGTACCAAGGAAGGCAGGAAGACAAAGCCTCCTGGGAGTACTCCAAAATTAAAGGGTTGGTGAGAGCCACAGCAAAGGAGACTAAGGATGTACGGAATGCAAATGTAAATTAAAATCTTCATTTATGACTCCTTGCTTTATCTGCCTATTTATGCTGACCAACTGACCTTCTGATACGAGGGCATGCTCCACCCTCAATATTCTTGTAAGCTGGGATAACAATTGGTAGGTTAACTTTAAGTATATTACTGTGCAGGTATTCTTAACAGGGGTGTTTTGCCATTCAACTCTTTTTTTTTTTTTTAAAGATTTTTATTGGGGAATTAGGGGAATAGGAACAGTGCTGGGGAATTGGGGGAAGGGGAACAGACAAGTTGCTGTCGTTTTGTTCTTCAATCTAGTTGTGGAGGATGTTGCTTCACTGGCCCAAGTTGGCACCATCATTGCGCTCTTCTCTGGCGAGGCAGATCAGTTGTCGGCTTCTGGACGACCGCTCACTGCGGCTGCTGGCCGCTCACGCTGGCTGCTGGCTACACACGGTAGCCCATGGCAACCCACTGCAGCAGGGGCTGCAGCCTATGCCGTCGCCGGCAACTCATGGCAGCCCAGCTCCAGGTTGAGCTGTTGTTCAGCATCTTAGCTGAAGAGGGCAGTGTCACTGGCCCTCATATGTGGGATCCGAACCGGGGCCCTCTGGCATCCCAAGCGAGTTCTTAACCATCGCGCCACTCGGCCGGCCCGCCATTCAACTCTTTATCTCTGTGTCCTTTAGTGTCCATGTGGATACTCAGATCATTTAGAATGCCAAGGACAACATAAACAGATTGCTATGTAAGTTTACAGTAGGCAATCTCCCAGGGTGCACAGATGCACATAGCATGTTTTTAAGTAATGTGAAATATAAGAGCTAAAATTTATACATTCAGGGTAGAATGGTTGCCAGCAATCCTGGAGTAATTTCTGAGTTGTATAAAAATGACCTCAGGGCCGTCCAAGTGGCTCAGTTGGTTAAGAGCGTGAGCTCTGAGCAACAGGGTCGCCGGTTCAATTTCCACATGGGCCAGTGAGCTGCGCCCAAGGTGAGCTGCCGCTGAGCTGCCAAAAGGTGGCAGGATGGCTCAGCTGGTGAGAGCACATGCTCCTAACAACAAGGTTGGCAGTTCCACTCCCACCCGGGATAATGGGCTACGCCCACCCACAACTAAGATTGAACACGGCACCTTGAAATGAGTGGCAGCTGGATGGCGACTGGACTTGGAGCTGAGCTAGCTGCGTCCTCCACAACTAAGACTGAAGGACAACTTGGCTGTTCCCCTTCCCCAATAAAATCTTTAAAAAAAAATGACTTCAAAATACAAGAGCTTATGATATACTACTAACTGTGAAAAACCTCCCATCAGTGAATATTAGCTCCAATCTTCACATTCCACAAATCACTTTCTACTAAATTGAGCATGTTCTTAGGATAAGTTACATGCTTAGGAAGATTGTTGCATTTTGTGTTTTAATGTGACTTTCCTCCCTTTGGAGAAAAGCTGAAGATACAGGTAATAATGCAAAATGACAATCAGTTTGGGAGGAAAAAAGAACTTAAAGAGGTACACAGTGGTACCCAAGTTTCCATACTACACTGGGGGTGGGGCCCAATTCCTGAGTTAATGACAAAATTTCCCACAATGTTAACATTTTCACAAATGTTACACCCATCTATCTTATATCTGATAAGATAGCTATAGTAACCATGTAGGTAGAACCTGTGCAATTATCTATATTTAAAAAAATAAAATTAACAAGATACCACTAAGTTGCTATGGCCTGTCTTACACATAAGTACCTAACACAGTATCTTGTGAAGATCAGGTATGCTAGTTCTGGAAATGAACATTTTAAAGTATTCCTGGAGATCCAAGATGGTGCAGTAGATAAACACTGTGCATATTTCCTTCCATGAACAGATTAAAATTACAACTAAAGTATAGAACTATCAATCTTGAGAACCATCTTAAGTCTGGCTGAACAGAAGTTTTATAACTAAGGGTATAAAGAAGCCATGTCGAGAGTGTTAGGAGGGGCAGAGATGCGGAACTGGCTAACCCCAAACCTCCGTGTGGTGGTTGAGAACCAGGAGGGGTATCTCAAATCACAGAGGTTCCTCCCAGAGGAGCGAGGAACCCCAGCCCCACACCAGACTCCCCAGCCCAGAGTACTGGGTGCAGGAAAAGGAGCCTCCACATGTGGTTGTGAAAAACAATGGGGATTCTGACCATCTGGGAGGGACGAAAGGAGGCGGGAAAACCATGCGTCCCCTTAAAGGTACTGCACAGACTCACTCCCAGGCTCTCACCTTGGGCTCCAGTGAAGGAACAGTAATTCAGTGGGTGTCAGAGACATATGGAGGGGCAGACGGAGTTGTGTTGCTTTGGGACGAGGATGGGAGGACAGTTGACATTTTCCAAGTGGGGTCCTTGTCGCATGCAGGCTGGCGCCATATTTCCTGTGTTGAGCCCTCCCCCTACGCTTAAGGCCAAATTGGAGCCTGATTGGTCTGGTGAGCTCCACAGCTCTGCCCTGCTGACTCACAGAGATCCCACCCCACCCAACGCTTGAGGCACTTTCTCTAAGAGCACCCAGCCCCTGCCCACATTGCACTTCCTTGGAAAACTATCAGAGTCCAACAGACCCCAGGAGGGCAGCACACTGGCCTTGGTGTGCTCAGACTTTTGCTGAGTAGCTTCAGGCTCAGCATTGGCACCAAACCAGAATTTATATTAACCCGGTGACCAGAACTCTTCCCACTCTAGTGACTCCCTGATACCCTGCCTCACTCAACTTGCATACCACAGGAGCCTTCATCAGTGGCTGAACCTTAAGGGAGCTGGTAGGTGGCAGTAGACCTCGGGGTGTCCTGGCATTTTGTGGAGCTACCCCAGGCCCAGCACTAGTGGCAGATGTCCTCGGTTTGCAGCGTGGCCTCTCCCATGCACCCCCAGGGTTTGCATAGGCAGTGAACAACCATGGATCACTTTGTATCTCTTACAGTAGTCCCCGGCCAGTTATAGGCTGTGGGTGACCTGAGCCTGCACCGAGCCCATTGCAAGAGGCCCCAGAACCAACATACTTGGAGGCTGGCTTCAGACCACAGCAGAGCACCACCCAACAGGGCCCCCTGGGGCGAATCCCACTCAGTGGGGTAAACACCCTGCACAGCAGCCTATAAGCTGTGGACTTGGCAAAACCCCATAGCCAATCAGCCTGAGAGTCAATCCCACCTACTGACCTGCCAATAGCAATCAAGTCTCAACTGTAACAGGAGAGCACACACAATCCAAACAAGAGTCACTCCTGAAGCACGTGATGCATCTGACCAGGAAGACTGGGCCACTGGGCCCCAAAGGGCACCCACTACATCAGTCCACCTGTCCAGGGCTGGGGGTGCACCAGATCTACCTAATACACAGAAACAAATAGAAAGGCAGCCAAAATGAGGAGACAAAGAAATACATCCCAAATGAGAAAACTCCAGAAAAAGAACTAAATGAAATGGAAGCAAGCAACATACCAGAGACAGAGTTCAAAATAAAAGGTTATAAGGGTGCTCAAGGAACTCAGTGAGAACTTCAACAAAGAAATAGCAAGTACAAAAAATGACACAGAAACCATAAAAAAGAAACCAAATTTCCAGTTATAAAACAAGTAAGTCATGGGGATGTAATGTACAGCATAGGGAATATAGTAAATATTGTGATAGCATAGTAGTGTCAGATGGTTGCTGGACTTATCACTCTGATCACTTTTTAGGTATATAATGAATAACTATGGTGTACACCTGAAACTAATTAAAGTTATATGTTAGCTATATTTTAATAAAAATTACTTAAAAATGAAAAAAGTATTCCTAAATGCTTACATTTCAGGTAGTTAATCTTTTAAAGTTTGCACTTATGGCAGTAGGTGACATCAGCAAGTAACTGAAAAGAGCTGATCTGGCACTTCATAAACCCATTCTAACTTCAACTCACCATCCTGCTAGTCATAACCCCTCAGAGAGCACTGGCTCACTTGTAAAAGGAGAATACTACCTTATAAGCTGATTTAAGCTCTATGGAAATAGTTACAACAGCAAATTTAAAAAAATAACAGCAACCTCCCCAAAACGAGGGCATGGGTGATTCTATCCTGCAGCTCGGTAGACAACCACTGAATTGAAGTGATAAACTGTCTTCGTCATCCCATAACTCGATCCAATTACCTACAGCTGGGCTGCCGTGAGTCTCTGGTGACGGCATAGGCTGCAGCCCCTGCTGCAGTGGGCTACCATAAGCTACCGTGTGTAGCCAGCAGCCAGTGTGAGCTGCCAAGAACCGCTGTGAGCGTCCATCCAGAGGCCAGCGACCAATCTGCCTCATTCAGGAAGAGCGCAATGATACCAACACGGATCAGTGAAGCAATGTCCTCCACAACTAGACTGAAGAAAAGGACAGCAACTTGTCTGTTCCCTTTCCCCCGATTTCCCAGCGCTGTTGCCATCCCCCAATTCCCCAATTTGAGACAAAAAAATCTGTTAAGTTGTACCAGGCTCCTCACTTTCCTCTTTCCCATTCTTCTTCTCATATTTAGATGGTTTGTTCTCTATTTAAACTGTTACTAAAATTATGATTTTAACCCAGATGTCTAGTTCTAAACTCCAAAACCTCATAGCTATGTGACTCGCTATTTCTTGCATTTCATACTGCACCCACACCTTTCCCGTTTCCCATTTGTCAATGGCATACCATTACACAAGCTCTAAGTCACCCTTCCCACCTTGTTATATCCAAACTTCCACTAAGTATTGCTAATTTTGTCTCCTAAATCATCTTTTCTCTACCTCTATTAACCCCACTATTTCCCTATAGTTGAAGACTTTTAATAGTTTATTACTTTACCTCACTTATTCTTTTCCCTATTTAATTGGCTGCCAAGATCTCTGAAATACTAATCTAATTGTGACACTTCAATGATTCCACATCATTCTCAGGGCAATCTTCAATGTGGTTTACAAGCCCTGCAGTGCTGCACTTACCTGTTTCTTGAGGCCCATATAACAGAGGCAATGTTCCTCGCTCTGTCAGCCAAAATGGCATCCTTCCAATTCCTACAAATATGCTATCACCTGCCAAAAGGCCTTTTGTGCAAACCTCTTTGCCTAGAAGATACTTCTCTTCCCTCTTCAACCAAGTTACATCTTATTCCTTCTTCAGGTCTCAGTGGAACATTAAGTAAACTCTTTTTTTTCTGTAAGTTTTCCTATAAGCTGAATGCAGATGTTTGAAAGGTAAAGAATGTGTATATCCCTTATCTGACACTGACAATAGCAGCCAACTGGAACTGATATAACATGAAAATCTAAAAACTCTTAATATAAAAGGGAGGCAAAGACACAGGAAAAGTCAGAATTGGAAACCATTTCTAGTAACATTTCTTGTTCGTGGTAATGGTTAGGAAATAAAACTAAGAGACTGGAAAAATTCTGTCTACAAATTCTTGTAAAAAAAGCCCCCTTTCATTAAGTCAAGCCTTGACTGACTCCTATGGAGTTTTGTGTGGCATCTGGTTTAAAAGATGTTCCTAGTAATCTTTTCTTTCAAATACTCTGCAGGAGTTTCAATGAACTCAAATGCAAGTGAGGATCAATGAATGCAATCTTCTTTAAAATGTAAACACATAACAAAGAGTAACAGGGAAACTAACAAAACCTGAACCACAATTTTAACTAGGATATGGAAAGGGATCCCTGTAATGGTAATTTGTTATTTCTGATACGATCATTTTAACTGTTTACAATTGTTACCTTCAGCATACTTTGAAGCATATAGGTGAAGAATCTGGGACCTAATACCTGGCACAAAAATCCTTATTGAAACCGCAATTTGTTACTGTTTTAAAAGTACTCTATATTGTTTCCAAGCTGGGGTGAAATACTTTGACATTTTTATTTGATTAAAATCTAATAAGGTTAGGGCCGGCCGAGTGGCTCAGCTGGTTAAGAGCTCACTCAAGAGTTTGAGCTCTGGGCCCGCCGAGTGGCGCAATGGTTAAGAACTGGCTTGGGATGCCAGAGGGCCCCGGTTCGGATCCCACATATGAGGGCCAGTGACACTGCCCTCCACAGCTAAGATGCTGAACAGCTCAGCCTGGAGCTGGGCTGCCCGTGAGTTGCCGGTGACGGCGTAGGCTGCAGCCCCTGTGGCAGTGGGTTGCCATGGGCTACCGTGTGTGGCCGGCAGCCAGCGTGAGCGGCCAGCAGCCAGTGTGAGCGGCGAGCGGCCGTCCAGAAGCCGGCGACTGATCTGCCTCGCCTGGGAAGAGCGCAATCATGGTGCCAACTTGGGCCAGTGAAGCAACATCCTCCACAACTAGCCTGAAGAACAAAAGGACAGCAACTTGTCTGTTCCCCTTCCCCCAATTCCCCAGAACTGTTCCCATCCCCCCAATTCCCCAATAAAAAAAATCTTTAAAAAGAGTTTGAGCTCTGAGCAACAGCGGTTCGAGTCCAGCCCAAGCTGAGCAGCCGCTGAGCTGCCAATAGGTAGCAGGATGGCTCAGCTTAAAAAAAAAAAAAAATCTAATAAGGTTACTAATCCCTTAAAACTAGACAAATGT
This sequence comes from Hipposideros armiger, assembly GCF_001890085.2. Lineage (NCBI taxonomy): Eukaryota > Metazoa > Chordata > Mammalia > Chiroptera > Hipposideridae > Hipposideros > Hipposideros armiger. The sequence goes on along the minus strand of NW_017731401.1, from coordinate 4,841,183 downwards.
TTTCTGAATCTTAGATTTAAGAATAAAAGAGCCAAGAAATCTTTTAGGTTTCTAAATCCTAATTTTAGCCAAACACCATTTGCTTTAAGGAACATCAAAATGCCAATACAGAAAATAGCCACTAGGAGGCTGACTTAAAGATAAAGTACAGACAACAGTCAGATTTTTCTTATACTGTGTCTGCCAAGATAGAAATGTATTCAAACCATACACAACGGCTAACAAACTATAAATCAAACAAAAAGGACAAACTGCAAAATATTATCAAAATTGTGTTTTATTTTCAATACAAGATAAATACCATGCTTGTTCCTAGTGCAGTTTAAGGCCAACAACGGCCATATAGCAAACTGCTGAACAATCACCTAAATGCTAAAGAAAGAAAAGACAGAACGTAAACATTAAACACAAAATTGTAATTACAAACATTTTAATAAAATGGAATGAGCTTTCTAATAGAAGCTAATATGGAAGTCTAGTTTTTATGGACACCAAAAAAACGTCATTTTCATCAAATATCACCTTACCTTTGCACAGAAATCTTTTTGTGAAGTCACCATAGAGTCAATAGCTAAAATTTTAAGACTTTCTTTGGCCTTCTGGTATTAAACAAATTATTTACAAACCGTGATTCAGTAATTCATGGATACTGGTAATATGATACAATTTTTTGTTAAGGGCTTTCCATTAAAAATTGTAAAACAACTTTGTAAGGCTATATAAGGCTGTAAACTACTTTGCTAATATACCATGGGATGAAGAGGAAGGAGTAATAAGAATAGACCTTTTTTTAAGGCTAAAGTCATCAATGTTATAGATGCATTCCTTGGAATACACTATGATTTACCCCAAAGGATCCTTTCCCATTAAATGCCACCTGAGTACTACAATTTTCAAAGTAAAAAAATAAACATGAATTCACCATTGTATTTTAAAATAATTTAACTCACAGAATGCTGAGAAGTGTTACGCAGTAACAATGAAACAAGAAAAAAACATCTTAAAAATGAAATGTTTTTACTGAATGCAGGGTCTGTTCAATTATGAAATTAATGTAAAACATTTACACCCGTGGCGGAGTTTTAGGATACTCCCACATGAAAAACTCTCCATAGTATTTACTATCCGCAGATACCATTTCAAGATTTGTGTGACTTCAATTAAATTCTATCTAATATTTTAAAGGATTCCCATTACAATATGTTGATTAATATAGCAGGAAGTCTTTAAAATATTAAAATCCGTCTATAACTAAGTGCTTATACGTCCCATACAAAAACCATAGTAGCTGCATACTCAAAGTGAATGCCAACCTGAAATTTTAAAGAAACATTGGTTAAGACAAGCCTAAATCAATCTGAACAGGACACAACTGCCTGAATATTTTGAATATTCATAAAAATTCATACTGCTTCTTTCTAATGCCAAGAAAGAAGACTATATAAGAACTTCCTCCCAGAAGCCTAGACATTTTAACACATTTTCTATTTCAACTTACAATGAAACTTTAATCCTGAATCTCTTGATTTCTCTAAATCAAAAATCTCACATTACAAACACAATGAATGCTATATGTAAGGCCACATCTTAATAAATTTATAATTTTTGGTTGAATACTTATTAAAAAATTAGTCTAAGGCTTCTAAGAGTCAAGTTGCTAAAAAAAATACACCAGTGTTTAAACTGAAGATTAATGTAAAAAAACAACAAAAACAACAAACAACACACACTTTAAGAACAGAAAAATAGAATGCTTTGCTACAAAAATCCCACTTAATATATTTTAGCACAAAAATGTCTAATATGTACAATGGATAAGCGTGCATTTAAGTACATACAACTGCGGGAAACATTTACAGACAGCTATGAAATGCAAATGAACTTAATGGATTAAAATTTAAAAGGCAGTTATCTGTAGAATACCAAGAATTCTCAATACTGTGTTTTCAGTAAAGAATCAGAACATAAACTTACTCTTAAAGTAATAAGCTAAAGCTTAAAACACAAAATTGGAGTCACCTTATAAGATACAGAAAATGCAATGATCATTCAGGTAATGAAAACCAAAATGTCAAGAGCACTCCAACAGAAAGTCTTGTAGTAGCATCTCATTGTATAAAACAGTATGTATTTAGGTTATTGGCACATTTAAATACATAAGGGAAAGAGAAAGTCTTTACCCTTCCAACAACTTTCCCCCTTCACTATAAAATGTTATACAACATTCATTAAAACCTTCGTGTTTAAGAACTGACCTTAAGAAACTAGTAAAAAACAAAGCAATATTCTCCACAGGAGAATTAAATGAAAATAACACCTTAAGCTACAATCCATAGTTATTTGTGCACTCCAAATTGTAGTTAATTGCTTAAGACTATTTTGGTAAAGGGGACATGAAATGGACTATGATCCATAGCCATTGCAACCTACTCCAAGTCTTGCTTATGAAAACTGACAAAATAAACACTTGCAAATTTACACTGGAATATTCTTTCCACAACATACATCCTTAAACTAGAAGCAGCACACTGAAGTGCTGCATGCATCACTCATTCATAACTTTACTGACTGAAAGGAATGTGATTGCATAGCACTAATAAATGCTATGGTTTAAAATTAAACTCAAGTTTGTTTTCATATCCACTGTTTAAGAAGAAATGAAAAGGTCTCTGGGGCACTCTGTCTCTTTTTGGTGTTTGTGTAAAGATTTATCTCTTTGGATTGTTTTTACACATTAAAAATAGGAATTTTTTTTTTCAAATTACATCAGCCCATAGATAACAGAAGGAATATAAAAGAATAAAACAAGGCTTGCAATTTTTACTTTTACAGCTATACATTCATGTGTTATCAGGTTGAGCAAGACTGCAAAAATCAATTAGTCAAACCAAAAAGTTTCCTTCTGACAACACTTAAAAATAATGGACTAGCAGCAAGCAAGTCTAGTACACTCACACTGTCTGCAACAAGTCCCGTTATGAGATCAGTCACGCAGGGAGAAGAGTGACATAGAATGAGCAATAAAAGGGTTCCACTGATAAAAAATGAAAAGGTAAATGACGGGTATAATTAGTACAAAATTTCCAGTTTCAAGTTCAAGCAGTGAGATTTTTATGATTCCATTTTTAAATTCTTCAGAGAAAATTTTATTCTCATGGACATTTACTTACCTTTTAAGCTTACTATTAAACTAATTCCCCTTGTAATATATTTATGTCCATCATTTTTTGCATTAGGACTTTGTAATTAAAATATAAAAAAGCTAGGAAATGATATAAACTAACACCTATACACAAAACAAGAAAATAGTTTTGATACAACTCTCAAATTATGTTAAAAAGGCAACTGCATTTTCAACAAAACACTTAAAAAATTTCTGACAGCAAACAGTTCTGATAAACATCAATGATCCCATGCACAAATACTCTACTCACAAAATGTTTTAAAATAAAACTGACAATAATGTGAATAATTTGAAACAGCTGATTTTGTAAGACCTAGTGTGACAGTGTACGAGATGAAAGTAAAGAACTGCAGTGCAAATCTCTGGAGAGCTTCTACAGTTGCATATGACATAGTATCTAGGGTACCTAAAAATACTTTAATAAGTATTTTTGGCTATGCTTCCTAAAAACCGATGGGTATTATCAGATCTCTCAAAGATAATCAGATCTTAAAAACATCAAAAGCAAATTATAATTTGCTTAAGGATCTTAACTCAAATTTCTGAAGTAGTGATTCAGAATGACCTACCTATAAAAATGTAACCAAGGTGACACTGCCTATGCTAACTTTGCAATTAAGAACATAAGCTAGCCAAGTGCTTATGGGCCGATATGCAAGGCAGGTTTGAAAACAATCTTCAGTTTAGCATGAATCAATATAGGTGCATGAGTATACACAAAATTCCTTAAACCGGAGATAGAGTACACTTATAATCTCCCATTACACACACAGGAGAATACGACCCGATGTTAATAAACATCAGACCCTTCAGAAATCTATAGTAACTGGAAAATAAACTAAGGCTCTCTTTACTTAAATTTGTCCGCTGCATGGCTGTATTTACACTGCCCATGGCTTCAAAAATTAACCACAAGCACTATCAATATAAAACCGCAAATAACTACCGCATCAAGTCAGAATTGTCAAAATTTCTTAAATGCCAGCAGTTTACAATTAGGCATTTCAGTACATCGGTGTTGTAATTAAGCTGCATTACTGTAGCAAACAACATATGGGTTTTTACTAAAATGTTAAAACCACAAAAATTTTTTGACCCCTAACACATTGACTGAATTGCTATGTCTGTGAAATTTCAATTTTTACAACTTTACATACCATTCAGCAAAATCACAAGCTAACTAGGTAAAAACAGCTAGAAAAGCAGAATATAGAAATATTAAATATCCATGTAATTACCTATTCTAATATCAAAATCAAGGGCAAGAGACACTTAATTAGTATGTTTAATTCACTGAACGCAAGATTAGATTGATGCATATCCAAAAACACTATTGCAATGCTTTTTTAAAGGACAGTATAAATGTCATAGTAACATTATCTTTAGATATTGCTGAACACAAGACTTTCCCTGAGGTGTAAACATCAAATAACTTGAACAGCTTTACACATCAGCCCCATTAAACAGTTTATTACAACACTACATCTATTGTAATCAAAGTGGTGCTGTTTACAGACATTATCATATGAACATTTTTTAACAAGAACAAACTACTATAAAAACAAGCATTTACTTGACATTTTTCCAATTGCTTGCACATTATAATGGCCAAAATGTATATAACCAGTAATAAAGTTGCAAAAGCTATAACTTTTTAAATCACACAGGTTTCCTTCAAATAAAACAGTTAAGCAACATAAAAAATAAAAGTAGAGCTACTGGTTACCATTTATGCAGATTTGCTTTATTCAGATTTATTCCTGTTCATTTTATCCATGAATCCTTACAGGTTCAGTTCAATCACAAGAAGCAAACTGCTGGACAAGCGTCATGTTTCCCTCATGAAGACTGTTTTGTCTTGGAAGGTGTTCCTCTTCCTTCAGCTGTAATGTGTCAAAATTTGTGATGTAGATTTTGCTATTCCCCACAATACACAGAAAAACGCTGGCTTAACTATACATACACAAGTCGTGCATCTACTTCACTGTTATGTATTCTAACACAAAGTAAGAATTAACTGAAACAGTAGCTGCTTTTGCGGTGGAGAAATGCTCCCAATTTCTGTGATAATTAAAACTGAAATATTCTGATTTCATTCTTCTTACGTATTATTGCCTTATAAGTTTAACGACTGAAACAAATGATAATATAGCAGCTACTGTTTCTGTGATGATGGAAACATTTATAAGTCTTTTCCTAAAGTATGCATACTACAAGAATAAATGGAAAAATGCTTGATTTTAATGTAAATGTTTTTCATTCAACCACATGTCAATTCTATAAGAACGCATTAACAATTAAATGCGAACTGAATATAAAATGCAATCAACTATTTTACAAATTAGTTGTATTTGTTTGACAACATACAGGAACTTCTGCAAATGTTATAAATCAACCGGTACTCCATGTTACAAAATTTATAAATAAAATTCATAAATATATACTTCAGTATGCACATTTAAATATATATGACATCCACGTACAAATTTTTAGACATAATACAAATTTAAAACATTTACTTTACTTTTGCTCTATTCGACCTATATTTAAATACCTAATGTAATGTATAAACTAACCAAAAATAAGCTAAGTAAGAATCTACAATGATAATTTTCATTGAAAACCCACATAAAGAAAAAAAAAACCCCAATAAATTTGGTAAACAAAAATTTCAGGAATACATAAATATGTAAACTTCAGGTGGATTCACAAAAGAAACATTCAATTAACTTAGATATAAGTGATAAATGAAACACCAGATCTTTAAAATATAAATTCCGAGAGCATTTCATTAAGATGTAAGAGGCAAAAGAGCACAATAGTGATATTTTGCCATAAAATTGAAAATATTTTGCTCTACAATTAAGAGTAATTAATATTCTACCCAAACTATAAATTTTCTCTTTTATGTCCTTTCCTCTTCACTAGGCTTTAAGAATCTTAAGAGCATCAGCACACATATGCATTCACTTTGCCTAGCAGTAAAAACCTAAATTTTATAACTGCAAAAGGAAACAACAATGTTATAGTCCTGGACTTCTCTTTTTAATATTTTCTATTTGCTCATGTTTCAAAGAGATACTTAAGCCATTTTTAAAGTTACCTGTTATTGTACCTTTATCTTATTGTTGATGAACCTTTTTGGCAGAATTATTTCATGAAAAAAAATCTAGAAAGGTAGCTTTTATATATTGTATTTTTATTATTTGCAATGCACTTTTAAAAATTAGTATTACAATATTAAAGCGAGACAAGGAATATATTCTAGTCTGAAAAAAATGGATAAAGGGAAATTCATAAATCTTAACTGCAAAAGAATGCTATCTCCCTAATTTTTTTGTTATGCCAGGAGGGAGATAAGTCATTAAGATTGAGTGACAGTGAACAAAACAGAAATAATCAACCCTTCCGAAAAACATATGGCATACACTGAAACTTTTTATCATTCATTACTCCAATGGAGAATTTCACTACTTTTAACGTAGGAAATCCTGTTAGTGAAATTACAACACACATCTTTATCCAGGATGAATGCTCTCATCTTTTGCTTGATTATACTTAATAATTAGATCTTTATTACTAATAAGCCTCTCATTTTCACCATACAGACATAAAATCTGGGGCATAGTCTGACAGTTTTTATTTCTATTTCTAAACACTTTACATTTATCCATTTGGAAATACAAATTTTACAATCTCAAACGGAACCAAATTTGAAGGCAATACAACCCATTTCCAATAATCCAATTCCATGTGATAGTCTCAAATTTCTAAGTAGAAATCTACATAAACCAAGATATCAAAAAAGCTTAAAAGTGACAAATACATTCAATGTTCTTGTTTTCAGAATACCATTTGGTCAAATCTTTTCATGTCAAAGCCACACAATTATTTGCTTCAGCTATCAGTTATAAAAGGAATACCTATGTTAACAGTTGTTAAAAAACTAAGAAGACAAATGGAATCTGCAACTCTTTAATGAAGTCTGTATAGTGAGAACAAAATAAAATTTCAATACCGAGAAGGCACCTGGATTTTGAGATAATGTAAGATCAAGTCAATACTAACAACTCAAATTATGAGTTTCTGTTAGAAATTTATCTAAGCAAATTTGTTAGCCATCAATATTTCTAAACTCATGGCAAATTTATCCTTCAAGTAAAAGATTCAAATGTATATTTTCACATTAAAATATTGAATTTAAATAATTCTAATATAATTTTAGAGATGTACTTTTATTAAGTCAATGAAATTCACTTTTATGTGAAAATTGCTCTTTAACAAATGAAAATGGGATAAGAGAAACAAGTATCTAAACATGTTAAATCTTTTAAAATCAAAATTTTGTGTTGAGAACATATTACACAAAATTATGTTTACTGTAGATGTTTACAGAAAATTCCCTTACTACCAAAACATTTTGTATTTTCATCTTTCTACCTTTGAAGATGATACTTACCTCATTTTAACTAAAACCTTTTATTACACTATAAAACACACAGGATTGTTGCTCTAGGCAGTTCACTAGAAATAGTAGAAATAAACTTCATCACGGTCAAAACTCAGCTTTGCCCCCAAAATTTCACAAAATGGACATTTCAAAATAAACTGTTTATGTGATTTATAATTCACTGTAAGAGTTAAAACATGCTATCACAGAAGGCAAATTAGTAAATTTGGATAGCATATATGGCAACCATAGCACTTTTTTGTTATTAGATTTTCTTTAAACAATGCTAACTAAATATTCATTCAAAACATTATTTATTCAGAACAATCTAATTTACAAAGTAAAACAATGGTAATAATTTCACACTGAGATGAAGGTGAGAGCAAGATGACTCACATTGGCACAGAATTTTTTTTTTTATAGCAAAAATCACTAATTGTTTGTAAACAAAACCATATTCTTAAACCACAGTGAGCAAAACACACTATACATCCATTCAAGGGATCACTTCCTACCATCCTGTCACTTCAATTAAGATGGTGTGTAGTCACAGAAAGGTTTTACAAGGAATACTAAAAGCAAGGAAAATTAGAGTAAAAAAAGTGAGAGCTAACATATCCAAACGAAGCACGGTAGTTTAGGATATATGGGAAAACACAAAGAAAACATAGGGATGGACAATATTAGGCAGTTCTCAGATGATCTAAGAGTTGCACAAATAATTTTTAAATCTTATTACCACCAGTATCATTCATCAGGTAGTTAAGAATTTAATTTTCATATAAGCCTTAAAGTTAATACTACCTTTTAACGGAGATGAACCATCTTCATATGTAAGAAAAAACTTGTGTCTTTTGGCTTTGGTTTCCCCGAATTAATGAAAAATTATAAACTGAGTAAGAAATGCAAAGCACCCGAAGTCTTGTGTAATAACATCTAAGATCACGATATTTTTGGTATAAGTAATCAAACAACAAAGTGTAGTTATTTAATTCATGTTATACACGATGCTTAAAAATTTTATCAAAGAAACGGATTTGAGAATATGTGAAACTTCATATATCAGAAAAAACTGAATTGTTAATAAAAATTTGCTGAGTAGGGTTGTTCTAAACAAGTAATAAGTAGAACACAACTTAAAAGAAAATAACTCAACTATGAAAGTAAAATTATTTCTGTAAGAAGTATACAATCTTAAAAGGTTGAATTACTTTTGTTTTGCTCAGAGTGGTTTGAGAATAGAGGCAGAAATTACAGAATATGAAGCACAATGTATATACATACCAAAAATTTACAATACTGACATTCCCATTAAAATATTATCTATTTGAACTTAAATACTGACTGCTTTTAGAAAAACTAATACATTTTTAAATGAGAGAATGCAATTAACATTACCAACAGTTCAAACACAAAAAAAATTAAGATGGGACAGACATTAACAGTTTGCCAACACCGTTAAGTTTCCAGTTAAATTAAGAACTTGCCCTTTAGCCATTCATCATCACTTTAATAATAGATCACATTATTGTTTTATTTGTACACAGACTTACTGACATTCACCTTAGCTTCCAAGTTACTCTTATTCCATTTAGTCAATTTAAGATTTACTTGAAAGCTCAAAAGGACTCATATTTAAAAACTTCTAAAAAGGTCAACAGGCCTTATTGTTATGGTGATTAAAATGTGCAGATAGTTGTTTGTTTTAAAAAGTTTTTCACTTGACTATATTTAATCCCAGTACCTATCCCTTTATTCATGTCTACATCCACAATAAATACTATTTAGTATAGCAACGGTATAATATTCAAAGATAACAGAATTTTTTGCACTAGAAATGCTTATGTAAAATTTTTGCTTGGATGAAGGCACATAACAATATTACAACTCAATTCTGATTAATGTACAAACAAAACATGGAAATTTTGGTATGGTACATATCAGTGATTAAGAAAAAATGTGAACAATAGTTTGCAAGTTAGAAATTCATAGTTAATGTTGAAATGTAATGAAACTCAAGCCATGATATAGTTAGGTGTACCCATTACTGAAATGTAATGTTAGTTAATTCAAAGTATTTAAAATTAACAACAAACTTTTCAAGAAGGAGTTTGCCTGGCTTACTATTCTATTTTAAATAGAACCAGTAAGAAAACTCATTAACTTTGGGTATAAACTGGTTCAGAAGCCCCTTGATGGACACATCCAATCTTAGAGATGACTGAAAATGTATGCAAGTCTTATTACCATACCTTCAGTAACTAGAAAGAAGCTTGTTGATAAATGACAAAGTCTAAAAAAAGTATAACTCATAGGACCTCTATCTTACTATATAAATGAAATGGCTGATATAGTTAAGTATTTCATGTAGTAAGTTAGCCACAATAAACCTTAAGCAATTGATGGACACAGAATTTTTTTGTAGGATGCAATCAGATCTATTCAATCCAGGGGTGGAAAAAGCTACATCTTTAAAATTTAATGTTTTAAATTTACATGATACAACATTCAATTCTTACTCATATCCACAAAAACAGTATCAATTTCAGTAAACTTAATTTTAAAAGTGAAAGATGTTTTACATCATATTAAAGAAATGTTTTTAAGAATTACTTATATTAAGTTCTATAATACAATATATGGACTATTTTAAAATAAAAATTTGATAAATATTCAAGATGCATATTCAAAATGCAAAGAAAAGTATTAAACTGGCCTTTTCACTTCAAAAGTACTTTAAACTGTAAATACTGTAATCGCTTATTTGTATACCATACAAGGCTGTGTTACATGCTTATTTTCTAAATTTTATTATCCAAAAAGGATCTCATTTGCCAAAATATGGTTTAAGAAACCGCTATCCTATCACAGAATTATACACTTCATTTTGCCCATAACAATTTAAATACTAACAATTACCATGACTTAATTTTCAATGTTTTCCATGATTATGGAAAATAACTGTGTAAAGAAAGGTTACCTATAAGGGGTTTATTTTATCCTAATTTGAATATGCCACCAATATATAAAGAAAAAATATTTATTTACAGAATAACCTGTGTCACATGCACAAGCCTTATATTGCCCCCCCAACTTTTCACATGAATAAATGCTGTTCACAAATATAAAAATAAAATTACACGTGAAAATGAAGTATAAACAGACAACTCTTTCCGCTTTGTGAAAAATGTACACAATAAAGTTTTAAAGTACAGAAAAAAAGACAATGATTATGGTTTATGAATGAAACATCAAAGAAAATTATTTCAAGGTTATTATAACCTGGGATGTATGATTTGATACAATTTAAAATTCTTAGATATGAAGAACCCTAAACCCATTTTAATTGAGCAAGTTTCATATCTTTGTTGCAAATTAAAGGATACTGCTTCTTTTGTTTTTAAAAACAAAAAACAGACGCCAAGAAAAATGTTCTTTCTAAAAAATTTTAAGTAGAAAAACTCTTTCAATGTTGAGAGACCATCCTCGTGCATTATAAATTATTATAGTGTTAAATTTTGTTTAAAAGTTTTAGGGATAAATGAAGTTAGTTCAAGGAGAGCAATTAAAAAAATTTTAAAAGCCCAAGCACATTACACATATATGAATTAACTCCCTGTATTTTATATTTTAAATCATATGCAAATATGTATGTGATTAAGAGAATCCCAATTTTTAGATTTTAGAAGTCGACAATGAGTCCTCTTGATTATTTTCTTGCTTTCTTAAGATCCTTAACAATCTGAAACCTAAAAGTTGTAATTCAGCAATATTCAAGGATACGGTCAAATTTTTTACCTGTTATTTCTTACCTGTCATTTGTCTCTGATGTTTCCAGAAGATTAAATTCAGAACAAGTAGTTGATCACTTAAAATGTAGGTATATACTGTATAAACAATAGCCTTGGAGTTATAATTACTGTTAATAATGCATATACTAAATACAATAGGAACAAGGAATACCCACCTTCTAACGATGACGATACTCGCGCTCTCGGTCACGTTCTCTGTCCCGGTCCCTGTCTCGGTCCCGATGTCGCTCTCGTTCTCTGCTTCTCTCTCTATAATAATCATCATGACGATCTCTACTGCGGGATTTATGACGCCGACTCTTTTCTCTTGATCTACTATGGTCCCTCTCTCTTGATCGTTCACGTCTTCTAAAAGAAATTACTGGATTAGTGCTCTCCATAACTGGATAGCTTAAAAAGATATTTAATATTTTGGTGTTTAAAAATACCTAAGGCAAAAAAATTCTTTATAAATGTAGTTTAGACTTATGATATCCTGAACTGTCAGAAATGATTTACCAACTCATCTAGAGAAATTACATTTTAAAAAATACTCACTACAAAATTGGGAACCAGACACACCAGGGCTGTACGTATCATCCATTACATTTATTATAACTAGTAGTCTAAAACAGACATGTAGTGTTTACTGAATGAAAAAACAAAAAGGTGAAGGAGAGAAAATTCAAAGGCTTTGTGTTTTAAACTAAAGAACGTGTCAAAGGTAGTTGAGATATAAAATTCATGAAATCACTAAATATACCATGGGACTTAAATACACAAAAAATACCACCCATTAACACAGGTTATCTAAACCAATTTTACATTCCTAACTAATCAAAATTATAACTCCTCTGAGAAATTTTCTAATAGTATATATATTTGTTAGGGGGCTTGGGGGGGGGGAGCAGAGAAACCTAGTAATTATGACCACTGGTAAAATCTGGGATACTATTCATATTGTTATTTAATCAAGAGAAATGTTTCATGTACCAGCTTTAAAAAACAAACAAACAACAAAAAAAACCCCACAGGTAATTTAACCAAAGTATGTCACCCAAAATACTTTTAGAAACTGCTATTCAAAATTTAAAATTTACAATAAGGAAATAACAATTGCCTATTAGTTTAAATGTATATTTTGTATTTTTGAACCAGACAACTAGACTTAGCAAACATTATTAGGTACTTACTTTGTGGATTTAAAAAGTTAAAAAGAAAACTATGTAAGATAAGATCTTTAGCTATGAGAACTTTATTCAGATACAAAGATCCTTATGTTAGGTCAAAAAGGTAATAATTATCAAGTTGGGGACCATGACAAAAGTAAGCTTCTTTTCCCTAATTTAATGAAGAAGATTCTACCACCATATAAAGTACACGAAAGACAGATCTAAGAATATCATGGGAAGATAAAAGATCTACTTTCAAAAATATGTACTATTTCAAGGTTAGAAAAATTTGCTAAAAAAAAAAAAGGAATTTACTTAATTAAAAAACTAAGAATAGATCATTCATTAACTCCGTTGTTCAAAAGACATTTATCTAGTATCCGTTCTGTATCAAGCACTGTTTAGTCATTAGAAATAGTGTGACAGTCACTTGAAAAGAGCATGGAGGTTCCTCAAAAAAATTAACGAATTTAGCTACCATACGACCCAGCAATCCCTCTTCTAAGTATCTACCTGAAAAATTAGAAAACATTTATTTGTAAAAATATATGTACCCTTATGTTCACTGCAGCATTGTGCACAGTAGCTAAGACATGGAAACAACCTGAGTGTCCACTGATGATGATTAGATAAAGACGTCCTTCACACATACAGTGGAATACTACTCAGCCATAAGGATGAAATACTGCCATTTAAGACAACACAGATGGATCTTTAGAGGGTGAAGTAATGCTCAGTGAAGTAAGTTGGACAGAAAAGGACAAGAACCTTATGGTTTGACTCATGTGTGGGACATAAAACAGAAAGCAACAAAATAAACTCACAGACAGACAACGGTATGGTAGTTACCAGAGGGGAATAGGAGTAGGGGGAGGCTGAAGAGAGTAAAGGGAGTCAAATATATGGTGATGGAAGAAGGGTAGACTTTGAGTGGTGAGCACACAATGAATTACACAGATGATGCATTAAAGAGTTGTGCACTTGAAACTTGTGTTATTAACCAATGTCACCCCAATAAATTAAACAAATACAGAGCGTGCAGTGCCAAAAAAATGTATACACATTTTAAGGAAAAAACTATTAAAACTGTAATACTATCAACCAATAACAAAAGATGAATACAAGTCACATTTGACTTCTCCAACTCCAAGAGGCACTCAAAGTGGTTACCATCAGCATAATTTAAATACAGTTTCTTCCTTTCTTAAAATGTGTACACATTTTTTGACACCCTGTGTATACTGTAGTGAACAGTACAGATAAGGCCCCTTCCATCTTTTAACAAGTATAATGAAACAATAAATGTGAATTAATAATAAGTAAGACTAGATTATGTAAGTACTATGAAAGAAATAACAGAACACCACAACAGGAAAGCCTGGGAAAAGACCCCCACCCCCAGGAAGTTAGATTGAGTTGAGGCATGAAAGAAGCCAGCTATGTGAAGAGCCAAGGAAAAGGGCTCCTAGCAGAAAGAGTACCAAATACATCAATAGTGAGACGAGCAAGTGCTTGAGGTGTCAAGAGGAAGGGCAGGGAGACCAGTATAGCTAGAGAACAGTGAGCAAGGCAAGAGGCACACAATGAGGCTAAAAGATAGACAGGAACTACATCACACAGTGCCTCAACATTTACAGTCTTATTCTGATAGTAACTAGAAGCCTTTAAGGGTTTTGATCAAAAGGTAAAAGAAAAAAAAAAATCACTCTAGCTGCTGAGTAAACAGTAATAAGTAAAATCAAAGTCCTATTTTAAAGTGCCAAACATAATATTTTTTCTGTTTGTAAAGTAGCAGTTTTAAATAGACATGAGACAGGAAAAGTTTTACCTTGATCCAGAACCATAAGACTTAGATTCAATTCCATGAAGGCAATCTTGCAAAGAGCTAATGAGAACTTTGCAACGATCATCAGCAGATACTTTGGATTGTTTAATTAAAGAAATTGCAGTTACCAATGTCTCAATAGCACTCCCATAATCACCTGTGAGGGGAAGGAGAAGAGTTGAAGTGAAATAAATTTTGTTTTCAAAATACCACCAAACCACCTGTGGTAAGACTGTAAAGCATTGCACAAAAAAGCACACTTTAAAATGACCAGAGAAGACATTTTAATTTTTTTGTTTCACCATTTGGAAAAGGCTTTTACGAGGATGTGCATGAAGTTAGCACAATTTGTTATTATTAAAGCTGGGTGAAGCAGGTATCATTTGTAAATATGATAATAAATGAGCTGCCTTAAGGTTCCTGAGCCATTAAATATCAGGGCAAAGATTTAAATCTACACCTAAAATTTTAAAATTAGGAATCTTTCCATTTCACTGTGACAACTTGCTTCAATGCCTTTTTAAAAAAAGTACAGGTAATGATTTGGGAGTATAAAAATCACTACTACATATAAATGATCAAACTTCAAGACTACTTAAGTTTTAGGTCATTCCTAATAACATAAATAAGAAAAATTAATAAAGAAATCTACAAACCAGCACTGGCATCAGACACAGCTCTTGAAATAGCACTGCTTGAGATTGCCCGATTTCTATTCATGATTTCTTCAAACTCAGCTTCACTCAATGGTGTTCTTGCAGTATCCATTTCCCTATAAAATCAAAATAAATTTTATATCATACTCAACGTATTTTCTAAGTTAGTTTTAATACTATAAAGCAATTCATACCGATTGCTTTTGACAAGTGCCTTAGAGCTAGTAGTTAGTTATCCAGATCAAAGCATGTTATTTCTCCTACAAAGAGAACAAATCTAAGCAAAAATTTTTTTACACCACTATTTTATAGCTAAATTAAAATAGCAGCTTAGAAATCATGCCTTTCTGGAGCCGGCTGAGTGGCGAGGTGGTTAAGGGCTGACTTGGGATGCCAGAGGGCCCCAGTTCGGATCCCACATATGAGGGCCAGTGACACTGCCCTCTACAGCTAAGGTGCTGAACAACAGCTCAACCTGGAGCTGGGCTGCCCTGAGTCGACGGCGACGGCGTAGGCTGCAGCCCCTGTGGCAGTGGGTTGCCATGGGCTACCATATGTAGCCAGCAGCCAGCGTGAGTGGCCAGCAGCCGCAGTGAGCGGCCATCCAGAAGCCAGCGACTGATCTGCCTCGCCAGGGAAGAGCACAATGATGGTGCCAACTTGGGCCAGTGAAGCAACGTCCTCCACAACTAGACTGAAGAACAAAACGACAGCAACTTGTCTGTTCCCCTTCCCCCAATTCCCCAGCACTGTTCCCATCCCCCCAATTCCCCAATAAAAATCTTAAAAAAAAAAAAATCCCATGTAAGATAATGAGTTTTTTCCCCCCAACAAAAACTAGTCAATTATACACCCCCCACTTCCCCCACTTTCAACCTTGAAAATCTGATACTAGATATGAGACTCAAATTTAACCTGTCAAACTAAGTCACCTAACCCACTCCTATACACTAAAGGCAAACATTTGATATGTAGTCGCTCACCGGAACTAAAGTGACCAGGAGAAAATTTGTACTACAGCTTAGCAGTTACATTTTTTCTAAGAAAACAAAGCATTTTTGGCACTCACAAAGATGTGACATCTATGGATTGGTAACTGTCAACAGACTATTTACAACATCAAATTTACTGCTGGGGAACTGTGCAGTTGTATGAAATTAGGCAAATGGTCAAATCCATCCTGCAGGACATTGTCAGACAAACTGAAATATCAAGTAGTGTAATACTGACAGTTAAAGAATACAAAATCAAATGATAAACTCAAAAGAAACTGAAGGGCAAATTCAAATACTTCTTGGAGATTATAAATACAGCTCTCCAAATTATGATGCATATTATTTTTTAATTACTTTGGAAGGGAGCTAAGAGATCATGTAGTTCAACAGGAGTTTCCTCCCAGCTTTTTTCTAAGGATCACCATTATTTTAATTTCCATAAAGACTGTGTTTTAACAAGCCTTTGTGTACCCAAATATCCTTATAAATTAATGTTTCCATTTTAATTAAAAGTTATCAATTTGCTACTCAGCATGAGATAATCTATAGTGATTATCAAACAAACTGATCTAATTCCTAAAACAATGAAGAAACTTTAGTGTTTCAGTGTAGTGTCATCAATTAATTATTCAGACTTAAAAATCTTAAAAATAGCTTAAGGATTCTACTTGCTTTCTGAAATTATACTTTATTTATGGCAGACATGATGACTCTTTATCCCTAAACTTTATTTTTATTTTATATAATTTTTTAAGATAATAAATTATCTCTCTCTTTTTTTTTTTTTTTTAGTTGGGGAACTGAGGAAGGGTACCAGCCAAGTTGCTATTCTTCAATCTTCATTGTAAAGGGCGCCAGTCACCATCTGGCTTCCCGTTGGCAGCTTATGGCCTCTAAGCTCAAGGTGCCGAGTTCAGTCTTAGTTGCGGGTGAGCGTAGCCACCATCCATATGTTGGAGTCAAACCCGGCAGCCTCGCTGTTAAGAGCGCATGTTCCATCCACTGAGCCATCCAGGGGCATCTCAGCTCATGGTGCCAAGTTCAGTCTTAGTTGCGGGTGGGTGGGTGTAGCCCACCATCAAACAGGCAATCTTGTTTTTACACCAGCTGAGCCATCCCACCACCTGTTGGCAACTCAGCGACAGCTCAGCTCAGCTGGGCGCAGAGTCACTGGCCCTTGTGGGAATTGAACCGGCAAACCCTTGCCACTCAGAGCTCGCGCTCTTAAGCCAATTCTCAGCCAACTGAGCCCCTCAGCTGGCCCAAAAAATTATCTTTATTAACCTCTTTTAACTAAAGAAATGATGAAAACAAATCCCCAGGATTTAGCGACTTGCTCTAAATCACATGGCAATGTAAGTGGCAGAGATGGATTACTCCCAACCTGGTTCTGTATGTTTTTCACCATATCATACTGCCTATTATTTTCTCACCAGAGAAAATAATACAGAAAATTAAACATATGGGGAAATGGCTATAATTTTACAAAAACCTCAGTAATGGAGTGTTGAATATTTTTTACCAATCAAATACTCCAAATCTACTTTCAAAAATACATACTAACTTACCTTCCAGGAGGCCCATAGTCACCCCTGTCATATGGGGGAGGTCGGCCATATGGATCTGTTGGTGGTGGACCCCGGCTATCTGATGTAGGCATGCCGCTGTTAGTTGGTGGAGGAAAGAAAGCCGGGTTCACATGTGGAGCGGGCGGTGGAGCACCTGGAGGTGGTCCAGGAAGATGCGGAGGAGGAGCAAGTGTAAGGGGTGGCCCCAGAGGGCCAGGTGGGCGAGGTGGAAAGGGGCCTGGAGGTGGAGGTGGTCCCTGTTGTGGAGGTGGTGGGCCAGGAGGGGGACCGTAGCCTGGAACTGGAGGTGGAGGGCCAGGTGGAAGCGGACCCAATGGAGGCTGCCCAAAAGGTTGTCCAGGAAAGAGAACTGGTGGTGGAGGGCGATCTCCTCGATTAGGAGGCCCAGCTAGAGGAGGAGGCAGAACCTGACCAGGAGGTGGAGGACCTGGTGGGCCAGGTGGGCCTGGAGGACCTAAGGGTGGGCGTGGTGGAGTTTGTCCAGCTATGGAATAAAGGGGAGAAAGAAAAAACACACTTCAATAAGGTATTTTAACTTCTATGCCAAGATTATACTTTTAAAGCATAACTCATAGACCAAGATTCTTTCTCTTTAATTAAAACCCATATGGTAAATGCTACACTAACAATTACAAAGGTGAAATATATCCTTACAAATTTAACTACATCAATTTATGCTTAAGAAAAATTACTGAAACAAAAACTTTAATAAAGATTACAATGCTTAGAGATAGTTTCCATCTTTCAGCATACACACATTTCTTACAGTGAAATCACCCACCTTATATTCTACTCTGATGCCAAGCTAGAAAGTGAAATAAGGAAAATTGGTCTTGAAAGGATTTTTTAAGAGGTAAGATAATAAGACGGATGTAAATATTCTATATATAAGTCAAGCAAGTGTGGAGAAAAATAAAGACCTTTTAGGCCAAAAATGGGTATTTCCTCTATGCTGTGCCCCATATGCCATGGAATCCTAGTTTCCAGGAACAAAGGCCGAGTTCCTTTAACAAGATGCTTGATCAAATTTCCTGGATTCCAAAAATAGCATAACAAGGAGAGTAAGTCACATTAATAATGCATTACTTGAAAAGAGAGAAAAGGAAAAGAGGTATTAGGTAGACACATTATATCCATGGTTATTTAAGAAAAATTTTACCTGGAAAAGGTGGGGGTGGCCCTCCTGGTCCTGCTGGCCCAGGAAATCTGTCCCCACCGGGAACAGCCCCTGGAAAACGGCCCCGTCCTCTACCACCTTGTGGAAATGATGCACGTGAACTGCCTCCTGGAGGACCAGCTTTACCTTCCCCAGACATTTGTCCTGATTGTGTAGCTGCAAATATCCAAATACTCATAAATAGCATTTATTAAAATAGTTCTCTGAAATGTAGCCATTGTTATTAGAAACAACTATATCTCAAAGTTCATTTACACTATACATGAACTTGTAGAGATGCCTTGGGCCTGTCCAAACTACAGGAGAAGTACTGATTAGGAAAACATTCACATCTATTTAAGTTGTTTTGAAATTTCAAAATATCAGGCATAAATATATTTCCAATGAGTAAATAGTTACTTTCAAAAGACCAGTGCTCTGCAGCAGCCAAGACCAAAATTCTCCAACAGAAATCTGAATTTCAGTAAGCATAGAGCATTTAAATTTTGTAACATATTCTTAAGTCTTAAGTGCTAAAACATTAAAAGAAAAACAACCACTTGAATTTCTGTAAATTACATGTTCATCCACCTTATCTCTTTAAGTGATAACATTCATAAGTGTGTAATGGCAAATCTCTTCTATAATCACTTTACCAAGTGGTGAAAGGTCTTGGTGCCAAGCAGAAATCAACGAATAATTTTCTGGTTATCAGTGGTTTCTCCCCCACAATAACACACATCCACATAAGTTTCCTTCAATCTAAGGATTAGAATGTAGTTTCTTCCTTTCTCTAGGACGGGAATGACAGGACAAGAATGGCAGGGCTACAGAGCTTGCACACTGTTGAATAGTATTGGGTTTGTGACACCTAGAGAAAAATGGGAGTAGGTTTCCAGTACACAGGACCAGTCATAACCAGCAAATAAATCAAATTCAAAGCATGGATTTTCTAAAATGGATTCTCCAACAAACTAAATACTATGATGACTTCTCTAGTATAACATCTAACAAATGCTGGCAACATTGGTTAAAATACCTATCTTTAATAAAAGCCTCAGAGGGATTGCTTACTTTTCCTGGACTGCATTTCAAATTGACTCAGGAACTGTTTATTGCATGGAGTTACAACAGGATTCTGACCATGAAGTTCTCTTTTAGGCAACAGATCCATTAACTTTTTTGAGGATGCTTCAGATCCAACACCAACAAGGGCAAACCTAAAAGATGTTTAAAGGGGTGAGGGTAGAAAGTAAGGAGGGATTAATAATGCTACTATTCTTATAAAGGAAATGGCCTGAATTTAATTTTATCTAAGATAACTAAAAATATTTCATAAATTAAAACTACAGTTAATACTTTCATCTGCAACTTTTTAAATAATATACCATACAATCCACTCATTATAGCATACAATTCAGTGTCTTTTAGTACATTTAGAGTTTTACAACCATCATCACAATCAATTTCAGAACATTTTTATCACCCCAAAATGAACTCTATACCCACTGGCTGTCACTCCACTTCCTCCCATCCCCCAACCCTAAGCAACCACTAATCCACTTTCTGTCTCTAAGGATTTGCCTATTCTGGGCATCTCATATAAATAGAATCACACAATAAATGATCCTTTCTGACTGGCTTTCCACTTAGCATAATGTTTTCTAGGTATATGCATGTGGCATTCTGTATCTGTACTGAATTTTTTTTTATGGCCAAATAATATTCCATTATGTGGATATACCACATTTTAAAAACTCCATTAATCAGATGATGGAAGCGGTTTCCATTTCTTGGTTATTATGAATGCCACTATAAAAAACGCTCAACATCATTAAGCATCAGGAAAATCACAAATTGAAACCACAACGAGATACCACTTCATACCCACTAAGATGGCTTTAATGAAAAAAGACAATTAAAAAGGGGTGGTGAGAATGTGGAGAAACTGGAACCATCATACACTGCTGATGGGAATGTAACATGGCATAGCCACTTTGACAATCTGGTAGTTCCTCAATAAGTTAAATATAGAGTTAACATATAATCTAATAATTCCACTCTGGGTGTACATATATACTTAACAGAATTAAAAATACATGTTCATACAAAACATACATGAATATTCATGGAGGTATTATTCATAATAGCAAAACCAGGAACAACCCCAATGTCCATCAATGATGGATGAAATTTAAAAAGGGGGTACATTCAAATAATGGCATATTATTTGGCCATAAAAAGAAGTACTGAGGGCCGGCCGAGTGGCGCAATGGTTAAGAACTGGCTTGGGACGCCAGAGGGCCCCGGTTTGGATCCCACATATGAGGGCCAGTGAAACTGCCCTCTACAGCTAAGATGCTGAACAACAGCTCAACCTGGAGCTGGGCTGCTGTGAGT